>NC_059432.1:103078859-103382192 GCF_021028975.2 Sphaerodactylus townsendi
TGGAATAATGTCATGGTCCCGACCTGGTAATTTTTGAAATTATTAGTAGCAGTTAACCACAATTCAGAACTACTGCTCCCAGGAGATAGCAGGTCCAGCTTTATCTGAATAAACATTTTTATTAGCAGTATAAAAAGAAAAACCTATTCTCTTTAGCAAAGCTCTGAACGGAATTACACATATGCATTCAGGGATAGGGTACAATAACAGAGGGAAAATACACACCGTTGTCACATCCTGTTCTCGGACTGTCCAATTTTGTGGCCCACTGCCCAAAACATTGGCCAAAGGCAATTGACAATGTGCGCACAAAGCATCAGTGAATGAAATTTTTAAAAATAGCATTTCTACATGACAACAGTTCATGCTAGGAGAGACGGCCCTTTAAGCATGTGGCACAAAGGGCATTAAAGGTTACAACCAGCGATCCTAACCTGTGCATGGACATATATCTTCTGCCCATATAATTGTTCTGAGAACGGTTTAATGTGATGGACTAGGTCAGTGGTGGTGAACCTTTGGCACTCCAGATGTTATGGACTACAATTCCCTTGGCCAATTGGCCATGCTGGCCGGGACTGATGAGAATTGTAGTCCATAATATCTGGAGTGCCAAAGGTTCGCCACCACGGGACTAGGTTATTTTCAGCCAAAAGGCAACTTTCTGTACATAGCACTAACTGACATAGCCAAGTTAATTTAGCCTGATATAAAGTGCATTGCTATAGCCTATCCGTGTGTCTAAATTCACATCAAAGAAAAGGCAAAAAAACAATGGTGCTTCTCTTTCCCCTCTTAAAGCCCAAGAATACGGCACACAGTGTTTGAAGTTACATCCCCCAATGAGAGTTATGTGAAATGCATAGGGGTATATGGACAATATTTGCCCTCAAGCCACATTGATTTTTGCCATTCCTTCATTTTGCTTGGTGAGACTCTTATTTCTTTTAATAAATTCACCTCACCAGAAGCATTTTATCCCCAACTCCTCTTCCTTGCAATTCAAGCTGATATGCAAGGTTCTTTGTTACCTATGTATATGTCACAAGCACCCTGTGTTAGGCTGAGAATGTGCCTGTATTGTCCAAGGCCACCCAGTGGGGATTTGAACCTCCCTCTTCCCATTCTCGGTCCTATACTCTGTCCACTATATCACAGTGAGTTAGGCAAGGCCTGAGCTGTCTACTATGGCAGGCTGTGATCAGAGGCGGAGTGTTCATGGGGACATGTGGGGCTACATGTCCCTGGGCGCACGCCTGCTGGTCATGTGGGGGTGGAGAATTGCCCCCCACACTCCTCCCCTTGGCCGCATCCTGACAGGATGCTCCTTCGGCCAGCAGAGCCTTCGCCAGCCAAAGGAGCAGCCTGGCTGGACCACCACCAGGTGCCCCTCAGCTCCGCCCTGCCAGGCTGCTCCTTCAGTCGGCGGAGACTCTGACAGCCTGGCAGGGCGGGGCCAAGGGGCACCTGGTGGCAGCCCAGCCATGTAAGTGGGGCGCATGGGGGTTGTAGGGGCACGAGGGTGGGGGGGAGACAACCAGAGCAGGTTTTGCCCTGGCCGTCACTCCCCCCACCCAATCCCTCTGACTGTGACACTCTAACACAAGGGAAGGTGATGTGCTTGAAGACAGAACACAAGCTTTGAGGGTTCCAGGTTCATTTTGGTGCTTTCAAGGGATAGCCGAGCCTTCCTGATAGAAATGCTTCGTTCTGCTGACGAAACCATTCACAGTCCGGGGTGGAGGGAACGAAGATGCTGTGTGGAAAACGCCCGGCCTGCTCCCCTTCCGACGCTGTGGAAGTCAAGCGTAGACAAGATCAAATTCCATGAAAAGCAGTGGTGGGAAGGTGAGGACCTACTGAGAAGTTAAACAATGTGCTTACTGGAGACAACATGAGGCGGAGGAGAGGAAAGGAGAAAATAGAGCAGTGCGGTAATTACAGTTCGAAAGAAGGGCTTGGAAACGTGCACAGGTACATTTGCTGTCGTTGAAGAGTCGCACCTGGCCACTCTATCCAAGCGACAGCCTTCTGCACTCTCTTAATCTTCAAACCAGCCAGAAAAGGTGGACTCCGTTTGTCCAGATTCCCAATTTTTCAACACGGCGACGACTGTCACAAAGAGCAGATTCGACAGAGAGCCTTTTTTCTTGCTACAATCCATCACGAGGAGATGCCAAAACTGGGACACCTTTGTGCAGTCTAAGAGAGATAATAATAGAATGTATTACCCTGACCTTTTCCATTTGCTCGGCAATGCTATTGGGAAGCCTTCCCTCTCCTCCCCTCTTTACCACCTCATTAACCTGGGAGGGGGGAAAAGGAGGAATGGAGAGACAATTAGCCTGCGGAATATTAAAAAGGTTAACACTGTGCCGCACATTCCCAGCCTGCCTCAGCCACAATGGGCTGGAGAAGTGTGGCATCGTGTTCCACTTGTACCGGCTACAAAAAAGCCTTGTTATCCTGGATTTCAGACCAAAGGCTTAGACGTTTCTTCGAGCATCACGCCTCCACATCCCAAGCTTAGAGCTCTGCAACTTCTGTGCGATTCGCTTTGGAACAGCTGAAGAAATATCAGGTTTTTCTGGAACACTAAAGATAGCAAACCTTGACCCGGATGGCTCAGCCAATCGCGTCGGATCTCGGAAGCTAAGCAGGGTCGGCTCTGATTAGTCTGTGGACAGGAGGCCACCGAGGCAGTTCAGGGTTGCTGGGTGGAGACAGGCAATGGCAAAGCATGCTGAATGTCTCCTGCCTTGGAAACCCTGTTGGGTTGCTATAAACTGGCCGCAACTTGACAGCACCTCCTACCACCAAGGATAAGAGCAAGCGATGGTCGCTGTCCAATGATCAGTGCTGAAAGGGAGACATGTAAACCAGCCTCTATGCGAGAAGGAGGCATGGAATCATAGAATCAAAGAGTTGGAAGGGACCATCTCCATCATTATCTGCCGGCAACAAAAACATCCAATGTCCAACTCAGGTTTCTAAAAGCAGATGGAGCCCCAAACTGCTAATCTCTCCTCTACATTAAGATCTGTGGGGAAAGGCCTTCGATTACCAGGCTCTCATTTAAGGTGATGAAGAAGAGTTTGAATCTATACTCCCCCCCACCCTTTCTCTCCTGTAAGGATATTGAAAGGGGTTTACAAACTCCTTTCTCTTCCTCTCCCCACAGCGGACACCTCATGAGGTAGATGGGGCCGAGGGAGCTCTGAAGAACTGTGACTAGCCCAAGGTCGCCCAGTAGAAATGTGTAGGAGTGGGGAAACAAATTTGGTTCACCAGGCAAGACTCTGTCACTTATATGGAAGAGTGGGGAAGCAAACCCACTCCTCCAGATTAGAGTTTAGGCTACTAGAAAGGCCTTGCACCCTGAGCACCCATCTCAGGAGTCATCAACATGGTGCCTGCAGGCACTATGTGGCATCCACTGCTACCTGTCTTGGTACCCAAGAAGTGTTTTTTTGAAAGCGGGTAAGGCCAGATGAAGCTTTAGCCCAACAAGGCTTCCGACTACTGTACAGTGACTAAAGACTTTTTAAAAAATTGCTTAGGCAACAGTTGCCATCACAGCACATAGATGTTCCCTTGTGTGACTGGCAGTAAGCTGTGGAAGCCATCATTCCGGGCTGTGTGGCCATGGTCTGGTGACTGACTGGCTCCATCACGTGTGGCAGCCATTTTGACTGGCTCCATCACGTGTGGCAGCCATTTTGACGGGCTCCATCACGTGTGGCAGCCATTTTGACGGGCTCCATCACGTGTGGCAGCCATTTTGACTGGCTCCATCATGTGTGGCAGCCATTTTGACTGGCTCCATCACGTGTGGCAGCCATTTTGTGGTTGTGTTCACAGAATTTCAAAGGTGTCCACAGGCTCAAAAATATTGGGGACCCTGGCCTAGCTAGCACTGTGACAGAGAAAATAGCAAGGCCACTGCAGCAATGCAGGGGAGCCGCAGAGCTCTCTGAGTCCAAACAGTAGCCCATCTTCTTCCCTTCTCACAGTAATTTACAAGGGTGTGAGACCTGTGATACAACGGCCGAGCTCATTCATCCCTAATTCAACTGCTGATGCTGTGATATCGGTTCTCTGTCTTATACATCACGAGGATACTCATTTCCATTGATCGGCTCACCGGTCCATTTCCTGTATGAGTCCAGAAACCTACCGATCTGGATTTGGATTCGCTCCCTCGGCTTGGGAAGCTGAGAGTTGGAAATCATTACGAACCTGCTGAGCTCTATTCTCTTGGCCCAGAAATGTTTCCATACTAATCCAGCACTTTTAGGACCTGCTTGCTGAGTCAATTAGCTGTTCCAATGAGTGCACAATCATCTTGCCAAACATTGGGAAGCCGAGTTTACACAAACATATCCTTGCTGAATCTGCCCTTTGCTGGATTTCTTCATAGACAACCTTTTAGTACAGATTAAAACCACCAAATAGCTTTGTCTGTGACTGGTACAAAGTAGTCCAGGGCCTTTAAAAAAAATAAGGATGCATATTTGATGTCTCATTCTGGGATGCATTACAGCACTTTTTGATGTCAAGATCTTCCCCCCCTCTCTTTGACACCAGGAACTGGAACCGTTTTATGGATTTGTAGAAGGTTTTCACGGCCAGAGTCAACTGGCTGGTTTTTTTTTATTGTTGTATAACCAGTACAACAACACAAGCCTTTATTGGCATACAAAACAGGACAAAATTTTAAAACAAAACAAGGTTAAGAAGTGCAGTTAAAATTACTAATTTCCAGTATAAAATTTGCAACAGTTTCACAAAAGACAGCCACACAGCACCCCAATACATTGACTGCAAGCCACTTCGAGACTCCTTGAAGGCAGAGAAAAACAGGTTTAAAAACCAACTCTTCACATAACCCAAGTTGAACTTACCCAATTTATAGTTTGCTCCCTTCGCAGTTACACCCTTTTAAGCCAATTCACTTCACAGGGGTTCAAATGACAAGATTTATGGGAAGTCCACCAAGATGTATGGTGGACTAACCCTTCGGCCTACAGGAAGAAGCTTGGAAGGAGTATCATGAATATTCTTCAAACTGCCATCAACTGGTGGGGAGTCCAATCCAATCCAATCCAAAAACCTTTATTAGGCATAAACCAGAAGTACCGAACATTCCAAGTACAAAAACAGGAACATTGTTATATATCATGTAGAACAGTGGTGGCGAACCTATGGCACGGGTGCCAGAGGTGGCACTCAGAGCCCTCTCTGTGGGCACGTGTGCACAGAGTTCGTCATGTGATAATAGTGTAATTATTCAGGGAGATTATTAGCAATAAACCTAAGATCTAGGTTTGGGGAAGCAGTGTAGATAACCCTGTTAGGCGCTGTTAAACCCTGCTGATTTTTATGCAAAGAACTAAAGTGCGATCCTTTACCTGGGAGTAAGCTTGGTTGCTGGCAATGGGGCTTGCTTCTGAGTAAGCCCTCCTAGGGTCGTGATTCACCTGTTCAAAGTGTTGCACAGTTGCTTCAAAGCAAAGCCACTGACTACCACCAAGCTTACTCACAAGTAATGCACGCCTCAGAGCCAACCATTTTTTCTATACTAAAACCTCAGTATTCAGGTTAAATTGCCATGTTGGCACTTTGCGCTAAATAAGTGGGTTTTGGGTTGCAGTTTGGGCACTCGGTCTCGAAAAGGTTCGCCATCACTGATGTAGAACATGGATTAAAAATGTAGCAACTGCTTCAGAAATTTCTACATTAGGACTGTTCAATAGCTTAGACATTTTTAGTTTGTCTGAGAGAAACATAAATTCTAGAGGTAGTAAAGCTCCCAGATCGGTTCTAATATCATTATACCTCGAACAGTAAAGCAGGATATGAGGGATTGAGTCCATAGCGTTGGGACAGTACCGACAACAACGCTCACTTTGTGGGATGTTAAGGAAACGACCTTGAAGATAGACAGAGGGGGAGTCGCACCTTGCTCTTGTCATGACCCATCTGCACTTATAATTAACAAGCTGTTCTAAATATACAGCAGGGCTAGATTTCGGGGGTGTCATCCCAAAGTATAGAGGGGAACAGGAGCTTTGTGCAGCACTCAGGAGAGGTTGGTATTCCTGGTCGTACAGTCTGATCTTTAGATGATGGTAAATTTCCGTGGCGGTAAGCATATGAAGAGACTCCCATCAGAAACCCAAGGAGAAGATGGGGAGTCATGACTAGGGCATTTGTTATGTATGTGGAAGGTCCCAGATTCAACCCCCAACAAATCTAGTTAAAAGAATCGGGTTCTCAGCCTGAAACTCTGGACAGCTGCTGCCAGTCCAACTTTAAAAGTCTAAGGGTCTAATTCAGTAGAAGGCAGCTTCGTACCTCTTCCCTTGCTAGCTCAGGGCCAAAAAAAAAGCCCAGCTCCATTTTATGAACATTGTCAGAGGAACGTTTCCGACCGTGCAAGAATCATATTCCCTCTTCTCTTTCCCCTTTCCACTCATTCCCACAGATCAGAGAGACCCAATTTTATCTGAGAAAAATTACAGATTTCACCCATATCAGAGCATGGCGCGATAGCTTTAATTACCTTTAATTACAATTACCCGAGGCTGCCTTGCCTTGGGACGTCCTTATTCTTTCGAGCAGAAAGGCCACTTTTAATGAGCTCCGAGTGTGGAAATCGAGCTGGAGGAACTTTTTAAATACCAGCCGCCATGTCTGTGAAGTTTTCCACCTAACGTGGATTTCCCCACTTGTCGAGAGAGGGCCTCTGTAAAAAGTGGATGCCGACCGTCTCAAAGAACGCCCACACATTACTTTTTTCCCCCCTTTCTATTGTTCATGCCATGTTCTAGGCCTTGTTAGGATTGTTCCAGGGCGGAGGAATGAATGAAATTCAGAGAGAGGATCAAGCCCTGGTGGGCGAACTAACCCACTCTGTAGATGAAAGCTAAAACAAGTTTATTGTCCTTCGTGGAGTTAAGGCTGATGGGCTCATGAGGAAGACTTGTGGAGGCTCTGAAACACTTTTCAACACCTCTATCTCTGGCCAAAAGCTGCTTCGAAAGAAAAACTTGTTAAAAACAAAACAGTCTACAGCCTATGGATCTAATATTTGGAGAATGGTAAGAGTCCCAACACCAAAGACAGAGAGAGCAGAGGCCTGCACATATTAATATGAACTATGATTCTGAAGAGACATCAAAAAGTATCAAAAGGTACAAAGGCATTATGACAGGTTCCCAGCTTTTTCTGAGCCCCTTCTAGCGTGAGGCCCCTTTTATGAATATCATTTTAGGCTGCAAAATATAGTTTTACGCTGTATTTAAGCACTGGCTCGTTTTCATGATTTTACTGTAATGTTTTTACTCCATGAGTTCCCCTTAATGGTCTCAGGAAAAGCAGAAAATACATTTTCTAAAGAAATGGCACAGAAGCCCATTTCAGAGTCCCAGTGTGGTCAATTCAGAGTCCCTCCCTTGCATGCCACCCCTCCCTCCCTCCCCTCCCTTGCATGCCACCCCTCCCTCCCCCTCCCTCTGCTAGGGTGGGTGGGCCATGTCCAGATTCCGGGTCCCCTCCCCCTCCCTCCCTAGCATGCCACCCCTCCCTCCCTCCCCTCCCTTGAATGCCACCCCTCCCTCCCCCTCCCTCCGCTAGGGTGGGTGGGCCATGCCCAGATGCCAGGTCTCCTCCCCCTCCCTCCCCTCCCCCTACTAGGGTGGGTGGGCCATGCCCAGATGCCAGGTCCCTCCCCTTCCCTCCCTTGCATGCCACCCCTCCCTCCCTCCGCTAGGGTGGGTGGGCCATGCCCAGATGCCGGGTCCCCTCCCCTTCCCTCCCTTGCATGCCACCCCTCCCTCCCCCTCCCTCCACTAGGGTGGGTGGGCCATGCCCAGATGCCGGGTCCCCTCCCCTCCCCTCCCTTGCATGCCACCCCTCCCTCCCCTCCCTCCCCTCGGGTGGGTGGGCCCAATGCCCAGATGCGGGTCCCCTCCCACCCCTCCCTTGCATGCCACCCCTCCCTCCCCCCCCCTCCACTAGGGTGGGTGGGCCCTGCCCAGATGCCGGGGCCCCTCCCCTCCCATCCCTTGCATGCCACCCCTCCTCCCCTCCTCCACTGGGGTGGGTGGGCCATGCCAGATGCGGGATGCCTCCCCCCCTCCCTTGCATGCCACCCCTCCCTCCCCCTCCCTCCGGCTAGAATTGGGTGGGCCATGCCAGATGCGGGTCCCCTCCCCCTCCCTCCCTTGCATGCCACCCCTCACTCCCTCCACTAGGGTGGGTGGGCCATGCCAGATCAGGTTTCCTCCCCTCCCTCCCTTGCATGCCACCTCCCTCCCCTCCCTCCTACTAGGGTGGGTGGGCCATGCCCAGATGCCGGGTCCCCTCCCCTTCCCTCCTTTGCATGCCACCCCTCCCTCCCTCCCCTCGGGTGGGTGGGACCCATGCCAGATGCGGATCCCCTCCCCTCCCCTCCCTTGCATGCCACCCCTCCCTCCCCCTCCCTCCACTAGGGTGGGTGGGCCATGCCCAGATGCCGGGTCCCCTCCCCTTCCCTCCTTTGCATGCCACCCCTCCCTCCCTCCACTAGGGTGGGTGGGCCATGCCCAGATGCCGGATCCCCTCCCCTCCCCTCCCTTGCATGCCACCCCTCCCTCCCCCTCCCTCCACTAGGGTGGGTGGGCCATGCCCAGATGCCGGGTCCCCTCCCCTTCCCTCCTTTGCATGCCACCCCTCACTCCCTCCTCTCCTTTGCATACCACCCCTCCCTCCTCCTCCCCTCACCTGGGTTCAAATACCCACTCAGGCACAAAGTTTCTTGGTGCCCACTGGATGGGTCTGTTTCGCCTTCACTCACTCACACTGCATAATCTCCAGCACCAAAGTGCTGTGCAGATAAAATGGATAGAGAATTGTGCGCACTTTTATGTATTTGATTCATAGTTGCCCTTCACCAAATGGGATGAGGGCAGCTTCCAACATTAAATAACAATACAATCAATACCAATAAACCGTAACAATACAGCCTATAACCATTTATAAAAAATTCATCCCAGACAGTGTCAATTTCTCTAAAAGAAATAAAACAGAACACGGTAAAGGTAGAGGAAAAGGGAGGCCTGCTGGATGAAATACCGTTGCTGCCTCAACCAAAGGCAGGAAACACAGAATGAATGTAGTGGACAATTAAATGAGAGACTTTTCGTCAGCAGAATGCAGCTATGTAGATGTGGAGAAGGGTGTGGCATTTCAGTGACTTCTGGGGGGGGGGGGGATATTGAGAACACCAAAGGGTTCTCCCGCCCTGGAATTGAGGAACCCGCTGCCCAAGAGGGCAGGCAGGTTTCTCCCTCAGCATTATGGTGTGATTCCACACAGCACAAATATAACATCTTCAGGACATTATAAGCATAAGCATTTTATTGTCATTGTGCACGCACAACGAAACTTACAGCAGCATTCCTCGATGCACACAATTTCAGACTCATACCCCATCCTCACTTTCCCCTCCCTCCACCCGTCACACAGCCCAAACTTTATCGCTTACTTGAGCCGGGTTCAGCATCGCCACAGCTCTAGAGTAGAAGCTGTCTCTAAGCCTCTTTGTCCTAGTTTTGATAGACCTGTATCATCTGCCGGATGGTAACAGTTCAAAGAGAGTGGGCTGGATGAGACGAGGTCTCTCAGAATATTTTAGACTTTCTTTGGAAGCCGGGGAGTTATAGAGTTCTTCAAGGAGGGGAGAGGGCCGATAATCTGTGCAGTAAGTGATCACCCGCTGGAAGCACCTGTCTGCTGTGCAGCTGGAGAACCATACACAGATGCAGTAGGTTAAAGGCACTCTCTAAAAGCTTTTTGAAGAAGAACTTAGCGCAGTTGTCTTCCCAAAACAGTTCAGTCCATTATATTCCTCTCCAACCGGACAAAAAAATCACTGGCTAAAGCGATCTTTTCTTCCCAACCCAGGTTGAACAATTCCTGCCTGCTGAGCAAGCGTAGCGAGGCAGGAGATTACTATTTCTCCACCCAGCTCTTTTGTTTTGCCACTTTCGTGCCCATTTTGGCCATTGCTTAAGCAGATTCTCTGTGAAGATTGACCATGGAGGTTTCCGTTGCTTGCAACCCATCTGTTTGCTATTTAACTGCGCGTGGGTAGATAAAAAATTTGTTTTGACTAGCGATCATGCACATTAATGTCACTTTTCCTTTTTTTTTGTTTGTTTGAGGATCTCTGCAAAGCTCACGGGGGACCACGATTAGAAAGTGCAATATGCGCGCCAATGGTGTTGCCACAAGCAGCAGACATCCCCCTCAAAACAAAACAAAAATCTGTAGCCCTGTGCAAAAGCTACAGGGTATAAATAATTTTCTTTTAATTCGCATGCTGTACAATTCTCCTATTACGGTCAACACACATACAGCTGAATGTGCTTGATTTACCAATGGTGTTATTCGTCTAAGTAAAACCGACCAGTCGCTACCGAAGTAGCCTCCACCCAGACACATGTAAATGCATCTCCGCCCCTCCCCCCCAACTTTGAAGCGGATAAAACATCTTCTCCACCACACATTCATTCCACACGTTGGCATCGAGAGAAAAACATCTTACCTTTGACATGCTTCTGAAGATGCCAGCCACAGATGCTGGCAAAATGCTAGAAGCAAAAACGACGAGACCCCGGCTGCACAGTCCGGAAAACCCACAACAGCCTGTACACCCATCATACAGCCTGTACACCCATCATACAGCATGATGCTGGCAGGGGATGATGGGAACTGTAGTCCATAACATCTGGAGGGCCGCGAGTTTGACACCTATGGACTAGTCCAGGGGTAGGGAACCTGCGGCTCTCCAGATGTTCAGGAACTACAATTCCCATCAGCCCCTACCAGCCTCAGCCAATTGGCCATGCTGACAGAGGCTGATGGAATTGTAGTTCCTGAACATGGAGGCATGGAGTTCCCTACCCCTGGACTAGTAGAGGCTGGATCCTGAGTTCAGTGTGACCCTTTCAACTGCCTGTTTGCATGCTTGATCTCACTCAAAGAGTGATAGGTTGTGGAGAACTGGGGTCCCTGTCTACACACCTACAGGGTAAACTGACAACTATCTTATGCTAGGAACTGCTGACCTACAGAGCTTTGCAAAACTTCCAAAACAAAACTCCGTCTAATGAGGAAGCCAGCCGATTCCTCAGCCATCCCAACCCTAATGTACAAAGCACCACGACAGGGAGGATTTGGGGTGGGAGAAAGCACACACTTTTAAGCAATCAATTGCGCTTATATTTACCTACACTCCAGGCACAAAGTAAAGCAAAATATTATCTTTGCCATCGCAGCGCAGCAAAAAAACACACACACACACACACACACACACACAAAACCACGTGGCCGCCTGCAATCCCATCCAGTCAATAAATCACATCCTCTTTAGGCCACGAGAAAAGGGAGCTTGCATATTAATAAAGATCCTAGTGCCGAGATGTAGTTAGCGGCTCCTTCCTGCCCTCCAGCCCAGCACCGGCAGTGGCAAAACAGGCACCATCATTTTTAAAAAGCTGCCTGAACCAGAAACGTGGGAGTCCCATGATTTATTTTGCACTCCAGAAGATACTCTAACTAGGTTAATGCAGAGCAACAACTCCGTGCTTCAGCTGAGGGAAGGCAAAGAGCACGCAAGAGCTCCCGGGATTTTGAACCACACAGAAAAATAACACAAGAGAAGAAGGATTTAGATTTATACCCCACCTTTCTCTCCTGTAAGGAGACTCAAGGTGGCTTACAAGCTCCTTTCCCCTTTCTCTCCCCACAACAGACACCTTGTGAGGCAGGTGGGGCTGAGACAGTCCCGAGAGAACTGCGACTAGCCGAAGGTCACCTAGCAGGAGTGGAAACACATCTGGTTCACCAGATAAGCCTCCGCCACTCAGGTGGAGGAGTGGGGAATCAAACCCAGTTCTCCAGATTAGAATCCACCCGCTCTTAACCACTACACCCCAAGGATTCAGGAAGGGGGAATCTCATCCCCCTTCCCCCCCCCCCCAACACACACTATTTCCTCTCCCTTCTCCCACAGCCCCAATAGCTAGTCCCCTTTTCCTGCTTCCTTCTCACCCATTAGCGAAAGTACTCTTTCCTGTCTCCTCCTTCCCTGTCTCAGGTTTCCTTCCTTCCCTACCCAGCAGCCTCTTCTCAGGGAAATTATGACCAAGGTTGCACGGGGCCAGCTGAGTTGAAGACAGTGGGGGACCTGCAAGGATATTCCATCGGTATCCATCCCTCAAACTATTTATTCTCTCCTCATGACAGCCCCCAGACCCTCAACTTTTCCAGCTTCCAAAAACAAATCTCTTTCCAAAAACACTAAATGCTCTCCTTTTATCTGCCCACCCCCCAATCTTTGGCTATATTTCTTACTTGTGCATGTGTTAAATGCGGTCAAAGTTGCTCCCGGAGAGTAGCAGTGGCATAGGATGTTAAGAGCTTGTGTATCTAATCTGGAGGAACCGGGTTTTGATTTTGACTCTGCTTGCGCCTGAGCTGTGGGAGGCTTATCTGGGGAGTCAGATTAGCCTGTACCTCCCCACCTGCGCCAGCTAGAATTTGACCTTGGGCTAGTCACAGCTTCTTGGAGCTCTCTCAGCCCCACCCACCTCACAGGATGTTTGTTGTGAGGGGGGAAGGGCAAGGAGATTGTCAGCCCCTTTGAGTCTCCTGCAGGAGAGAAAGGGGGGGATATAAATCCAAACTCTTCTTCTTCTTCCCTGCTTATGGAGAATCTGTGAGCTAATGACCTCCAAAACATCCTATCATCAACAGCCCTGCTGAGGTCTTGCAAAGGGGAGCACGCAGGGAGGCTGCTGCTGTGGATCAGTGGCAAGATGGTTGAGTCATGCTAGTCATGTGATAGCAAGTCACCTAGTGGAAAATGTGGACGAAGAATTAGGAATTCACTCCCACACAATCGTTTCATACTTACAACCTTAGGAGAGAGTATAGATTGCTCTATGCCCTTTTCCCATGTGAGACCTTTCATGCTACAGAAGGGGAGAGCCAGCGTGGTGTAGTGGATAAGTGCGCTCTAATCTGGAGGAACCGGGTTTGATTCCCCGCTCTGCCACTTGAGCTGTGGAGGCTTATCTGAGATATAGCACTAATGCACTCCAACCTGCAGCCAGCTAGTTGTCCTTGGGCTAGTCACAGTCTTCCAGCTCTCCATGCACCCACCCTCCCCCAGGGTGTTCTTAATGAAGAGAAAAAAAGAGGCAAAAGAAGTTATAGCCCTTTGAGCAGCACCCCCTCCATACTTTGGAGATTAGAAAGTTTTGCCAGCAGCAGGTCTGTGTGCAGGCGCTGTCCAAATGTGGGACTGCACTGAAGACAGAAGATGTAGTTCAACAGCTCTGTCTCAAGTGCCAGCTAATCATCTTTGCTTCGGCACATCATGTGGAGAAAGAGAAACACTCTTACTGCTCCAATCTCACCGCACCTCTCTACAGCAAGGAACAGAAGTGAAGCGGCGAGAATGTACGTCTAGTCAAAAGAGTAATAGGAATTTTTAATATAATAGTTGACTGGAACATTCACTTACAGGGCCAATGTAGGAGACGGTTGGGGAACACGTGTGATCTTTCACTCACCTATAAACAGCCCTTATGTTTAACGGGACAATTTGAATAGTGGATTTTGTTATGCTCGTGGGGTAGGCAAACCACTGTGGCCATTTTTAAAAACAAACAAACTAAACTTCACATTTCTTGGCACACTGTGGCTTATAGGCAGAATTGGATTCTTCCAATTAAGCTATCCTAGCTTTTCCTCTCCCAACCATCCCTCCACAAATTCTATTGATAATCGTATGGCATAAGAGTATTTGAGTTGACCTATTCGCAAGACCGCATCACCCATATGTCCTAGATACTCTTAAGTTCAGTGGAGGCCAATTTACTAGTGGTCCCTGGCCCTCGATGATGTGGCTGGCCCCTGCAGACCAGGAGCCTTCACGGCTCTGGCCCCGGCCTGGTGGAAAGCTCTTCCTCCAGCTGTCCGGGCCCTTCAGGATCTCGGTGAATTCACTTGGGGTCTGTAGGCCAGACTGTTAGAGCAGAGCCTTTGGAGGGACCGGCTGCTGATGGGTGCCCCCCCTCCTTTCTTGGCTCTTACATCTGGGCCTTGTATTATCTGATGGGACTCGCCGTTCCTCCCTTTGGGAAAGGATTTAATAATAGGTCGCCGGGCGCCACTCACACTTATAATTATTAGTATTATATAATTATTAGTATTATAGTATTTTATAGGTTTTAACTAATTTATTATTGTTTTATGACTGTATTTTTACCATATGCTGTACACGCCGAACCCTTCGGGATAGAGTATAAAAGCCCAAAGTATAAATTAATAAAATATAAATAAAATAAATAAATAAGAAGTCAAGAGTCATGTTCACCAAAAACCAGAGAGCTCCTTTCTGTTCTTTGACAGTTCCTCATTCTCAGAGGGATGCTGTTGACCAGGTCAATCTACCCAAAGCGTCCACTTCGGTTCTACTTCTTCCCCGTAACTTGATCGATTTCAGTAGGTAGCTTTGGAACCACCGCATGTGATGCTTCTTCACTACTCTGGCAATAAATTGAGCCATTTTACTCACACAACCCCACGGAAGAGCTCCCCGCCAAGAAAAATCTGTGTCTGAACTTCTGATTTGCATTTATCCTTCCCTTTCTCTTCCAAGCAAAATAAGGATTACTGGATTGAATCAGGAAGCGCCAACAATATTAAAGCCCCAATAACCAGCTACTCGGCCAAGAACTAATCGAAAGCAGAAACAAGCAACAAACAGTGAGATGTTCTCACCTCCCATTTTAATATTTGCAGATGAACACTCTTGTCCTTTGCCAGTATCCTACTGCGAACGGAACCGTAACCTGTTGGGCTAAAAAAAAAACTCTCAATAGTAACAGAATAGGTTGTGTGTTGCTAGGATATGGAGCATGCATAATATTTTTAAGTGTGATTTCTGGGGCTTTGCGGCTTTCTAAAAGAAATCATGGTGTTATGCCTTCAAAGAGCAAACTGAGCAGTGTCAACAGTTCAGTTTATTTACAAGGTTCTTGCCAATACAGAATGCAAAAAAATTAAGTGGCACAATTTATACATACAAGTAAGTAGCTGTGGGTTGGGGGAAGGGGAGGGGAATCAAAAGTCGCATCCGCCTACCAGTCCCTAAACATAGGCAAGAAGAAACAAAATGTGCAGAAACTAAGTTTCTAGAGTGTAGAACATACTGTGAAACACTGATCATTCTAAAACGTTTAAATTAGAAAGAAAATAGAAAATAGGATGACTTTTTAAATGAAAATCTACGAATAAAAAAATAGCAGCAACAGATATTGAAGTTAGATCTAAATCTTCATACCAAAATCTGTGCATTATTGGTCTGTATATATATGTGTGTGTATATATAAAAAAGTGTTTCACTAAGTTTTGGAGATAGTTGTTAAAATTGTTCTCCATTCAAAGACTATAAATACAATGAAGTACAGTGATTGTTTTTCCTGGGGGGGGGCTTCACCATTTCGTTGGACAAAATCATTCCTAGCAGCGAAACAAAGTTGAGTTAATTGATACACAGGTGAAAACGTGGCACATTTTCATTAAACCACCATCAACAATGCAGCGTCGAATATGCCAGAAACAGAGTCAAGCTTTTGCAAACCTACATCTTTCGGACAGCCGAAAAGTACTGGAAGTCTGAAGGGCTTTAAAGATCGGACGGTGCATTAGTAAAAGACATACAACTGATAAACATACAAAGCCCATTTTAAAAGCAAACTTCACTTTTCCCAGCCAGCAAAGGCATCTGCAAGCAACTCCTGAAGTTATATATAATGTTAATTTAGTAGACGGTTCCTATGCCGCATCACTGAGTCCTTACACTGAGCAAAACATTTCCATCGTGTAACAGGGTAATTTGTGCAACAATATCTATACCAAGTTCCAGTCCTTCACTTGTTTTCTGGACAGATCAGAGAATCCTTGGTGATAGGCTTAGTGTTACCTAAATGCTTGCTGCCACTAAGTGCTAACTAAGTACCACCAGACAGGTCAGTAATTGGTTGCTTGAACAGCCCGGCCAGAGTTGTCAGTCACAATTTTGGAGACACGACTCTTGTCTCCCACCCATTTCATATTAAGTGAGTTGTCGATCGGCTTAATGTATGGCTTCTCTTTTCAAACACAGACGAAAGGTTGACCAGGGAAGGTGAGTGAATGCCCTGTTGAAAGAAACCAAGAAGTGTTAACATGTCTCTTAACATATAATCTTGTAGGCAGAAATACCTCTTGGCACGCCTGTGTAAAGAAAATCTAAAGGACGTTTTTTTAGAAGGGGGAGAAGTTTTCCCATTTTTCAAGGTTGCGGGGGTTTTTTTTCATTTTGCACATTGGACCTATTTTAGAGTTTTTTACAATTCGTTTTAACTTGAATTAGTTGGAGCTTCTGGCAAGTTATCCAAATTTTAGACAACCCTGTTGAAAGATACATACTTTTTATTCAGTGCTAGTTAGGAGAAGAGTTTGGATTTATATCCCCCTTTCTCTCCTGTAATCTACAAGTTTTTCTGTGTTTTACATTCTGTAGAGTTTAGTAAGGCTTAAAAAGAAGAGTTTGGATTTATATCCCCCCCCTTTCTCTCTTGTAAGGAGACTCAAAGGGGCTTACAATCTCCTTGCCCTTCCCCCCTCACAACAAACACCCTGTGAAGTAGGTGGGGCTGAGAGAGCTCCGAAAAGCTGTGACTAGCCCAGGAGTCTGCAACCTGCGGCTCTCCAGATGTTAATGGGCTACAATTCCTATCAGCCTCTGCCAGCATGGCCAATTGCCATGCTGGCAGGGGCTGATGGGTATGATCCATGAGCATCTGGAAGCAGGTCTGAACAGACTAGCCCAAGGTCTCACTTAGCTGGTGTGTGTGGGAGTGCACAGGCTAATCTGAATTCCCCAGATAAGCCTCCATAGCTCAAGCGGCAGAGCTGGGAATCAAACCCGGTTCCTCCAGATTAGAATGCACCTGCTCTTAACCACTACGCCACTGTTGCTCGCCACTGGAGCTTCTTGCAAAAGCCTTTATGTCTTTTTTGTGCAATGCAAACACCTTTCCAGGTTTTCCAACATAAAGGTCTGACTACACAGCCAAGCCTCAGGAGGAACAAGACCTCCACTGCCCCAGAAACCTTTTCTCAACAACCCGCCACTTTGGCTTCAGCCAGGAGGTCAAAAACACCCCAGCTTTGGACTGCCAGCAGCCCGTCACTGTTAATTTTGATACTGACAAGCGTCAAGACTTATCCTGATACATTTTGATCATCCACAACCAGTTCTAGAGGTCAAACAATTCTATTCCTCTAGTCTAGCAGAATAAAGATTACAGCGCTTCCTAGAACAAGATGGAAGAAGTGTTTGGATTTATACTCCACCTTTCTCTGCTGTAAAGAGACTCAAGGTGGCTTACAAGCTCCGTTCCCTTCCTCTCCCCACAACTGACACCTTGTGAGGTAGGTGGGGCAGAGAGAGTTCTGAAGAACTGTATTGGCCCAAAGGTCCACCTAGCAGGATTGTAGGAGTAGAAACACATCTGGTTCACCAGATAAGCCTATGCCACTCAGGTGGAGGAGGAGTGGGGAATCAAACCCGGTTCTCCAGATTAGAATCCAGCTGTTCTTAACCACTACACCAGGCTGGCTCTGAGCATCTCATGAGCCCCTAGAGGAAGGGCAGCTAAAAAGTCAGATTAGATAGAGAGAGAGAGAGAGAGAGAGAGAGAAAGATGCATGTATGTATGCATGTATGTATGGGCAACACTCTTTCCAGTGAAAGAGAACTCCTCTACTAGCAAAAACAGAAGAGCAACACTAGAACTCCCATCCACCACCCTGCCTCCAAATGTTTTATCATTATTTTTCAGGTCACCATCTCATTTAAATGCTGTGAGGTACCACCACCAATGAGGTACCAATCCCGTGAGGGTACCAACACCAATGCATCTGATACAGATCAGAAACAAGACAATGAAGTTGTGCGAGCCGTTATGAAAGGAAGGGGTTCTGGAAAGTGCCACACAAACCCACCCCACTCTCTGCTCGCATCCTCAATCAGAAAGACCAGGATTTGTGCCAATGTAAACCCGCACAAGACCATTTGGACCACAAGATTAGATGACTCGCAAAGGAAACAGACCCCGGTTTGTGACGTGGTTAATTCAATGAACCGAGAACATCGCGTGAAGACAGAGCGCGTGCACAGGGAGTAGAAATAACCCGGCACCCTGAATGTATAAATCATACACCTTCTGAGCAAGCTACCGGGTCTCCCCAAAGTGCTCACGCAAATAGATGACAGAGCTCACTTTAGGCAACACTGTGCGGCTACCCCGTTCATCAGTCTTGGTGGTGATGACAGGAATGATGCTCAAGAGTGGCTGTTTAATGCCGCGGTCTGCTCTGAGGTATTGTTTAACTGTTGAGGCTGAAGCAGCTTCAGCCTTCCAGCCCAAAGGGGAGCAGACATGTAGGCAGAGCCTAGAGCTTGGGGAGTTGCCGTCCAACAGAGTTGGAGCGGTGCAGCTAGCGATTGATACCAAGCAGCTCAGGCCTGTACGTGGAAGAGCAGTATCTAAAATCACGAGGAAGGTTAATCCACGAATTAGCGTTAGATCCGGTTTAGGCTTCGGTCACAAATTCCTCCCGGCTCCATTTGGCCAATCATCAAACAAAAGAGGCCAGCTAGCCCCCCCCAGCCAAGGGCAACACATTCACAGGGCTCCCTGGAACCTTCCTGCCTGACACGCTCAGAATCCGCTTGAACGAGATTTACCCTTTCAGAGATTATGTTACTGTATCAGGAAGGCTGTAATCATCTCAGTTCAGTATTTAAGTTAACGCACACCTTCAAAAAGAGAGAGAGACCACTTCAACAACGAGGTAGTGCAGCCGGGAACCGCAAGCTGCGTTTAGGTGGAGAAAAAGCAAATGCCGAAGCAGCCCCGTCTCCAAGGAGAAATCCTTAGATGCACGGAACAACGACACCACTTCGTTTCAGCCCTTAAGCTGAACATAATCAAACACTTGCCCAGCGCTATAAAGTGGGTAGGTTAAGGTCAAGAGTGACATGGTGGGATGGAGGACGAGAGGGCAGTCGGGCCGAGACCCCAGCCGCACTTTGACGCTGTTCCTATCGGCAACCAGTTCTGAATCAGCAGCTTAAGATTCCGAGTCAGGCGGTGGCCGATGTTTTATCCACCAGTAAAGGAAGTCTAACATTTTGGACACTTGCGTGCTGTGTGGTTTCCAGGCTGTATGGCCATGTTCTAGCAGCATTCTCTCCTGACGTTTCGCCTGCATCTGTGGCTGGCATGCTGCTAGAACACGGCCATAAAGCCTGGAAACCACACAGCACCCAAGTGATTCCAGCAGTGAAAGCCTTCGACAATACATTTTGGACACTGCTCCAAAGTACTTGTTATATTTATTTATATCTATAACAGCAAGCACCATCATGCTGTGGATATGCCAGGGAGGCGCCATGGGGCAACGGGGTTCACACCTGGCAGAGGAAGTATTGGTATTGGTTCCACTGTGGCCCCTTCCGCACATGCAGAATAATGCAGTTTCAATCCACTTTCAATGCACTTTGAAGCTGGATTTTACTGTACCAAAACAAAATCCACTTGCAAGTAATTGTGAAGTGGGGTTAGCAGTAATGGTTTCGGACTGTGGCCGTGTTCAACAGCATTCTCTCGGCGTTTAAACTGCATCTGTGGCTGGCATCTTCAGAGGATCATCATCTGAAGATGCCTTCTGAGCTCCAATGCTGCAGGAAAATGCTGAAATTATGCTTCGGAATCCTCACAACACCCAAGTAATTCGACATTAGAAAGCCAGCCGACAATAAATTGTGAAAGTGGATTGAAACGGCATTATTCTGCATGTGCGGAAGGGGCCGACATGGGGATTGATCTGTGCTTTGACAATGTAACCCACTTTCTGTCTTGTTAATGTATCTACCCTCTGTTTGATCTCTTCCTGTATGCTTGCAAATGTAGGTAACTAGGCTGTCCCTGCTGGGAGCGGGGGGGGGGGGGGGGAGGAGGAAGCAGCCCAGCAGGAGCCAAACCAGCTACCTCTGCTTTGTCCTTGGGATGCTCACTTTCAACCACAATTCTGTTCACACCTCACTTTCACACATTCTCCGGGAAACTGGGAGCGGGGACTTTCGGGGAGTAACCTTGAGGGGATAAAAATGTGACTGCAGAAGCCAAATCAACAGAACTGGCTTCTTGAGTTTAGGGAACTTGATGCCTACTCAGTAAAAACTACTGATCCTGTATCCAGAGTCCGCTTATTGATTATTATTGGTCCAACACCAAACAGGATGGTTGTTAGGAAAACGTCAGTGTAAGGCTGAAGAGGGGTAGGGTTTTTGTTGCAGGTCCAACGGTGAACTTCAGAACTTTGGAGTTCTGTTTCAAATGCAGGAAATGCAACGTGGCCCTCCAGACTTGAAGCTCTTAAAAAACCGCCTAGTAAGGAAACAATCCAAGGGCTGGAGAGCACAGAAGTGGCTGGTTAGCTCCTCAGTGACCCTAAACGGGGGACTGAATTCTAGAGCTGCAGGATCGGAAAGAGCAACATTGAAAAGGGGGGGGAGGCTTTTCTGGGGCTCAGCCTGGCTGCCAGAGGATTCTCTCTCCTTTTCCTGGTTCAGAAACAGGGTGGCAGATCTCAATTTCTGCTTTGGCGTAGGAGGTTAAGAGCTCGTGTATCTAATCTGGAGGAACCGGGTTTGATTCCCAGCTCTGCCGCCTGAGCTGTGGAGGCTTCTCTGGGGAATTCAGATTAGCCTGGGCACTCCCACACACGCCAGCTGGCTGACCTTGGGCTAGTCATAGCTCTTCGGAGCTCTCTCAGCCCCACCCACCTCACAGGGTGCTTGTTGTGAGGGGGGAAGGGCAAGGAGATTGTAAGCCCCTTTGAGTCTCCTGCAGGAGAGAAAGGGGGAACATAATAATAAATAAATCCAAACTCTTCTTATTCTTCTTCTTTAAACTGAAAGTAGATTGCTTTCATCTTAACAGAAGAAGAAGAAGAGTTTGGATTTGCACCCCACCTTTCTGTCCTGTAAGGAGGCTCAAGGTGGCTTTCAAGCTCCTTTCCCTTCCTCTCCCCACAACAGATACCTTGTGAGGCAGGTGGGGCTGAGAGAGTTCTGAAGAGCTGTGACTAGCCCAAGGTCACCCAGCAGGAATGCAGGAGTGCAGAAACACATCTGGTTCACCAGATCAGCCTCTGCCACTCAGGTCGAGGAGTGGGGAATCAATCCCAGTTCTCCAGATTAGAATCCACCTGCTCTTAACCACTACACCACGGTGGCTCTTAACAGCTCAAAGGGCTGCTTATATCAGCTTTGTGGTTTGCTTTGCCTTTTCCAATGAAGCTCCATACATTCTTATATCCATTCTCAGAGTTCACTGTTTGTAGCCCAGGAATCAGCCTCTTTATATTTGCTGAACCTAAAGAAATCCACGTTTTTTTCCAGCACTTCACTATCCAGGATACAGCGAAGAACGGTGCCAAGTAAGGTTCATACAGCAACGTTGGAGCTTTGCAAAGCCTTCATTTCAACAAGCTCTTGAATCTAGAGCTTTATACCACCTGTTTTCAATCCCTGTCAATTTTCAGCATCCCTAATGTAATAGAGACTGATTGTATTAAGTTGTTAAAACTACTGTCTCCCTGCGTTTTTCACGTTTTTAATTTAGGATTGTAACGTATTTACCGAGTCATTTACTCTCCCGTCCTGAAAATCACATGACTTCTTCTGATGTGCCGGAGGGCCTGAAAGCCAATCCCCAAATTACTCTGGGATGAGCAGAGACGGTTCTTTAATGGACATTTTAGTGTCACAAACTTCAATACCGAACCTGTCCAGAAACGAGACACTTACGGCAAGCGATGACGTACTAGCCAGGCGTCCCCCTAAGTAATTCTCGCTAGATGTGCCGAAACTCTGTCCTTCAACGCTGCTGTGTGCCATCAGAGCTCTTCGGAGGGCTCTCTTGGGCGTCTTTGAGAAAGAGAACGCGCGAGTAACCTGCCGGAGTTGACAAGAGATAGATTAAACAAAACTTCAGAGAAGGCGGCGACATTTTGCCGGCGACCACTTAACTACTGTTATGTTTTTCACAATCTGGAGTTCGATTCCCCTGTAGCATTTGAGAACTGCTTTTAGATGAAGTTTTCAAACCAAGCTTTGACTGTGATCGGCTCTGCCTGGCTCTCACTGAAGCACAGCAACCTTCTCGGTTTGCACGGAGCCGTTTCCAGCTTTCGCATCTCCCGTTCCTCTGCAGTCACTTTCCCCACAAAGAAATCAAAGTGTCCCTTGCGCCAGTAGCAGAAACTGAAATTGGATACCGGAAGTAGTATGAAAGGGACTTGAGAGGAGAGGAGAAACCAGCAGACCACTGCTGAAAGCTCCCTGCAAAGTTCATTTAAAACACTGTCAGCCCATGTTTCCAGAGGGAACGGGACATGGTGAAGCCGGAACTCCTAGAAGGAGCTATGGAGGCCATTCTAATACAACCCCCTATTCAATGCAGGATCAGCCTAGCCCTAGAGCATAGGCGTCAAACTCAGGCCCTCCAGGTGTTCATGGACTACAGTTCCCATCATCCCCTGCCAGCATGACAAGTTTGACACCTGTACCATAGAGCAGTGGTGGCGAACCTTTGGCACTCCAGGTGTTCATGGACTACGATTCCCATCAGCCCATGCCAGCAGGGCCAAATGGCCATGCTTGCAGGGGCTGCTTGGAATGGTAGACCATGAACATCTAGAGGGCCTGAGTTTGACACCTGTGGCCTACAGCACCCCTGACAACTGTTGTTCAGCCACTGCATAAAGACTGCCAGAGGGGGGAGCTCACCACCTCCTTGAGCAGCTGATTCCACTGCTAAACTACACCCCCTGTATCCCGCTGGTATTTTTCTGTCCTTAACTTATACCGATTATAGTGAGTCCGATCCTCTGCTGCCAACGAGAGCAGCTTCCTGCCCTCCTCCTCCAGCCTTCCAAATCCTTAAAGAGAGCAATCCTGTTTCCCCTCCACCTCCTCTTCTCCAGACTCAACCTTCCCAAATCCCACAGCCATTGCTCAAAGGCAGGGGCCTTCAAACTATGGCCCTCCAGATGTTCATGGACTACAATTCCCATCAGCCCTGGCAGCATGACCAAGTGGTAGGGCTCATGGGAATTGTAGTCTATGAACATCTGGAGGGCCATAGTTTGAAGACCCCTGCTCAAAGGGCTTGGCCTCCAGGTTCCTGATCAGCCTCCTCGCTCTCCCCTGCATCCACACCATTCTTTCCACGACTTGACAGGTCTCAGAAGCTAAGCAGGGTGGAGACTTTCAAGACAGACCACCCAGGAAGACCCTTCAGAAGAAGGCAAACCACCTCTGCTTCTCGCTTGGTTTGGAAACCTCTTGCTGGGGCTGCCACGTGTCAGCTGTGACTCGATGGCACTCTGCACACAAGCCAAGTTTCCGCTGAACTTAAGAGTCCCCAAGACAGCAAACGTTAAAAACAAAAACATTTAAACCAAACCATGTAAACACAGGCACAGGAGGAAAGGTCAGCCCTTTTACCAAAATCATACCAGGGTGTTAGTATTGACCTTTAAGGCCTTATGCGGCATGGGTCCCTCATAACTACGGGACCGCATCACCCCTTATGTCCCACATAGGCCGCTGCGGTCGACTGCGGCAGAACTGCTGGTGATCCCTGGCCCTGCGATGATGCAGCTGGCCTCGACCCGGGCCAGGGCCTTTACAGCTCTGGCCCCTGCCTGGTGGAATGCTCTCCCTCCAGCTGTCCGGGCCCTGTGGGACCTTGGTGAATTCCGCAGGGCCTGTAAGACGGAGCTATTCCACCGGGCTTTTGGAGGGGCTGGCCGCGGTTCTATTGCCCCCCATTGAAACCGGAACTAAGCTGCCTTTTCCATCTTGGTAGGGCCCTGATTCCATCCTGGGCCCTGCCTCTCCTCCCTTCTTCTTTGGCTTTAGACTGGGCGCCTGTGTGTGTGTTTTTATACAACCTTTGTTGTTTAATCTGTATTTATTGTTTTAATTGCTGCTGAATTTTAATGAGTTAGATTTTATGTTATATTGATTTACTGTTCTGGTAACAGCCATGTTGTGAGCCGCCTCGAGCCCTTCGGGGATGAGGCGGCCTATACATTGAATGAATGAATGAATGAATGAATGAATGAATGAATGAATGAATGAATGAATGAATGAATGAATGGTCTGGAATCCATGCCCTACGAGGGGAGACTTAGGGAGCTGGGTATGTTTAGTTTGGTGAAGAGAAGGTTAAGAGGTGCCATGATAGCTATGTTTAGTTATATTTGAAGGGATGTCATGTCAAAGAGGGAGCAAGCTTGTTTTCTGCTGCTCCAGAGACTAGGACCAGGAGTCATGGGTTCAAGGTGAAGCAAAAGAGATTCCACCTAAACATCAGGAAAAACTTCCTGACAGCAAGGGCTGTTCGACAGTGGAATGCACTATCTTGGATTGTGGTGGAGTCTCCTTCTTTGGATGTGTTTGAAGAGAGGCTGGATGGCCATCTGTCAGGAGTGCTCTGATTGTGTGTTCCTGCATTGCAGGGGGTTGGACTTGATGTCCCTTGAGGTCTCTCCCAACTCCATGATTCTATGAATATGATGTACCAGCACATTCACTTTCTTTTCAGACATGTGGAACATGCACACTTCCTCCTTTAATGGAGTTCAAAGCCCTAGAAACTTATTCCTGTCAGAGGGTTTGCATGAATCCTGCCCCAGAACATACAGAAGGTGACTTGAATTGCACATTCATTGGACCGCTTGCCTTTTTGGATGTCTTCTTTATGGCGCGAGATGCTCTGCTCAATGTACTGTCCATATCTTTTGTGTTTACTTCAATGGAATCAGGATCAGTGGCACAAATAAGATTTTCCTGTAAGGGGAAAAAAAAACAGGAATTAACTTGTGAGCAAAAGCGAACACTCTTGAGCTTAAGATGCACATTTCAAAGATCCTGGGATACTAAAATCATTGAGTTTAATGTGCAGCGTCTCCACTTCCACCCTTCCCAAAAGAAGAAGAATATGTCTTTTAAAAATCAAGATATTGCACGCTACGGATATCTGCGTAGCAAGACAGGAGTTACAAAATCAGTCCTTCAGAGCACTTTGACTGCTCAGACAGCAAGGTGGACAGAGTTCCCCGTAAAGTGAAGGCCTCTGCTGCCCCCTTGAGGGCCAGATGTGTCAGAGCATAACTATTTCAAAAAATAAACACCCTCCAATTCTAGAAAAGGGAACGTGAGCCACACTGAGTTAGAGAAGATGGGGAAGTTTAGGTAATCCCGCTGCAAGGGGGCAAATCTGACAGCTTATTTACGACATTGTCCACAAGAAGAGGATGCTGAGCTGTGACAATAAAGACCTGAAGAGACATTAAAAGAAAAAACAACACCCCCACACACACACTGTTTCAAAAATAGCACTAAATCCAGAAAGAGAGACCGGCATCAAGGTCCCTTCTGCCCATGCAGAATAAAGCACTTTCAATCCACTTTTACAATGGTCTGCAAGTGGATTTTGCTATTCTGCACAGTAAATTCAGTTGCCAAGTGCATTGAAAGTGGATTGAAAGTGCATGATTCTGCATGGGTGGAAGGAGTCTCTGATAAACTACCAAGAATACCCAGAAAAAGGACCACTGAGCAATTACTTTTCTCCCTACCTAAAAGAAATCTGTGAACTGCACTAGGGCGAAGATACTAGGGCGAAGGGTTCGGTGTTTTATCATGGAGAAAGCAAGCGTTGGTTATTTGGGTGTTGTGTGCTTTCCGGGCTGTATGGCCGTGTTCTAGCAGCATTCTCTCCTGACGTTTCGCCTGCATCTGTGGCTGGCATCTCCTGACGTTTCACCTGCATCTGTGGCTGGCTGTCTTCTTTGTTACTCACAGACAATGTTTCTTCACCCACCCTGGACACTCCAACAGGTATATATATACTCCACTTGCTTTCCCAACATCAGATCCTCTGAAGATGCCAGCCACAGATGCAGGCGAAATGTCAGGAGAGAATGCTGCTAGAACACGGCCATACAGCTTGGAAACCACACAGCACCCAAGTCATTCCAGCCATGAAAGCCTTCGACAATATATTGGTTATTTGTTTCGTTATTTATTTTGTCAAATCCATACCCTGCCCTTTGCAACTAAAGTTGGGTTCAGGATGGCTTCCACACAGCTCAAAACCCAGAATGCTAGCGACACAGTATAAAACTTAGCACTAATAATCAATGACACAGCACCATTTTCAATCTGCATGCTGGCTGACATATCATACATAGGATGCAGGCACAACCGGGCCTTAAGATTCCAGCCTGAGATGTTTCTAGGCCAGTGTTTCCCAACCTTTTCAACGTCACGGTACCCTTGACCTCACTCTTCATATCTCATGGTACCCCTGCCATCCCCCACCTTCCCCTCCCAGCGCCCCTGCTTGCCACCCTCCCACCTTCCCCTCCCAGGGTGTGGCCATTGGCTGCTGACCTTGCGGCAGGCCCTGCCTCCTGGGCCAGCTCCATGCCCTTGCTGGTGCCGATGGGAGACACAACAAAAGTGAGGGGGGTTGGTAGTGTTGCCGCGGTACCCCTGGGACATGCTCAAGGCACCCTAGGGTACCACGGAACCCTGTCTGGGAATCGCTGTTCTAGGCCTTAAGATTGCAGCCTGACTCAAGCACACCCAAACTCTTTATTTAACACCCAGCCTGAGAAATGTCAAAACTTGCACATTGTTGAGTGCTGTTTCAGCTGGTCCGAATAAGATTCTGTGGATTGTGTTTTCGGTTTCAGACGGTGCTTTGGTACCAATGCTCCTGCCAAATGCTTCCTTCAGCATACCAGGCCAGTGGGACCTTTATGCCTTTGTTTAATGATCACTCCATGCTGTTTTCTGTCACTCTAAAATATATATATTTTAGTGCTTGACAGATTGACGATTGGATTTTATTTTATCACTCGCTGCCAGCCCTTTGGTGGAGAGGCAGATTAAAAATATTTTTAAATAATAAGTGCAATTAAAGTTGTGGCCTTTGACAGAAAATAGAGAAGACACCATATCTTCTCGGAGCCCGCAACAGCTTACTTGGAAATAAGCTACACAGAATTAAAACCCACTTGAAAGGCAGCAGTTAAGTAAATGATCGTTCCAGAGACTGAAACTAGACGGCAACCAATGCCTGGGAGCAAGTTGCCCTGTTTCTCTTTGGCCCATTCTGCACATGCAGAATAATGCACTTTCAATCCACTTTCAATGCACTTTGCAGCTGGATTTTACTGTGCGAAATAGCAGCATCTACTTGCAAACAGTCATGAAAGTGGATTGAAGGTGCATTATTCTGCATGTGCAGAACGGTCAGACTGAGCGCAAGACATGCCCAAGGTCACCCAGCACACTCCCATGGCAAAGAAGGGATTCAGGTCTCCCAGATCTTAGTCGAATATTCTAACCACCACACCTCTTTGGTTTTCAGGTTGTGGAAGCAGCCTTTTATCAGTGGTTGGGGGAGGCAGAGATTTCACGGATGCACTGGGAAAGGGATTTTCATCTTCACATTGATAAGAAGCCTCGCATGTATCACGTAACTTATTGTATAAGCCGAGAGGCACCCTGAAATTTTACTACCAAAACCTGGAGAAACGTATTGTATAAGCCGAAGGTGGGAAGCCGGGAGGGAGAGGGAGCTCCTTATTTGGGCAGTGACTCCCCCTGATGCCATTGCCCAAATAAGGAGCTTCCTCCACCTCCCAGCTGGGTTTGAGGAAGCCCAGCCTGCCGGAAGGTGGAGGGAGCTCCTTATTTGGGCAATGACATCAGGGGGAGTCACTGCCCAAATAAGGAGCCCCCTCTGCCTCCCGGGGTTTGAGGAAGCCCAGCCAGCCAGGGTTCCCCTTCACCCTCCGAGGAGGGCAGCAACAAGCGGCTTGTGCAGCCGCGGCAGAGGCCTGAAGAGCCGGCTGGTAAGCAGGACTCGTGTATAAGCCGAGGGGGCATTTTTCAGCAAAACAGGGCTGAAAAACTTGGCTTATACGCAAATATATACGGTATTCTCTCCTTTCACTGCACGGCTAAGTGTCAACGCCCAGCACCTGTAGGCTTCTGGGACTGGGCAGTGGGGAAGAGTTCCATTCCGTGTGTGGGTTTCCACTCTCAAGTCTCAACCAGCCACTCTTTCAAAGGAACTTCACTGCACACGCACAAGCTCCCCTGAAACTAAGACGCCCAACTGTGCCAGTTAGGCTGGAACTAAGCCAGACAAAACAGGTCTGTCTAGCAACAGCTAGAAGTGGCTGCACCATTAACACCAGCACTTCCAGGTACAGTGTAAAACCAAGCGTTGCTGCCCCTACATAATGCATGGGGAGGGAAAGGATATACAGACGCAATCTACAAGTTTTTCTATGTTTTACGTTCTGTAGAGGTTAGTAAGGCTTAAAAGGAAGAAGAGTTTGGATTTATATCCCCCCCTTTTCTCTCTTGTAAGGAGATTTAAAGGAGCTTACAATCTCCTTTCCCTTCCCCCCCCCCCACAACAAACACCCTGTGAGGTGGGTGGGGCTGAGAGAGCTCCAAAGAACTGTGACTAGCCCAAGGTCACCCAGCTGGCATGTGTTGGAGTGCACAAGCTAATCCGGTTCACCAGATAAGCCTCCACAGCCATAGTGTCAAACTCGGTTCTCCAGATTAGAGTGCACCTACCCTTAACCACCACACCACTGCTGCTCTTTACAAAGGTTGTCAGTCATGAAGCTTTGCCACTGGTCTGTTTTTCACTCTGCCGACCCCTCTCTGGTACTAGCGTTTTAGTATCACACACACACCCCCTTCTAAATGCCTCTCTTTGCGACAACCCACTGATGAGAAAGTTGCGGGCCAGACTTACGGTGTCCGCTTTGCAGATTGTGTTGGCCACGTGCCGACAGAGCATCCTCAGCCAGTCCTCCTTGGGGGGTTCCTCCGAAGTTATCTGGAAGCTGAACAGCAAGTTGGCTTGCTCTGTTGGAGGCCGCACAACCAACGCGAACGCTCTGTGGCAGTCTGCAAAAGAATGTGCAGCAATACCAAAACAGTCAGAGAGATTCAGCAACTTGGGGTCAACTGGCAAACTGTTTTCTTGGGACTGCAGAGAGGACAGTGTCGGCGGCCAGTGATGACATTAAATACATGCAAAAACCTGGAGGCAGAATTGTCAAGCCTGAATATCTAACAATCTGCTGGGACGCCTACCATTGGGATGCCGTGCCTAGAAAGAGGGGAATGGGGGATAAGGCCGCTTCTGGGGAAAGCTGGAAGCGCCAGGTGCCTCTAGGAATCGCAGGAAAGTTTTGTTAGTTTCCTAACTTACAGTCACAGAATTAGTCCAGTAGCTCTAGGACTGTGGTGGCGAAGCTTTGGCACTCCAGATGTTATGGACTACAACTCCCATCAGCCCCTGCCAGCATGGCCAATTGGCCATGCTGGCAGGGGGTGATGGGAATTGTAGTCCATAACATCTGGAGTGCCAAAGGTTTGCCACCACGGCTCTAGGATAACATTTGCTGCCCGGATATCAGAACACAATGCACAGAACAAGTCACAGTGCTTTCAACAGGCCCCTCGGTATGATAATGAACACCACCTACAGCAAGTCCAAAACAGAATTTCAGATGGGAATGCAAGCTTAAAATGGGAACGCCACTTAGGAGCCTCCAAGAGCACAAAAAGCTGGCTTCCTTGAAAGCAAGCTGCACCCCTCAGACGGGGCGTTATTTTTAGAAGAAGATCCGCACCAAGACATGACGGAAACGCCCAGGGGAGCAAAGGTGATGTGCTCTAAAAGCATCAAGAGTGGGTCTCTCCAACCCACAGGTTCAAAACTGACATTTGACCCTCTTCTCCGAGTGCTCCTCTTAATGGTTGCTTCCAGCTCCCTGACCCAGGGATGAGAACTCTTTGGAAGAGCTCTCACTGTGAATGCAGTGCCAAAATGCATCAGCGTTTTGAAGTCACCACTCAATGTATTACTCCTAAATACACACACACACACACCCACACACACCAACAACGCCAAGTTGTGAGCCATTCCACTCCAACCGTACAGACCTTCCGTCTCTTGGACATCTAGCACTTTCTTGATCTGCGACAGGGGCATGAGGACGACGTGCTTGAGAGAGGCGGGGGGCCTGGTGTGACCATGAGGACTCTTGAAACCCCCGATGACTTTGTGCCGCTTCCTCGCGACCTGTTTTGAAAATTAAAAACCGGAATGTTATGAAGCGTGGACGCCTACGTTCCCCCAGACCTTTAGAAGCGAAGCTGCGTGGCAGACAGCAGCTTTCGAAAAGCCTAAGCAATTGCAACATATGGATTGATGTTCCTACTTAAAATGCCAAGTTCCCCGTTTTTTTTTATTAGAAGGATTCACAGCTTTTATGTTCTCTTGAAAACCGAATGGTGAATCCCAGCACACGTCTCTCCTCGCTTCTGCCTTGTGCTGCACAAAATGTTCTAGGACCATATATGGCTTCAGTGGTGGCAAACCTTTGGCACTCCAGATGTTTTGGACTACAATTCCCATCAGCCCCTATCAGCATGGCCAATTGGCCATGCTGGAAGGGGCTGATGGGAATTGTAGTCCATAGCATCTGGAGTGCCAAAGGTTCGCCACCACGGGCTTAGATGGAGGCACTGGACGAGGAATTTCTGAGTAGCAACCACCATTTTGCTCCCAGGTAGATGCATTGAGGACTGAGTCCCCCTCACTCCAACAGAACTCACTGGCAAGCAAGCATGCAGCTGTGAAGACCATATTTTGTGAACATACGCAACTGTCGTATCAAGCCAGCACACTGGTCCTGCAATCCTTTCCAGGATCGTAGGCAGGAGACCATCTTTCCCAGCGCTTACTCTGCATAACTGACGAGGCTGGAAACTGCGCCAGAGACCATGTGCGTACAAAGCAAGTGGCTCTAGCATCGAGCCTGTTCCTGGAGGATTTCTGGCGGGCGCCTGAACTGAGACTGATGCCAGTTCTGTGCACGTGCAGAAAGAACACACCCTTGCCTAGAAGTGCTACAGGCAGCCAGCTTGGCAAGTGAGCAGTCTTTCCTTCGAGCCCTCCGTGCCACCTACTGATTCCGTCTCCAGTCGGAAACTGCCACCTCCTCTAAGCCAAGTGGAGCAGGCAACAGAATCGTACTTTCGGTTTACGCTTTTACATTGCATAACACTTTCATATGCGGCTCTAAACTGCCTTCAAGGTGCATATATGGAGAGGTAAGAACCAAAGACTGAACAAATAAAAGTGAGCTGACTGTGCTTCAAACAGAAGTTATGCCCATTTCTTCTGTTTGCCTATCAATCCACAGACCTCAGGCAGAACCAGGACCTCCGAAACATGCACCCATACAGATACAAAGCGTATAGCTTAGCTATAGGTCAGTGGTGGTGAACCAATGGCACAGGTGCCAGAGGTGGCACTCAGAGCCCTCTCTGTGGGCACGCGCAAACAGAGTCCCCCCCCCCCCCCCGCCATCTAGGCTGGCCTGGGCTGCTGGGCTCAATTATTACCATTAAACCTAAGACCTAGTTTTGGGGAGCAGTGTAGGTAACCCTGTTAAGTGCTGTTAAACCCCACTGATTTTCATATGAAGAGCTAAAGGGCGATCCTTTAACTGGGAGTAAGCTCGGTTGCTGGCAATGGGGCTTGCTTCTGAATAAACCCTCCTAGGGTCGTGATTCACCTGTTGGAAGAGTTGCACAGTTGCTTCAAAGCAAAGCCACCGACTACCATCAAGCCTGAGTAACGCATGCCTTGGAGCCAACCATTTTTTCTCAACTAAAATCTCAGTATTCATGTTAAATACTGGTGTTGGCACTTTGTGGTAAACAAGCGGGTTTTGGGTTGCAATTTGGGCACTCAGTCTCAAAAAGGTTCGCCATCACTGCTATAGGTATACTTAGCCTTGGAAAAAGATGTTGGTAGGGTTGTATATCCCTCCGCCACAGAAGTCAACCTTCTTTGCTCTGCCTGAGTCCTAGTGCCTACCTAGCCCTGCTCCCCCACCCATTTGAAAGTAAAAATAAATGCTCTTATATCAAAGTATCATGTTCAATAATGCACAAAACAATGGTTTTGACAAAGGCAGAATGTAAAAATGAATAATAATTCTCATCTTCGTTCGGAACTATATTCTTATGTGGAAGCATGCCATTTTTTTCACCTCAACTAACTGCGCTAATATCTTCTTTCTGAGACAAGAGTACAGTATGAGGAGGTAAAGCCTATTTAATTCCTATGCAATGGATTCCCCACCTCCACACAGAATTTGGGCAAGAAGAGGACACATGAAGCTGCTTGATGCTGAACTCGGCCCCTGGTCCATGAAAGTCAATACTTCTACCCAGCTCTTCAGGATTAACTAAGCTGTTCGCATCACCTGCTGCCAGATCTGTTAACTAGAGATCCTGGGGACCAAACCTGCAACCTTCCGCATGCCAAACAGATCTTCTGCCACTGAGCCAGAGCAGTGAAAGGACCTCTTTACGGCTTCCATCAAGCCTTTTTTTTTTCCAGCAAATCCTTCCTCGCACAACACAGTGGCAAGAAAGTTGCTCCATCTTTTCCGCTAATCCCTGTGTATTGAGCTACAAAGCCTTAAGCCGAAGGAAAATAAAGTGTTGCCCGTGACAGCTCGTGTCCGGCACTTCTTACCAGCCGACAGAATGAACTACGCAACACCACGCTTGCTGTCAAGGCAAACGGCCTGCTCCGCTTGTCCTCTGGAGCTGCTGGTATTTGGATGGCTGTTTATTCCTCCAGGTTGGAAGCCGCTCCAGAATGGTGCAGCCAAATGAACACCTGCAGACTTACCTCTAGGCAGTCATTGAAAAGGAAGAGAGTGACCTGCTCCCCTCTGTCACAGAGGTCATCGCCAAGCGCCACCGTTTCCAGGCGCTGGATTAGACTCCGGTGAGATGACAAGAGATTAGCCTAGAGGGTATGGGAGATGCTCGTTAGTGAGAGCTCAAGCCGCTGCTGCTTCCACAAAAAAACAAATAACAAGACAGAAAGGGGGCTTCTAATCAGAAATGTTTAATGTAAGTAGATACACTAAGTTTAGTTGCATTTCTTTATGGTGATCTAAGATAGAAGAGAAGAAGAAGAGTTTGGATTTATATCCCCCCTAGGATATAGGAGGTTAAGAGCTCGTGTATCTAATCTGGAGGAACCGGGTTTGATTCCCAGCTCTGCCGCCCAAGCTGTGGAGGCTTATCTGGGGAATTCAGATTAGCCTGTACACTCCCACACACGCCAGCTGGGTGATCTTGGGCTAGTCACAGCTTCTCGGAGCTCTCTCAGCCCCACCTACCTCACGGGGTGTTTGTTGTGAGGGGGGAAGGGCAAGGAGATTGTAAGCCCCTTTGAGTCTCCTACAGCAGGAGGAGGAGGAGGAGGAGGAAGAAGAAGAGTTTGGATTTATATCCCCCCTTTCTCTCCTACTAAGATAAAGTGATAAAATCCCGTTTAAAACAGCAGCAATATAGTAAAAGTAGACGGGGCCCAATAAACCTAATATCAAACCCTTCCCTCAGAACAGAAAAAGGGGAGGACGGCGGGTTCCAATGATATAGGGTACCCTGATGTAAAAACAGAGCAGAGGAAAGGGGGGGCACCACCTCAGCGGCTGGACCCTCCAAAGGCCCGGCAGAACAACTCCGTCTTACAGGCCCTGCGGAATTCTCCAAGATCCCGCAGGGCCCGGACAGCTGGAGGAAGAGAGTTCCACCAGGCTGGGGCCAGAGCCGTAAAGGCCCTGGCCCGTGTGGAGGCCAGCTGCATCATTGCGGGGCCGGGGACCGCCAGCAAATTGGCCTCTGGAGGCTTATCTGAGGAACCAAATTAGCTTGTGCACTCCAACCCATGCCAACTGGGTGACCTTGGGCTAGTCACAGTTCTTCGGAGCTCTCTCAGCCCCACCCACCTCACAGGGTGTTTGTTGTGGGGGGGGGGGAGGGAAAGGAGATTGTAAGCCCCTTTGAGTCTCCTTACAGGTGAGAAAGGGGGATATAAATCCAACTCTTCTTCATCTTCACTCCCGAGGTCAAATCTGTCCAGCAAGTTTCTCCACCACTGTCTTCCCCACACACTCTAAGCCCCAGTAATAAACCATTACTTACCGGACAGCCATCTACTTCATACACAACATCAAAAATCTGCCTCTGACCTTCGGTTTTCCTCTTGTCTTCATTAATGTGCCTAGAGAAAAGCACAATAAGCTACGGCTCCTTCCGCACATGCAGAATAATGCACTCTCAAACTGCTTTCAATGCTCTTTGAAGCTGTGCGGAATGGCAAAATCCACTTGCAAACAGTTGTGAAAGTGGTTTGAAAACGCATTATTTTGCGTGTGCGGAAGGGGCCTGTGTAAGAAAAAAAGCAAACCAGTCAAATTTATGTTCGCTGTGGAAAGGACGATCAATCCCATGTATACATTATGCAAAGATCAAAAAAAATCTACCACTTAGTTATAAGACTTTACTTTTTTCAGTAAACAAAAGCTAGTTATTTACTCAGGAGTACTTATACTCTTGTTTAAGACTCTCAAGTTTCACATAGGCTCCGTTGACATAAGACACTGGGCACAGAATTCTAAAGAGTTACTATGTCCTTCATGCCTTAAGACAGACCCCTTCTAATCACTAGCCTGGACCTTAAACTACGCTACATGTATGAAAGCTCGATTACTGCACCAAAAATTCAATACAGAGGGAAGACAATTTGTGAAAGCATCTTCCATGTACAAGACCCTAGTTGCATTATTTTTGGCATCCAATTTCTTGGTGCAGATCTGGGGAAATAAGGATTGAAGAGGAGAGAGGGACAAGGTAGTTTAGTGGCCTCAGTATCAAGAGATTGGGCAAAGAAAGGGCTCTGTGTCCAGTTCTGAGCATCACAATTCAAGAAGGATATTGACAAGCCGGGACAGGTCCAGAAGAGGGCAACCAAAATGGTCAAAGGTCTGGATTCCATGCCCTATGAGAAGTGGCTTAGGGAGATAGGTATGTTTAGTCTGGAGAAGAGAAGGTTAAGGGGTGACATGATAGCCTACTCTCGGGAACCTGTGAGAACCTGCTGGATCCCACGGAACCCTGAGCTCTGTGTACTCAGCTCAGTACCTAACTACTTGGGCATAGCAGCAGGTTCCGATGAGGCTCTGGAAAATCAGCCAGTGAATTTTAGTACCTGCAAAAACAAGCTGGAAGTGTATAGGAGACAAGCCATTGGAAAAAAAGTACAATTCACAGGAAACAGGTGATGCGTTTCCTTTCCAGGTCTGCCAGCAATATAAAAAGCTTTCTGTTCTGGGCTGTCGTGACTCGGGCTACTTACGTCATCACTTCTTTCAATGACTCAATGGCTCTCTCTAGTGTCGCCTTGTCAGGATTGTCTTCAGCAGTGTGTTTCTTCAGGTCTAATCACAAGGGAGTATTAAACGGCATTACTTTTCATCCTGACACCAGGTATGTACTCCCGTTAGAAAGCCTATCGATATTCGGAGATCTCAGGCCCAGACTTTTGACACGTGGTCTTTTAAAAAAAAATACAGCTCCCTTTTGCCCTTAAGAATGGGAACATTCCTAAGTTTCACGTATGTAATTTCTGTATGTTTTTGTATATCACAGGTGTCAAACTCTTGGCCCTCCAGATGTTATGGACTACAGTTCTCATCAACCCCTGCCAGCATGATGCTGGCAGGGGATGATGGGAACTGTAGTCCATAACATCTGGAGGGCCGCGAGTTTGACACCTATGCTGTATGTAATCAGGCTTTGCTGAAATTCTGCCCCAAAACTACCTTATAGATACTACTGTGGATGTTTTATATATTTATTTATTGTTTAGATTTGTAGACCGCCCCATCCCCTAGGGACTCTGGGCGGTGTTCCAGGTTCAGAAAGAGCTTGCAGGACGGGGCTGCCCCAAGGCTGCCTCACAGGCGAGAGACGGTTCGTATGCCCTCTTACAGGGCCCTTGCAACAACTTGTACATCCTCAAGTAATATGGTGAGGCATCTTTAGGCTGGTTTGTCACAGCCAAGATAAAACAGGAACCAGATTTAAAAACAAATAGAAGTTCAAGGAATGGAGCAGGGAGTGGGGAAAAGGAGGGGAGCAAGCAGAAACTGCAATCTCCTCTGAACTAGAACAGGGGTAGGGAACCTGCGGCTCTCCAGATGTTCAGGAACTACAATTCCCATCAGCCCCTACCAGCATGGCCAATTGGCCATGCTGACAGAGGCTGATGGGAATTGTAGTTCCTGAACATCTGGAGAGCCGCAGGTTTCCTACCCCTGAACTAGAAGAAGAGAAGGAGAGTTTGGATTTATATCCTCCCTTTCTCTCCTGTAAGAAGATTCAAAGGGGCTTGCAATCTCCTCCCCCGCCCTACAACAACAAACACCCTGTGAGGTGGGTGGGGCTGAGGGAGCTCCAAAGAATTGTGACTAGCCCAAGGTCACCCAGCTGGCAGGTGTTGGAGTGCACAAAGCTAACCTAGTTCACCAGATAAGCCTCCACAGCTCAAATGGCAGCACGGGGAATCAAACCCGGTTCTCCAGATTAGAGCGCACCAGCTTTTAACCATTACACCACACTGCCTCTCACCGTTTCCACAGCTTTGAGCAAGACCTAACCACTCAAAGACCTAAGACCGTCTGCTAATTTAACTGGTTCTTCTCAGCGCCTTGCTTATTTCTGTTTATATTTATTACCCGCCCTTTACCAGTCTCAGGGCGGGCTGCAACAAAAACATACAGCATTAAAATCAAGACAGTTAAAACACAATAAAACTCCATTCTAAAAACCCAGACACAATCTAAAACAGTGATTCCCAAAGTGGGCGCCACCGCCCCCTGGTGGGTGCTGCAGTGATCCAGGGAGGCAGTGATGGCCACAGGTAGAAACATTAATAAATATATCTGTTTAATTACTGTTAAAATTTTTAAAAAATTAATTTCCAGGGGGCACTAAGTAATATTTTTTCTGTAAAGGGGGCGGTAGGCCAAATAAGTTTGGGAACCACTGATCTAAAACATCACCCACCCACCCCCACAAAAAAAAAAGAACGAGAGTACGGACATCTTGCCCACCCACCTAGGCAGTTGATATCAGTATTGTTCCTGAGAATTTCAGGCTAGTTGCCTTGGATATAATTTAACAGAGGGCTGGAGGTATTTTTTTTAATTTGCACACAAAAAGAACAAATTGGTATTGAGTATTAAAGCAACTATGCCACATTAACACCATTTTAAATACACGGACAAATCTACATCTCTGGTGAGCTACAAATGGATACCAGATAGTTTTAAATCTACAAAAGACTTGCGACATCTCTGACCACATTCAGCCGCCTCAAACAATCCTAGCGAGTTCAAATCATTTAAGGAACTAAACAAAGAAGGCCGCAGACATACCGTTAAGGAGAAGAGCAACGCTAGGTAGTCTCTGTACCGGTCGGATAAGAAGTTCTGCCAAACTCTGCCGCCCACATTCTGGCTTAGCCTGGTTTATCTGCAGAGCGAACAAAGGAATTATTTGCGCCAGGAGTTTAGATTTACACAATTTAGTCCTGGGTGTCAAAGGAGAGCGGCTTGTAGTCTTAACCTACTTAGCAATATTGAAAGGCGTGTCCCCGCTCCTGTTTCCATAGAAACACCGCCCCTCTTCATAGGCCTTTTTTTGAAAATAAGATGTCACATGTATCAATAATGGGGTTCAAACGTGGGGTGAAATTTAAGGCTGGCTAAACCAGGGATGTCCAACTCTGGGGCTTCAGATGTTCATGGACTGCAATTCCCATCAGCCCCTGCTGGCATGGCACACCTCTGGGCTAAGCCAACAGCTCGATAGACAAGCCAACAGCTCGATAGACAAGCCCCATTACTGATAGCCACAGCAGAGGTTCTGCAGTATCCACACAGCCGCGTTGTTAAACCTGACAAGGAACGGGTGGATGCATTTAGACCAACATAATGCCTGCCGGCACTTCCCCAGGAGTTTCAGGGCAGTGGGTGGGGGCGCTGGGAAGGAAAGCCAGGCCACCAGCTGCCTTCATGCTTTCCTCCATGCTGCTCGCTACAGTAAGATCCAGATGTTGCGGCTCAGCTGGGCAGCAGGGAAGCCAGGAGCAGACTGTCTTGCTGTCAAACAGCCAAGCCACAGAGCCCGGGGTAGCAACGGAAGCGGAGCCATGGCAGGGGTGCTACGAAGCCTCAGGCTAGCTGCCAAGCTCGGAGCAAGCAGAGCAACTAAGCAGCCAGGAAGAAAGCAACTTCCACTGGCTGATTAGCGGGAGGGGGAGAAAGAGATGACAGTCCACTTTTGGACCTACCTCCCCCTTTCCTTTGGGTGCATGCTCCTGTTCCCCTTCTCTCCCGCATTCCCTACTGGTCCTCGCCTTCAGTTTGACTGGTCTTTTATGCAGCAGTGGCGTAGGAGGTTAAGAGCTCGTGTATCTAATCTGGAGGAACCGGGTTTGATTCCCAGCTCTGCCGCCCAAGCTGTGGAGGCAGGCTTATCCTGAGGAATTCAGATTAGCCTTGTGCACTCCTCCCACACACCGCCAGCTAGGTGACCTTGGGCTAGTCACAGCTTCTCGGAGCTCTCTCAGCCTCCACCACCACCCTCACAGGGTGTTTGTTGTGTGAGGGGGAAGGGCAAGGGGATTGTAAGCCCCTTTGAGTCTCCTGCAGGAGAGAAAGGGGGGATATAAATCCAAACTCTTCTTCTTCTACTCCCCCGTCCCCAGTCACCACATCTTGTGCTTCAAGTGGTAACGCTCACAACCCTCTTAAAAGTCTAAAGAAGAAAAAGAAGTCACCACTGCAAGCTCTGCTGTAAGGAGACTCAAGGTGGCTGACAAGCTCCTTTCCCTTCCTCTCCCCACAACAGACACCTTGTGAGGTAGGTGCGGCTGAGAGAATTCCAAAGAACTGTGACCAACCCAGCAGGAATGTAGGAGTGGGGAAACACATCTGGTTCACCAGATAAGCCTCTGCCGCTCAGGTGGAGGAGTGGGGAATTAAACCCGGTTCTCCAGTTTAGAATCCACCTCCTCTTAACCACTACACCAGTGTTTCCCAACCTTTTCCCGAGGTCAGGGTACCCTTGACCTCACTCTTCATATCTCACGGTACCCCCCCTGCCGGGCCACCCCTCCACCTTTAGCCTCCCCATTGCCCCCTGCTGTTGGCTACATTGCTCCCACCTTCCCCTCCCCAGAGTGAAGGGAAGCCTTACTTGCGGGAGGAGGCGGGGGGGCTGGCTGCTGACCTTGTAGCAGGCTCCCCCTGCCCCATGGAGCCAGCTCCATGTCCTTGCTGGCGCCCGGTGGGGAGACACCACAAAAAATTAGGGGTAGTGTTACCCACCCCGGGTACCCCTGGGACATGCTCACGGCACCCCAGGGTACCACGGAACTCTGGTTGAGAATGGCTGCACTACACCACGCTGGCTCTCAGGTGCCTGCAGACTCAGAGGCTAGGGACCCCACTCTAAACAGTATCATCTCTTATTTGTGTGTTTTTTTAAAACTGCAAACTTTGCTGTTGTACCAAGCAAGCTTTCCGACCTCTCGGGGTTTCTGCTGTGCCGATAATCATGATTGCCTGCCTTCATTTACAAAACCAAGTCTCTCAGAAAAATGACATCTGGTCTGAAGATTACCAAAAGGAAAAAAAAACAAAAACCCTATTCTCACATCAGAGGTGGAAAGAAACAGCAAACAGGAAAAAATATATTACCTTCAGGAAAGCATGAAACCTTGGCTTCTGTTTTTCACACTTGGTAATAGTCTCCTTGCTCATTTCAAAGAAGTTCACAAAGGGGGGATAGGTTTTCAACAAGTCTTTGGACTGAAAGACAGCGCAGAATTTTCAGGTGTGACGTTTGCCAGGGGAAAGTGGAAAACACAGGAATGGCCTTCTTGCCCTCTATGTGCAAACTTATCGATGCTTCATATACAGAAGAACCCTAAAATACTGGTCAACCGTAGATAAGAGAGTCTGTACAAATAAGCTTTTACTTTCATGCCTGAACAGTGCTGGTGTTCGCAAGGACGGATGCCGACAGAACAGCACCACTGCAGGATGTCTCAATACCCCCCACTCGGCCCTGGATTAAGTTTCTTTGGCCCAAAGCAGGCATGGAGCTATTCACAGGGGAGGAAGGAGCGTGAAAGCACCGGGCGCATGTCTGGGGTCATGGAAAATCGCCCCCCTCCCCTCACACACACACTTACCTTAGTGAAACAGTGCAGGCTGGAGAAGTGGCCCCTTGGTTCCTCTTTCAGGCTGTAGGTAACCTGGTCAGGGAACTGGCTACGAAGGCTTCCCAGGAGACCTTGCAAGTCCCAGGGTCTCATGGGAAGTGTAGTTCCCACTAGGCTGGTTTCAGCCTGAAGGGAACAGGCCGCTTTCCCAGACTGAACTAAGGTAAGGGGGGTGGAGGGACAGGGCACCGCGGCGGGGGGAAGGAAAGCACAGAGTGAGCACCGGGCGTACTCTGACCCAGCCACGCCTCAGCTCTGGCCACACAGATACCAGAAGAATAAAGAGCACCTCGAACAAAGTAGGTTCCTTTGGCAAGTGACAGTTCAGGCTGGCTTTACAATCCTAAAGTTTATACTTGATGTCTTGACATGACTTGCCCCTGCATGAACAGTCAAGAAGCTGCCTTGCACAGAATCAGACCCTGGGCTCAACAGAATCAGTGCTGTCTACTCAGACTGGGAGCAGCTCTCCGGGGTCTCAGAAAGAGGCATTTCACACCACTTGGCTCCAGGTCCTTTAGCCGGAGATGCCTGGGATTGAACCAGGGACCTTCTCCCCTAATACGATACAACTAAGCGAAACTCTGAAACCCAGAAACATCTTTCCCTGAGGCTAAAAACATGAACCCACATTTTAAAACAAAGCAAATTCAGCTTAAAGCCTAAAATCAAGAGCTCTTTCACATGTGCCAAGGAGGACCCTTGCGGTCCTTTAACTCAACCTACATCAGAGGGGTCCTTCAGTGAAGCTGAATGAGAACTTACGTATTTAAGAATGAGGTCCCCAATACTTTTGCTTTCAGTCCAGTTGATCATAAGGTCTTCAAGGTCGTCCTAGGACAGAGAGGGGCTTTCTGGTTAACTGTAAAGCCCTGTGCTTGTGCAACTTTCCAGATATGTTGGGTTCAGGGAAGAAGGGCAGTTAAGGACAGGGAGAAGAGACAAGTTTCAATTTTTAGTGCTGTACTTGATAAAGTCTAATTTTGAAGAAGAAGGAGAAGAAAAAGGAGGAGAAGAAGAGTTTGGATTTATCCCCAACCTTTCTCTCCTGTAAGGAGACTCACAGTGGCCTACAAACTCTGTTCCCTTCCTCTCCCCGCAACAGACACCTTGTGAGGTTGGTGGGGGTGAGAGAGTTCTGAAAGAACTGAGATTAGCCCAGGGTCATGTAACTCTGGTCCAGGTAGCTTACAATTCATCAGCCTTCGCGTCAGCATGGCCAATTGGCCATGCTAGCAGGGGCTGATGGGAATTGTAGTTCATGAACATCTGGAGAGCTGCAGGTTGCAGACCCCTGGACTAGCCCAAGGTCACCCAGCAGGAATGTAGAAGTGCGGAAACACATCTGGTTCACCAGATAAGCCTCTGTCACTCAGGTGGAGGAGTGGGGAAATCAAACCTGGTTCTCCTGATCAGAATTCACCGGCTCTTAACCACTGCACCACGCTGGCAGGCTTAGGCTCAAGGAACGGAGCCCAGGTCCAGCAGCACACAGTTTTCCGGGGCAGAAGCTTTCATGAGTCAAGCCGGGTATCTGACAAACTGACTCATGAAAACTTATACCCTGGAAAACACTGCTGGTCTTTCATTGTGCAGTCCAAAGGTGCGGGGCAGGGGGAAGAATGGAACTTTGGAAGCGGCGCAGGGTCGCACCGACATGGTTGCGCACTCGGCCGGCGTGAAGGGCAAATACATTGGAGGAGGGGGTATCGTGCTGGTGGCAGGGCGCTGCGCAACTGCGCGATGCCCAAATTCAGGAGCTGTCGCACATGCCAGCAGCGTGTGGGGGGAAGAGGTGTTCCTGGGGGTGGAACAAGTTTATCTGGCTCCCGGTGCATTTTTGGCCCAGGAAGGCCCCCTTCGGCAGCACAGATTTACACATCCAAAAAGGGTGGCGTAAGTCATAAGCTGGTATGGGCTTTTCTTCTTCCCCCCTGGCACCCGTGCCATTGATTGCCTCTTCGGAGGCAGTGCCCTGGCGTCATCCCCAGCTGCCACTCTAACCCCCCCCCCCAAACACACACACACACACACACTTTTGGATTGGACTGTAGGGAACTTCTGGAATCTGCGGTTAAGACAGCTATTAACAGTAACATGGCTTCTTACCTGAAACTACTACAGACAGAAGCACCATGGGTGTGGTTGAACTCTAAACCCTGAAACTTAAAGAGCCTCACACCTTTAGTGGGCACAGCAGTGGCGTAGTGGCTAAGAGCAGTGGCTCAGAGCAGGTGCACTCTGATTTGGAGGAACCGGGTTTGATTTCCAGCTCTGCCGCTTGAGTTGTGGAGGCTTCTGTGGGGAATTCGGATTAGCCTGTGCACTCCCACACACGCCAGCTGGGTGACCTTGGGCTAGTCACAGCTTCTCGGAGCTCTCTCAGCCCCACCCACCTCACAGAGTGTTTGTTGTGAGGGGGGAAGGGCAAGGAGATTGTCAGCCCCTTTGAGTCTCCTACAGGAGAGAAAGGGGGATATAAATCCAAACTCTTCTTCTTCTTCAAGCAAAAATGGGTACAAATTGTCGAAGCTGGGACTTCTGCCTGCACAAATCCTTGACCTCCAATGGCCAAGCGATCTAGAGCATAGGTGTCAAACTCAGGCCCTCCAGATGTTCATGGACTACCATTCCCAGCAGCTCCTGCTGGCATGGGCTGATGGGAATTGTAGTCCATGAACATCTGGAGGGCCTGAGTTTGACACCTGTGTGGGAAAGGGGCGTCACATTCTGCTCCCCTCCCTCCCGCTCCCGTTCTTGACTCCAATATTAGCATTAAAAAACTGTAGAGTAGCAAGAACAAACTGAGGCCCCAGAGAGGAACCATTTATACTGTGCAAGTCTTAAGTCAGACCTTAATCTTGATGTGTACATCAAGGATATCGGGAATGCTGCCAAAGATGGTTTTGATTTCTTCTGGGGCGAGGATGGGGCCTCCAAGCTGCCCTTCTTTTTCCAACGGGACCTGAAAGACCTGGGGAGGAACAGGAGAAGGAAAGCCAACAAGAGTTACATAAAAGTAAATACAAACGTTCCTGATACCCCACCCATGGCTTCCACCTGGTCCCATCACACCTTCCACACTAATACAACTCAGTGAGCTGTAGTTACTATCATATCTGAATCAGATAAACTATATTTTGCCAGGGAAGTGGAGGTGAAAGGGAGAAAGGAAGAGGCTCAGCCGGTAATGGTGGTTTGCCAAGCGCACACGCCGATCTGGAGCTGTGCGTAACGTGGGCATCGAAAGCACGACGCCTTCGCCGCGGAAAAAGAAAATATCAAGCCATCCTTCAGGTGATGGGAGACAGCTGGTCCATCACAAATCTGAAGCGGCGACTAGATCTTTTGAAGTATCACTTTTGAAAGCAAGGAGGTGCAGGTTTTGCAGTAAAGCAACACGGTGGTCATCGGCCGCTGGGAAAAAAAACCAGTTGGACCAAACTGACCTCGATTATAGTTGTCAGGATATCGACGTAGTTGCTCTCCGTCTGATACAGCTCCTTCGCCACCTGCCATCTCGCAGACTGCTTTGGAGGAAGAGGAGTAGAGTTTTTTGACGGTTTCATACATGACGACTTGGGAGTTTCTGCAAAGGGTAAGAGGAAAGAGCGTGAAAGAAAACCCGTATTTGCACAAGGAGGGCAGGCTCTGTATACTAACTCCAACAGGTGTCTTTGAAAAGACTTTTTCATTATTAAAAAGAATTTAAGGGGAGCCACCTATTCGTGAAATAAGTTCTACAAAATGGATGGCTGGGAGGCTGTTTCGTCCCTGTCAGAGATCCCAGATCTTAAGATATCTTTTTAAAGAAAAGAATCACTTATTTTTTTTATCTTTTTCCAAAATGCTGCGATTAGAAATTTTGCAACCACCAAGAGCAATGAAACGAGCTCCAGTCTGATCGGGGCTATCATTTTATCACCAAACACTTCCAGGAAACCATCGACAATTTTAACAGGATCGTATATTCCGACATGTTTTCTATCTACTTTTCCCCAGAATTATTCAAATCTTCAACCTATGTCACCGGCAGTGCAAAAAGGAGCTAATACCAAATAGCGCTAATTTACTTAGAAAAAAAAATTCAGAGAGAATATTTAAAATGTTAAAGCCGCATAAGCTAAAGTTGTTAATACCATGGAAAGCCGTGATCCATGACAGCTTTTCGGTGCCATCACACCTCTCACGTTTCTATGAAATCTTGTCTTTCCCCCAAATATACAACCTGCTCTTAAAAACAACAGTGACCTACCACCATATCAGTGTTAGGGAATGAAGTCAGGCAAAATATTTTAATGACAAGATGATAAACTGTGTGAGCTTTAAGGTGCCTCCTGGACTAAGATGGTGAACAGCCTCAAATCCCTGCCTGTTGCTGGTACAACAATGCACAAGTGCCTAGTGCTAGCATCACTGGTTGGCTGGTGACCCCCTCTTCAAATTCCACCTATCTTTACTGTCTTGCTCCTGACTGCTCCTCCTACACCTCCACTGCTGCTCTCAACCACTAACATAAGAACATAAGAACTAGCCTGCTAGATCAGACCAGAGTCCATCTAGTCCAGCACTCTGCTACTCGCAGTGGCCCACCAGGTGCCTTTGGGAGCTCACGTGCAGGATGTGAAAGCAATGGCCTTCTGCTGTTGCTGCTGCTCCCGAGCACCTGGTCTGCTAAGGCATTTGCAATCTGAGATCAAGGAGGATCAAGATTGGTAGCCATAGATCGACTTCTCCTCCATAAATCGGTCCAAGCCCTTTTTAAAGCTATAACAGTTGCAGAACTAACTAACAGTTACAGAAACCAGAATGAGCTTATTTTCATCAGTGCCACGTCTACGTATCCCCGTTTCACGGAAGCAGAGTGGTTTCTCTGGCAAGTCAAGCTGAGGAACCAAATCCCATCTGCAGGCTGACACTGGCTCTTTGGGGCAAGATCCACCCTCCTGGTTAACTTCTACATTACCTAAATGATCACCTCTGTCTACAACCATTGGGTAGGTTGACCCTCGAGCGCCTCCCGATCTTCTCCGTGCATCTTTACCTAGGGGACGGTCAAGCGAGACTCGGCTGCCTTTCCAAACTGGAACGGAACTACACCTTACGAAAACGCCTGCTCTTTCCACTTCGGGGGAAATAACGTCTTTTTGAAGTCTGATTACTTTCCTTCTTTGAACAGTTCCATGAACTAGGTTTCCAGGTGGCTTATGCTGACTGCCAGATGCCTCCAAGGTTTGCTGTAGGCTTTCTACAGAATCTACACAATGTTTAGGGGGCATGTTATCCTGAGGTGTACAACTGGAACGTCTGTATGAGCTCCTCCTCGTCCGACTAAGTCTACTGACATGAGAGCTGCGCTTGTGTCTAGCATTATCCATTTTCCTCAACTCTATCCTGTTCCCTGCATAGCCTGAAAAGGAATACAAAAAGTCTGATAATTATGTTGGTAAAGCTATTCAGCAGACTGTTTTTGTTTAAATTATTTTTCTTTTTTAGTGCAGAGCTGGTTTAACTGTACCTCCGTTGGTTATACTCGCATCGGGCGTGTTGGAAATATCGAGCAGGGATCCCATGGAAAGCGAGTGCTCAGCGGATGGCCGCTTACGAGGGGGGAAAGGAGACATATCAGTCTCTCTGGTCAGCTGAGCAAGAGTCTCTCTTAAGCGGCGCCTCTTCCTGTGGCTATTTGGAGTACTCAGAGAAAGTTGGGAGACAGATGTTTTGAGTTCAGGGCTGTCGGCCTGCAGCGGGACACAAAGATCACAATATTCTATCAACCTTTTGGGATTCAAATCAACATGCAGCTGTACAATTTACAATTACCTCAGTGTTGCTGCTTAAACCATTTCGAGTTTTGCTACTACCACTTGTAAACAGTTTTGCTACTACCGCTTGTGGAGAACCATGAGTTTAAGTGCGCTTTGCCACCTCCCCTCTGCCCCATTCACACACAGCATTAGTTGGGGGCAACACAAAAGGGAAAAAGGTTGCCCACCCCTGTAGACATTCATTCATACTCCAAAGACCCCCACCCTTGCCACACTGGGGAGCGGGGCTTAACACAGCTTAGTAAGACATCAATTTTTGTCATCGTAGGATAGCAGAACATTTACAATTTTTTAAATTTTATTAGGCTTGCTATCCCACCCTTTCCCAGCCGAAAGGGCATTTTGTGTGGACAATTACATTCTAGTTTTAAGAAACTCCAAACTTAACACCCATTTCAAGCCTAACTCAATTATGTACCTCAAAAAGGCAACATCAGAATTTTAGACTCCAGTCTGCTTCTTCATTTTACCACCAGAACTTCATATTCTCAAATCCATCAGCAGCAACTCACCTTTTCAAACAAGTACATAGATTCTCCAGCTCTGGCATCCATCTGAATGCTTCCCCAAAACCACTAGGGGGAAAAAAAACCACATTCTGTATTTTGTTGGTGTACATATAACAATGGGGCACAATTACTCCAAAGACAGTTTTCCAGGGGTTAAATGATAAATCTACTCTAAACTGGCTGGCCCAAGCTAGCCTAATCTTGTCAGATCTCAGAAGCTAAGAAGGGTTGGCCCTGGTTAATATTTGGATGGGAAACCACCAAGGAATACCAGAATCGCAATGCAGAGACAGGCAATGGCAAGACGCCTCTGAACATCTCTTGCCTTGAAAACCCTACGGTGTTGCCAAAAGTCAGTTGCAACATAAAGAGGAAAGAAAAAAAGACAGATATATTTATTCGGATAAGACCCCTGCAGAGCTCAGAAAACTGTGCTGAAACTGACCTCTTGCTTCACAACGTAAAGGCTCTGAGACGGCTCAAACGGAAGGTCTTTTACTGTGTTTTCTTCCACTATTAGATGGGTGCACATCTCATCACCAACAGGCAAATGCTGTCCACCTGCAGAACAAAGGAAGATACAGAAAACCCATTACTTTGCTAAATTCCGTTGTCAGTTTTCATCTATGGTACTGTAGCAGCGCCAGACTCATTTGAAACAGCTGCACTACATAGAAACAGGCACAATCTAGCAGCAATTCTCAATTAATACAACACGGAGAATGAAAGATCCCCACATTTGCAATGTTAATGTAAGAGCTACTTTAAAAAGGGAAATACAAAGAGAATCTTTACCTCAGTGACCCAAGTGGGTGGAGATTGGCAGAAAGAGCACGGAATCCCACCTTAAAAGCACTACTGCCATCATAAAACACCATAAAGTCCAATAATTGGGCTTAAGTTATGGAGTCTCCTTCTTTGGAGGTTTTTAAACAGAGGCTGGATGATCATATGTCAGGAGTGCTTTGATTGTGTGTTCCTGCATGGCAGGAAGATTGGACTTGATGGCCCTGGGAGTCTCTTCCAACTCTATGGTTCCATGATTCTAACTTACACACAAAAAAACCAGTGGTGGGATTCAGCCGGTTCACACCACTTTAGCAGAACCGGTTGTTAAAATGGTAATTGTAAACAACCAGTTGTTAAATTGTTTGACTCCCACCACTGGAAACATCCCCTCAAACTCAGACACCATTCTGTGATTCAATGATTTTCCTAGGTATTGTAAAAGGCTTTCACAGCTGGAATCAACTGAGTGTTGTGAGTTTTCCAAGTTGTGTGGCCGCACAGTCCAGAAAACCCACAACACCAGATATTTCTAGGGTTGTTGCCAACACTACCGAGATATACATAAAATGCTCTGAACACTCTAGAATGGTTAGAGGATCTGCAACCAAACTGCAGCCCTGCTAGGTGCCTTGATCTACTCTTTGGTAAGGTGGCCACTGATGTCCTTGGAAACTAAGTTATAATCTTCTCTTCAGGGATGAACAGGCGTGGTCTCACAGTTAGGAGGAGGAAGCCATTGCCGAAAACAAATTGAGATTTTTTTATAAGGGAAAATTTCCAACCATTACACAGGAATTTCCCTGTGAAGCTCCAGTTAGGAAACAAATTTGAGAGGGAAAAGTAAAGCAGAAAACTCTAGGTCTGAAGACAGAAAGACAAGGAAGGTTAGTTGTGGATCTGACATGGTGACCTGTTTTCCCACTGGTTTGGAAACGAGGCTCAATTAATTTGCATGTCACTGCCTGAGGAGGGTGGGAAAGGAGAAATCTGGGGCCTGGAAACCCTCTTCTGCAGACAGCATCAAACACAGGTTCCCTGTGTATAGCCTCTGGTTTTAATCACTACTTGAGATACAAAACTGCGCGACATCGAAAAATTACTACACACCAGCCTCATCCATGCCAGTCAGAGTTACATTTCAAAAGTGTTCTACAAACGCACTTGCACGTGAAGTAGAATTTAAATAAGTCAGCTGAATGGAACATTTGCATTTGCCCAAAGGTGTTAGGACACAAAGAACATTTTCTAAATCACATAGGAATATAAAAGGAAGTCGAGTTGTTTGGGGCATGTAATGAGTGGACTTATCTAATCAGTCACATCCTTTAGAATCACTACAATTCAAGTCTCACTGTTACAGTTTTAAGAGTCGAGGGGCACTTAGCAGCACAAGAACATAAGTGCATTTAAATGGTTTCAAGTCACGTACTTCAATGCAAAGAAGGAGCAAAACCCTCTGAATCCAAGGAGGGATGCAACCGACTAGCTGAACAAGCCATTTGCTGTCAGATTATGCTTGCAAAACATAAAAGAAGTCCTAAGGCATTTACGATGACAACCATCGTAGAACTTTACAGCATAAAGTACCATGAAAGGCTTACTGACTGCTTGCGATGGTCACCCCTCCTCTGCCCCTTTTCAGGGAAATCTTTTTACACCAATAGCATTTTCAGTGTTGCGGCTGTTAAGGGCATTTGTACTTTCGTAGAATACATGGCAGCAGTTCCTTTCACTTGGCATTTGCCTACTACGGCTGCGACCTTTTTAGCATCACCTTGCATTTCTGTCATCTCTTCCATATTTTTCTTCTCTTCATCGGAGAATCCAAGGAAACTTAACATGCAGTCCTGGAACGGGGGAACTTTGAATTCATTCTTGAATTCCTCCGCAGCGGCAGAGAAGTCACTATGAGAAAACAAAGGGGGTGGGGAGGTGTTCGGACTGAACTGCATCACCCATCAGCTTTGAAAACCCACACGCAATCCCCTGCTACGTTCGCTCTCGAGAAGAGTTCTATACGATCACACTTCAAGTATACCTACATTTCGTTTCTCCTCTCCCATGATTTATAAATCCACTCGGCTTTCATAATGGGTGTGCCCAGACTCACTGCGACCTACAAATCAATACAAGGCAACACAAAATATTTACTGACATGGGGGGGGGGGGTTGTTTCCAGAAGAAATCTGAAGCCCCTTCCACACACACAAAATAATGCATTTTCAAACCGCTTTCACAACTGTTTGCAAGTGGATTTTGCTATTCCGCACAGCTTCAAAGAGCACTGAAAGCAGTTTGAAAGTGCATTATTCTGCATGTGTGGAATGAGCCTGACTGAACTGTAAGGTACTTCAGTTGACAGCATTCAGAGGCATAGCAAGGGGGGAAAGCACCCAGTGCACTGGTGCATCCTCCACCCCCTGTCCCGACCCCCCCGAACGCCGTACATTAAATCTTCCACAGGGCGCTACCGTGTCACGCACCCCCCTTTGAGCTACGCCTCTGACAGTATTAAAGCCACATAGACAGCAAAGGTAAATGTATTTGGCTAGAGGTGTCATTTTTATTGTCAGTGGGTTCATCAGCTTTATCTTGATGTCTATTAGGATATTATCTTGTATTGTGAGTTTTATGCTTTTATCTTTGTTGACTGAATCGCGAGCCGCCCTGCAACTCAGGCGAGGGGCAGAGTATAAGTCTAAAAGAAAGGATGTCTCTTGTACTTAATGTTCCTTAATGTTCCACTGGGGAGACCGGCCGCTACTTGCCCCCCCCTCCCCATAACATCAGTGGACCCTGCCGTCCCCCCCTCTTAGGGGGTTTAGTCGCGAGACGTCATCTGTTGTGTTATTGTGTTACTGTGCTGTATAATTAGTACGCTGCGTTTTAAGGGGCTTAGTTTTAAAATGTGCAGAGTCATCATTTATTTCTGGTGGTCTGATTTTATTTGTACTGTGCTTGTATATTCTATGTTCACCGCCCTGAGTCCTTCGGGGGAGGGCGGTATATAAACGTAATAAATAATAATTAAAAGTTTAAAAGGATTTTTTAAAAATCCTTCAGTTTAAAAATGAACCTCTTGCATAGGAATCCACTATCCTTAGATTTATATACTGAACAAATCATGATCCTCTATGTAAAAGAGAGAGTCAGAGGCAAAAGCATATATTGTGTGGGAAACAGCATGGGCATTTATCTACGTTCCTTCTCAGAAACTGTTTTTTTAATAACCGTGTCTTTGCTTCTGGGCACGCTGTTACAGTATAAAGACAGGATCTTAGGACAAGACCGTATTTGTCCACTATCTTTAACAGGGGCATGAGATTATTACTTCAAGACTCATCCTTCAACTTGGTCAACGAAAGGGCTTCAGGAATACTAACCAGCTGCATGGGTTGGAATCTCTACAAACTAAAATGTAAGCTTCATTAATCCAGTGCTGGTTTTAAAAACCCCAGTGTTCACTTCTATGCAATGCACGTGGAAAATATATCCTTTTGCAGCATAACTCCCAAAAGTCAACAATTTTTTCTAAAGGGCTCTTAACCCAGGACTTAGAAAAGAAACAGAAATCCACATACTCTGAATTTGTCTCCTTGCGTAGAGTTTGCAACCAGATGTGTAACTTTGGAACTGAAATCCCTCCGAATGATCCCTCCCATGTGATGAACTAAAGTCACCAACTTAACCTATGAACAAAGTTTGGGAAAAAGGGAACATGAAAGGCTTGGCAAAGCTAGCATATGATTTATGACAGGCAGGGTTTTATTCCTGGTTTGCCTATGCACATGTAGATCACTCCATTTTACGTGCTGCCCTGGACTCAGAAATGCTCTACTTCCACCATATGGAGACTTCACAGTGACCAGTCCATGCCATTTCTCTAGCCATGATTTTGGATGCACAAACGTTTAACCGATACCAAGTTTGTCTGGCAGCCCTAAAGGGCACCCCTCAAATCAAACAACCAAACAGCATCTTACAGAACTACACTGTCCTATAAGTTCATGATGTTAATGAAGGAGCAGCAGTGGCGTAGGAGGTTAAGAGCTCGTGTATCTAATCTGGAGGAACCGGGTTTGATTCCCAGCTCTGCCGCCTGAGCTGTGGAGGCTTATCTAAGGAATTCAGATTAGCCTGGGCACTCCCACACACGCCAGCTGGGTGACCTTGGGCTAGTCACAGTTCTTCTGAGCTCTCTCAGCCCCACCCACCTCACAGGGTGTTTGTTGTGAGGGGGGAAGGGCAAGGAGATTGTAAGCCCCTTTGAGTCTCCTGCAGGAGAGAAAGGGGGGATATAAATCCAAACTCTTCTCTTCTTCTTCTTCTTCTTCATGTTATTGCATTGTTCATTGGTTGTTTCCTGCTATGTGACTGCACTGTGCTATAGCCTGTAAAATCCACTGAGTCTCAGCGAGAAAAACTATCTAAGCAACAAATAATTTTCTCTGTCACATTTGGACTTTCCTTCTTCCTCCAAGGAAATTAACAGAACAAGCACAGTTGATTCTCACAACGGCTCTGTGGGGGTCACAATTTCTCTCTCCCAGCCCCCAAGATAAATTAAATGGCTGAATAAACCTTTGAGGCCCTGCTCCCCAGATTACAACGAACACTCAAAGTACTACCCTGCACTAATGTGTTGACGAACATGCTTGCGGTGACACTGAGCTGAAGAATGTGCCAGAGGGCCTGTCTGAACAGCTAAGCGCTCAAATGGGGATGCTACAGGAGACACAATGCTACCAAATGATCGGAGCAGGGCTCCAGGTGCCAGTTCTTTACTCAACAGTGTAAAAAATGTTACAACGGTCACTGAGAGAAAGCGTGCAAGAGGAAGGCAGGCCTACCAGTTCATCTTTCTTTCGGAATCCAGTGAAGCATAGCACAAGGTTCAGCATGCTGCCGCAGTAAAGCGGCCGACACGAAAAAGGCAGAGCCTGAAATTACATTAGATCCGTTGAATTATTCATGACCGAAGACTCCCTGGAACAACTCAACAGATTAAGTTCACTTGGCAAACGTGAAGGCTTTTCAGTACTGTTCAGTCCAATTGCACCCATAACCTGCAACAAGAGAGTCACCTCGCAGTTTGTTCCTGATCGCCCCAGTTAACATCTAAGTGGGGCAAGACGCATGGATAGAACCAGTGGCCGTTTGTACCCAGGTAAGAGTCTCAATCTCAAGGGACCCATAACAATTCATGTGGGAAGAGACCGCATCGTTTGGCCTGGCCAACATGGTTTCTCCATCCGTATGTCACTGAAACTATATTGGACGGTGGTGACCTGTGGGATCGAGCTATAGAGCAGTGGTGGCGAACCTATGGCACGGGTGCCAGAGGTGGCACTCAGAGCCCTCTCTGTGGGCACGCACAAACAGAGTCGCCCCCCCCCACACACACACACACATCTAGGCTGGCCTGGGCCTCTGGGCTCGATTATTAGCACTAAACCTAAGACCTAGTTTTGGGGAAGCAGTGTAGGTAACCCTGTTAAGCACTGTTAAATCCCACTGATTTTCATGCGAAGAACTAAAGCACAACCCTTTACCCGGGAGTAAGCTTGGTTGCTGGCAATGGGTCTTGCTTCTGAGTAAACCCTCCTAGGGTCGTGATCCACCCGTTGGAAGAGTTGCACGGTTGCTTCAAAGCAAAGCCACCGACTACCACCAAGCTTACTCCTGAGTAACACATGCCACGGAGCCAACACCGCCCGGAGCCCCTTGGGGATGGGGCGGTATAAAAGTATTAATAAATAAATAAATAAATAAATAAATAAATGAATGAATGAATGAATGAATGAATGAATGAATGAATGAATGACAAACAAACAAACAAACAAACAAACAAACAAACAAACAAACAGGTTTTTTCTAAACTAAAACCTCAGTCTTCAGGTTAAATTGCCGTGTTGGCACTTTGCAATAAATAAGTGGATTTTGGGTTGCAATTTGGGCACTCGGTCTCGAAAAGGTTCGCCATCACTGCTATAGAGTGTACAAGGAAACAAGCACGCTAAGGTATCCCCAATGATTTGAGCTCACGACCCACAAGCTGTTTACTGCATGCCAGAAAGAACACTTAAAACAAAATCTTCCTGCTCTAAATCCCCTTGCACCCCACTACAATAGACATCTACCAGCAGGGTCTTTTGAAATAACCAACAAGGCTGCATGGCCGTAGAACATTTTTAAGGCGAAGAGCCTTAATCTCTGAAATACGAGAAGGAATGGATATGGCTCCTCAAAGTAAAGTTAATTTATGTTTCTGTAGACCCAATTACAGGTAGATAAAGAAGCATTCTCCTTTGGGGTTCAGTTAAAAAACACACTGGATGGAGAATGGAAAGGCAAGAAGCTTCTTTTGCCATCAGCCTGATATACTTGGTATTTTAATTAAAAAGAGGGGAAGGGGGAAAAAACTAGCTGTTTTTTCCCCCTCCATGCTGTATGTACTTGGTATTTGAGAAAAGTTTTCAATACTTCCCATTTTTCTGAATCCCGAGATGACCAGCACAGACTACTTTACAACTTAGAAATTCTTCTGGACATCCTCATTTCTAAAGCAGACCCTGGGGGGAACGTTCAGTCAGAGCTAGGATGTAGATTTCTGTAAACCTAGAAGCAACCCAGGTTTACAGAAATAAAATAGCAAGAGTCGAAATTGGGGGAAGCGTTTAGAAAACAAAGCAGTAAAGAGCAGCTTCTGTGCATGGCAGACACTATATTGAAATCCCTGAAATTATACACATGGCAAAACACTTAAGAATATAAGAACAAGCCAGCTGGATCAGACCAGAGTCCATCTAGTCCAGCTCTCTGCTACTCGCAGTGGCCCACCAGGTGCCTTTGGGAGCTCACGTGCAGGATGTGAAAGCAATGGCCTTCTGCGGCTGTTGTTCTTAAAGCAGGACAGACATTCAAATGCTTACTTCTTTAAAAAGAACAGGAGAAACCACTAGTTGCATTCAAATACACATGTAAAAATTAGGGCTGCCAGCTTCCGGATGACGGCCGACGATCTCCTGTTATTACAGCTGATCGCCAGGCAACGGGTCTCCTGGACTCCATGACATTATAGCCTGCTGAAGTCCCTGCCCTCCCCAGGACCTGCTCTGCTTATGCTTCACCCCCAAAATCACCAGGTATTTCCCAACCTGGAGCTGGCAACCCTAGCAAAAAACAGTAGCACAGAAGCCAGCCGCGTCGCATTCTTGCGTCGCATTCTTACCTCGCCTTTTTGAGCGCAACGCATTACTATTGGAGGCCCCAGAACTCTGCAGTCTGCCTTGTACAAATCATTGAAAACTGGAGCGTGGAAGTCGGCCACCACAAAGATGGTCTCAAACTCTGGCGACTCAGATTCCCCGTACTCTTCCACTGACTCAGCCTTTATGTAAGGTACTTTAATTTCCTGCCGTTGTTGGCACAGAATTTCATTGATTTTCATGCAAAAAAATTCAAAGGCCATAGTTATTTTCTGCCCACGTGACGTAAAGTATTCAAGTCCAGGTTACATCACCTTACAAGCAATTAAAGTATTTATTTTGCCGAAGCAACGTGTGAAGCTAGTTCAACAGAACACAACCATCTGGCCTCCACTAGGGCCAGGGCTTTTACGGCCCTGGCCCCTGCCTGGTGGAATGCTCTCCACAGGGCCTGCAAGACTGAGCTATTCCGCCGGGCTTTTGGGGAGGCCAGCTGCTGATATCCGTGCCCGTTAACAACAACTAAGGCCCGCTGTTCCCCTCTTAGAGGAGTTTAGTAGCCGGACGCCATCTGTGTTTAAAATGATTGCGATAATTTGAGCGCTGTATTTTACTTTTAATTTTGTACGGTATTTTATCTATCCACTTGTTTGCTGTTAATGTTGTGAACCGCCCTGAGCCCTCCGGGGGAGGGCGGTATATAAGTGGAACAATAAATAAATAAAAATAAATCTTTCTCATAAGAAAATAAGACATTTTAAACACAGCTACTCTGAATTTCAGTTCATAACTATCAATTTAATAATCCCACGTGTGCATAATAAAACTAGTGCCAGAACAGTTTCAGAGAGAGTTATGACTTTCCATTCAACTAGCATCAATGTGCCCCAAACCTCCTCATTGTGCTCTGATTTTATTCTTTAAGAAAAAGTTAGTCATTATTGTGTTCACCCCCCTCTCCAATCCCAAGTAGTGGTACATGCCACATGCAGCCACGGACGGAGAGCTGCCCAACATACCATCTGCACAACACTTTTAATTAGCTTTTCTTCCGATTTACCAGGACTAGTTTCCTTTATCTTTATAACTGGAACTTCCATTATCTTAATAGTCTGCAGAAAAGGAGAACTTCAGTGTGAGATTAAAATGGAAAGGAAGAATGAGGGCAAGACTAAACCAAGAGACAAGGAACAAGGTTGGCTTTCAAATTTCTGAATTCGTTAATATTGCATCAATGTGATAGTAATAATAGGTAGCAACATCATATGGCTAAAGTGCATATATGCAATATTCACAAAATAACATAATCAAGAATGAAATCGTTCCATGAGAAGCTTCTTTGAACCTTGCTGCTCCTTTGAACTTGTACAATTTGGCGGCAGGTTGCTGTTTCTTGAACCGGTGCCATTTGGCGGTGTGGTGAGTGGACTGCGATTCCACCAGATTCCGCCTTTTTTCCATTGGACTGTGAATGAAATATTTATATTATTACGGTCGGGAGAACCTTATGGACCCATGGAATGATTTCATTCTTGATTATGTTATTTTGTGAATATTGCATATATGCACTTTAGTCATTGTTGGTATTAGCACTTCCTTGTGCAATCCCTGTTGTGTGGCAAGTTTTTTGAGATTAAAATGGACCAGAGGCTCAAACGAGAGACTATTTCACAACCACAAACAGTACAGCCGACATACCTCCAGAGCATCCAGCAGTTCTGTGTGCTTTGCAGCTTCCTGAACTACAACCACTCTCGTTTCAATCTGAGGCATTTCCTCTGTTAGGGAAAAAAAATGACCATCAGCATACAAACAAAGCGCACAACGGCAGGCCTAGAGCGATTTTCTTAACAACCTAAATTCCCCACCTCAAGAAAGTTTCTAATGCTCAGTTACCCTTGCATAAGAACTTGTATACAAAATCATAACAATGTGCTTTTTGAACTTGTAATGAATAACTGAGGGTTTGCCTCTACATGGATTTTTTTTTTTAAATCCACACAATAGGAAATCCATAGCTACAGTTCAGAGTTTTGCAAATCCTGGGTGAATTCCTAAGCTTCTAGAAAAACACATATATAGATCGGTAGCAGAAAAGGTAGCTAGGTTTCTGCTATCCTTTCCAGGCACTATCCTTTCCACCAAAACAAAGGAAAACAAGATCCTCAATATTATATAGTTTTAGAAAGGTGAAGAAGTGCGAGAGATCAGAAATCATTCAAGCAGCCTTTCTATACAACACTATACTTACTCCATCCACCGACTTATTTCTGATGTACCTACCAAACTTAATCAAGGGATGTCTGGGTGCATTCCATAAGCAAACATCTGTTCTGCCAATTTAGATCAATGAAGAAATAAGCAGCTGTCTGGGTCAGCGGTTCTGAAACTTCCTCCTTTCAGAGACCCCCTTCTATGCTTGTCTTCTCTGCCAAGGTGTCGTGGGTTTAACTGACCCTTCCCAGTTCCTCTCCTGTTCTTTTGGTTATATCTATGTCCCTTGGTATACTTTTTTCATTCTACAGGATTTGCAACTGAAGCAAGCAAATCTGTAACCAAAGAAAATGTTCAGACTCCACATGAACTAACTTTTAACAGAAGAAATCATGTTTTTGCTAATTCACACATGTCAAGCCACAAAAGAAGAAGAGGAATTTGGATTTATATCCCCCCCCTTTCTCTCCTGTAAGGAGACTCAAAGGGGATTACAAACTCCTTTCCGTTCCCTGCCTCCACCCACAACAAACACCCTGTGAGGTGGCTGGGGTTGAGAGAATTCTAAAGAGCTGTGACCTGCCCAAGGTCACCCAGCTGGAACGTGTAGGAGTGCACAAGCTAATCTAGTTCCCCAGATAAGCCTCCACAACTCAAGTAGCAGAGCAAGGAATCAAACCTGGTTCTCCAGATTAGAGTGCACTTACTCTTAACCACTATGCCACTGCTGTTTGTGGGATTACTTCTTCTTTCACACAGTTTTACTAATCATGCGTTTGTTGCATCTAAGGTTCCTTCATATCATATAGGAATTTGTAACCAGAGGAGAAACTGGACACATTTTTTACTTTTATGCTAAGACAAACATTGCAGAACTCACAAGTTGTAAAAGAAACTCAGATCCCGCTAAGAATACAACTTTAGGATGGTTGGAAAGAAGAATTTAGCTAGCATAACTTTAAGGAGTTTTAAATATAAATAGTGATCCAGGCTTCAGTTTTTCTGTTGAACAGGTACATCAAAGACCTATCCCTCAAGAACAGATCAGGGGCATTCAGTTGTTTAAGTATTAGCAATTTTGGCAGGGCTAATGAGGAAAACTGATTACAAATATACAGGCATATCAAGATGAATATTTCATAGCAGTCTCACTGGGACAGTGCTATCCAGCTGCTCCTAATCAGATTAATACCTGTGTTCTTTTGAGTTTGTAAACCCCTAAGATCTTTACATGGACCAAAACGATGACATGTTCAATAACTGTGCCTGTTCTGCACTTCAAACACTGTATTTGTATCTTAAATCTTGGTACAAATTAATTAAGTGTCATTACAACATCAAGCAATCTTACAATAATGCTATAATCCCCTTAAAGGAGTTAAACACAGTTAGAGTTCCGTGAAGTGACTCCCAGTGAACTAGAGCTCAAATGCATAATGAAAAGAGGTGCATTGCTGGACACACTATAAGCGGCAACACAGGAATCTGTGTACATCTCCCATGGAAACCCTGTGTTATGCTGAAGGAAAGTGAGAAAGCTGCTTCCTTATTACCATCACCATCTGATGTGGACTCTGGGAATATTTTCTCCTTGGAAATCTCTGTAATTTTGGAGTCGAGGATAGAAGAATCCGCCAAGAGACTCCTCCCCGTCTCAGACATTAGTGTGCTGTTGTCCACCATGGTCAAGGGGACATTTCTTTCCGTGACTCCTTAAAAGCGCCAAGAAAAAAAAAGTGTGTTACGTTACTACAAAAATGCAGCAAAAACGCAAGTCAGAAGAAATCAACGCATCCAATTTGCAACATAGCCCCATTTGTGGATACTTAAATCGAGAGACTGGAGCCATGGACAGATGAAATGTTTTCTACAAGCCTGAGAAAAGTCACAAGTTTGTAGGAAAATATGAAATCTGATGAAAGGCTTTTTAAAAGAGCAAAATAATAGAAGCAGTACCTATAGCTTTAAGAAATAAATGATCTCTGTGGCTATGGCTGGCAACCATTTTATAACCAGGTAAAGCCTTGATTGGGGTGCTGTGTGGTTTCCGGGCTGTATGGCCATGTTCTAGCAGCATTCTCTCCTGACGTTTCGCCTGCATCTGTGGCTGGCATCTTCAGAGGATCTGATAGTAGGAATGGAAAGCAAGTGGAGTATATATACTGTGAGGTCAAAAGGTGAGGCCCTCTGAATAGAGTAGCCTGGTATGTGAGTCACAAAGAAGTCTGTAGCCTGGGAGTCACATACCAGGCTACTCTATTCAGAGGGCCTCACCTTTTGACCTCACAGTATATATACTCCACTTGCTTTCCATTCCTACTATCAGATCCTCTGGAGATGCCAGCCACAGATGCAGGTGAAACGTCAGGAGAGAATGCTGCTAGAACACGCCCATACAGCCCGGAAACCACACAGCACCCCAGTGATTCTGGCCGTGAAAGCCTTCGACAGTACAAAGCCTTGATTACTGTCAGTAAAGGGCAGCAGGAAGGGAGAAGGGCCATTTCCAGGCCCTTCAGCCTTTGTGGGAGAACTCACGAGGCCAGACCCAGAAGCAACCACTGTGCATCTTGGTGCCACGCTAGTTCCATGACGAACTCAGACCCAGCTGCTTACTACTGTTCAAAAGTAGCCACCACATGGAAGTCAGTGCAGTGGCTAGAGTTTTAGGCTAGGATCTTGGAGACGCAAATGTCCACTCTGCCAGACAGAACTGATTCTCTACAGTCCTGCCCCTGTGCTACAGCTATTTAACTTCATAACTCCTGCCTTCTACATTTTTTCCTTACATAACAATGTAAGGAATTTTCCAGCAATGCCATAACGTTCTATTTTCTTGGAGCGACGCGTAAATTTTTAGGCACAACACTGAAAAAAAGTGTCAGTTCTTAAACATCAGCATAACTTGTGTGCCTGCAAACTGTTTCAGCTCATAGCTTAAATATATTAAACAGTTCATTCTCATTTGCAGTAAATCTATAAGGTGTCAATAGGATTCTAGTTTCACTGACAAAAGGCTAGAATCTGAGAATTTCTCCCAAGTACAAAGACTACACAAAAATGCAGTTCCCACCGAAAGTAATAAGAGTGATGACACAGTTCCTTTACCTCATACTTTGACATTTATTTAATTAAATTTGTACCTCTCCCAATTCCCAGTCAAAGTCGGATTCTGAGCAGCATACAGTCAAAGGTTAAAACAAGATACAATATCAAATACATCAATTAAAATACAACAAAGTAAAGTATAATTCTAAAACCATTCCTACATAATTTTTCAAGATAATTCATATACAGATGGCCGCCAATGAATAAACCCAAACCTAAATCTCTACTTCCCACCATTCTCTGTTCTCATTTATTGCGGGGGGAGAAGAAAAGGTGATGAATTTGGCAACAGTGCTATGGATCAGATTCATAGAAAACTAAAGTTAAAATCCCGTGGCACCTTAGAGATTACAACATTTATTTCAATATGAACTTTTGAGAATCACAGCAAGACACTCCTGGAATTTTGTTTTAGTTTGCTACTACATACTAATATGACTACCTACCCTTTCACAGATCCATACAGTCATGTAAGATAACCAGTGAATGTTTTTCACTTCTATACTTGGCACTGCCACAGAGCTTCATGTATTTACTGAAATGTTTATATCCCAATTTTCTCAAAGGATTCCCAACAACTCACTTTGGACCCATCCCAAACTGTAAGACACTGCTGATTCTACATACCAGGGTTAATCTGGAGGCGGTTATAACTACAGAGTTCTGCTTATTTCTTGCCACCATCCAACTAGATAGTCAAAGACTATATCAACTGGATTTCTGATCTAATGCAGCAATGCAATCATTGGAGCCACTGAGCACCTCATATTATCAAGCATGCACTTGAGCTGTCTCAAGAATGCAGTCCAACATGCAAGGCTGCAAACTTAACACACACATGCTTTATACTAATGCACTCATCATCAGCAATTAACTACAGCATGCACTCGGGGCAAATCGAATCTTGCTTTTCCCTAAGAAACTCATAGTCACATTAAAAGGAGCAGTTAGTGAGTCACCACTATAAGGATTTTTCAAAAAGCCAAATTAAATCCAAAGCTATGAGCAGTTTCTGCCTTGCTTAACTACCCTACAACTTCCCCTAGAGCTTAAGTGCGATGCCAGCACATAACCTCGGAACCGAATAAACGATGCTGAGAGGTGCCCTCCAAAGCTGCCATTTTCTTCAAGGGGGCTGGTCTGCAGGCTACAGATGAGTTACAATTCAAGGAGAACACCAGATCCTCCCTCGAATTGGGCAGCCCAATATAGACGGAATTCCCCTCACCACAGGAATGCCCAGCGCCAGGAATCAGGAAGAGGAGATGTCTTTCAGATCAATGGACGGGAACCAGGGAGTTTTCCTAGGGATAGAATAGGACAATTTAAAAATCAAGCATCAGCCCAGGACACCTGTCCGCCCAATTCGAAAGCTACATGACGTCACTTCCGCCGCCCCATTTACCTGCCCACCCTCACAACCGACTTTTCCACCCTTCGCGCCCATCTTTCGCCATCCCACCCGTGTCCCTCACCTTCCACCACCACAAACCCGCTCACAAGCGAGCCGCCATTGCCCTCCCGCACCCCAATTCAAAAAGCGAGCGTCTCCTCCCAGTCCGCCGCCGATTGGCTGCTTCCAATCACGGGGATAGAGGGCGAAAATTCGGCTCACAATGCCGGCATCCTATTGGTGGGCAGATCCCGGAGACCGGCATCAAGATAAGGTGCGCCTCCCACCTCTCCCAGAGACTACCTTGTCTTGCAGTTTGTTATGCTATCTCCGGTTGGGCGCCGCTCGCTTGTAAAACGGATTCCTATTGGTCGTCTTCCCCACACAGGCAATTTCGTTCTATCCCCTCCCCGATTCAAAAACGTGAGCTCACCTGCGCGGCTGCGGCTAACGGTTTTGTAGGCGGTGATGAGAAAAGTTCCCGAATGTTGTCCTATACCGGCTCTGATCCCTTCACGATTGCTCCTTCTTCTCTCCTCTATGCAGAAAAAGGGGGTGAGATCTAAATCAGTCTACGCGGCATACGACAAATATAAAACAATTTCTATATCCCCCGCCGTTCGCTATTGTAGCTCCCGGCACAAGGAATTCTGGGAATTGTAGTTCTGTGAAGGGGTGGCGGCTTATAAAGACCCTCAAACAAAAACGACATTTCCCAGGATCCTTTGGGAAGAGGGAATCCGTGACTGACAGGTTTCAAATAATTGTGAAGATTGTGCCCTTACGCTTGATGAGATAGGCTTGTTCTAGTGCAGGGGTAGGGAACCTTTAACACTCAAAGAGCCATTTGGACCCGTTTTCCATGGGAAAAGAAAACACTTGGAGCCGCAAATAATTTTTGACATTTAAAAGAAAGATAACACTGTATATATCGGGGGTTTTTTAACCTTTTACTCCGCCCATTCTGAGAAGCGCATGGATGCGGCAAGGATGGGGCCAGTGGCTCGGCCTCACTGGCTGCCGGGAAAGCGCCCGCCCCGCTCCAACAAGGCAGGTGAGAGGGGAAGCCTGTGGCGTGGCCCAGCCGGCCGCGGGCTGTTGGTGCACCCACCCTGCTGCCTGCCGGGTGGGCAAGGATGGGGCCAGCAGCTCGGCTCGTGGAGCTGCAGTGCAAGGGCAGAAGAGCCACATGTGGCTCTCGAGCCGCAGGTTCCCTACCCCGTTCTAGTGAAATCTTACAACGGTATAGTTCCACCCAATCATGTTTTTTCGGAGGGAAACTTAATGTGTTCGACGAAGTTTAAGGAGAATTTTTTTGCAAATAAACACTTTCCCTTTTATTTGGTGTGCATTGGAAGTAATTACTCCTATCCGCTGCAATGTTGTGTGCATTTGATTAGATTTATATATATATCTGACTAAAGGATAGCTAATGACACAGTAAAGATGTTCCAGGGAGCTGGTATAAATTTTGTTACTCTTGAGGAAAGCATTGGAATCCTGCATTATCATATGATAAATAAAATAAAATAAAACATTATTTTTCCAGTACAGCCTAAAGTGGCTGCTATACATCTGGAATTGCCACAGTAAAAGGTGCTAATATTTACAGTGCCTCAAGAATTTAACATATGCTGCTAATCAGGTTGCATTGGTTTTTACAAAAATCCCATCTGATTAAAATAACCCATAAAACAGAGGTCAATTCAAAAATACAAGGTTTTAGATAAAAGCATCTTGTAAGTGAGCATCTTGCTCAAAGAACCAGTGTTTAAATACAAATGATTTAACAGTGCTTGATGATCGAGAGAGCTATCCTGAACAAGTCTACTTAGAAGCCTACTAAAGGTCTATTTGATGGGACTTATCCCCTAAAATAAATATTGTCACAACTGCATCCTAAATGATTAAACTGTTTGCCTGTTTCTTGGAGGCTAAGAAATGGTCAACAAAAATGGACCCTCCATGCCCTTACTAAAGCTAAAAGACTCATATTACAACATTGGAAAGAAAAAAACCCCAACCTCCAGTAAATTAATGAATTGAGGACCTTGGAGAGCTCTCAATATTTGAGACGTATCATATAGACAGCATTTGCTTATGGACTTATTTATAGATATTTGGAAATGATTAATAGAAACTTGTGTGTAGATCCATCACCACTGTTGTTATATTTTTGGTTTTTTTGTATATCTTTTTAAATTCATTTTTCCTTTTTAAAAACTATTTTTAAAAGGTTGCATAGCTGCTATTGTACACATATTTACTTGAGACCAAGTCCCAAACTTAGTGTGATCTAAGCTCTTCAGAAATACCAGAGATGGTGGGTGAACTTGTGTCTGGGCAGCACTATTCTGTCTGCTGGTAGTGTTTGCACACACACCCACATGTACAAAACTCACCCTGAAAATCAGTGTAGTGTTATTGTTAAGAATAGGAATGAAAAGTTCAAATTCCCACTCAGTCACAGTGAACCACATTAGGTTACTTTGGAACAATCGCTTTCTCGTAGCCTAATTTACCTCACAAGGTTGTTATGGAGACACAATGGAGGAAGGGAAATATTTATGGTGTTATGAACACCTATGAGAAAGTTAGGAGTAAAACTGAGATAGACAAAGCCTGGGGAATGTCCTTCTTCCTAATATCTAGTTTCAGTTGAGTGGCCATGTTGGTCTGCTATCAGTGCTGGATTTATACCTATAGGCTTGGCAGGGCCTCAAAATCTAGGGGGTTTCCAGCCAAGGTTTATAATATTTTTGACACTGTCATAGGCCTTTTTTTACATATGCTGTCATCATGCACTGTGGTCTTTGAACACCTCTTCAGTAATTTTCCTTGCCCTTCATTTCAGAATAATACTGTCTTAAGCTGATAACTGTGAATTGCAGAATAATTGTGGAATAGCTGTGAATTGCAGAATTTTAAACACCTAGCATCAGCATAAGCATAAGCATTTTATTGTCATTGTGCACACACAACGAAATTTACAGCAGCATTCCTCGATGCACACAATTTCAGACTCATACCCCATCCTCACTTTCCCCTTCCTCCACCCATCCCTACACAGTCCCAAACACATCAACATGAAGCCGCAGAGTTTAGCATAGCCACAGCTCTAGAGTAGAAGCTGTCTCTAAGCCTCTTTGTCCTAGTTTTGATAGACCTGTATCGTCTGCTGGATGGTAACAGTTCAAAAAGAGAGTGTGCTGGATGAGACGGGTCTCTCAGAATATTTTGGGCTTTCTTTAGGCTTTGGGAATTATAGAGTTCTTCCAAGGAGGGGAGAGGGCAGCTGATAATCCTCTGTGCAGTAGTGATCACCCTTTGGAGGCGCCTTCCTATCTGCCACTGTGCAACTGGAGAGCCATACACAGATGCAGTAGGTTAAGACACTCTCTATAGCACAGCGGTAAAAGGACACCAAGAGTTTTCCATCCAGTTGTTGTTTCCTTAAAAGTCTCAGATAGTACAGTCTTTGCTGGGCCTTCTTAACCACCGTGGCAGTCTGTACGCCCCAGGTCAGGTCCTCTTTAATCATGACGCCCAGAAATTTAAAACTAGCACCTGCTCTACTTGATCTCCATTTATAGTCAAGGGCTGAATTTCTGAGCTATTCCTTCTATAGTCCACTATAAGCTCCTTTGTCTTGTTAGTATTAAGAACCAGGTTATTTTCCCTGCATCATGAGAGCAGACGGTCCACCTCACTCCGATAGGCAGACTCATCCCCTCCAGAGATGAGCCCCACCACCGTTGTGTCATCAGCAAATTTGATAATCGTGTTACTATGGTAGACAGGAGTACAATCATATGTATAAAGGGTGAACAATAAAGGACTCAACACACAGCCCTGTGGCGTTCCCATATTTAGAGTAAGAACTGAGGAAACCCGATTTCCCAGTCTAACCCTCTGGGAACGTCCAGACAAGAAGTCCCTAATCCACAAACAGATTGAATGTGAGAGTCCAAGATCCACAAGTTTTGTCACCAGTCTTTGTAGCAAGATTGTATTAAATGCGGAACTAAAGTCCGCAAAGAGCATTCGCACATAATTCCCCTGTTGTTCCAGATGCATCAAAGCAGTGTGGAGACTAATGGCAATGGCGTCCTCCGTAGATCTATTAGTCCAATATGCGAACTGATGTTTATCAAATGTATCTGGAAGGCAAGAACTAATATACCTATGGACCAGTGTTTCAAAACACTTCATGATGATGGGGGTGAGTGCCACTGGTCTATAATCCTGAAGATTGTCAGCAGGAAATCTCTTTGGTAGTGGAACAATGATGGAAGCCTTCAAACAAGATGGAATGGTGGACTGGGATAAAGATCGATCAAAGATCCCAGTAAAAACACCAGCCAGTTGGTTAGCGCATTCCTTTAACACCCAACCGGGAATACCATCCGGTCCAGCAGCCTTCCTTGGATTCACAGCCCTCAAAACTTGCCTCACCTCGTGTTCCTCCACAGTGAGGTGTGAGCTACAATCACCTAGTGGCTGTATGTCATCTCCTTCTGATAGACCTGTTTCAAAGCGGGCAAAAAAGTGATCCTCAACTTTACTCAGTTTTGTTTAAAACACCCTCCCATCTTCCTCCAGTTGTGAGAGTGGGGGATTGGGAGGGGCTTCACAAGTGGAATAACCAGGGGCCTATCTTCATTTAAATCTGGCACTTTCTGCAGTAGAAAAGTGAGATTTGAATCAAGCAGAATATTAAAGTCCAACAAGATTTCCAGTTTCCAAGGCATACACTCTGGAGACTCAAAGGTCCCTTCACTTGATGCTTCACCGGATACTGACAAAGGGCCCTCTGGCTGCTCATAACTCATACCCTCAACATTTTGTTGCTCTTTCCGGTTCTTCTGGTCTCAAACCTTGCCCTAATATCTTGGTAGCTTTGCTCCTGTATGAAGGAGTGTTCACTCACATGAACCTTACTTGCAGCCTGAATATATTGCCCAGACTGATTTGCTCGGGTTTTTGTTCCTCATGAGTAAACGTACGTACAGTTGGGCTATGTCTTGATTGTGGCATGAACTGCATTTACAGGGAGTAAATACTACATCATAAAAAGTTCATATTTATTCAGCAGCAGTACCTCCCAAGGAATATTTGTTTTGTGGGACATTCTCACTTCTTACTAGGAACGGGCTGTTCAAGTTCTGTCTGCTATAGATGCCGTGGGCCACAGGATAATCCTAACGTGTAACAAATATCAGTGCCGTGACAATAATTATAGAATATGAACATAATTATTTTTACACCACTCATTTATCACAAATTTGCATGTGTTGAGTGGAATCCACCCATTTTAGCATATGCAAGTAACAACAAAGTTGCATAGTCAATTAGTGAAGGCATCTGCATAATAGTTGCCTGGCATTTTAATCCCTTTGATTTCTTCCTGCCTGGAGACGTCCTGTGACTCATGTGAGATTTCTGTGGCTGAGACTGAATAAGAACATTCCTGGTTTGAATCTTACCTCTACTTTGAACACACCAGGCAGACTGAGAAACTAACCAAAAGTGGCACTTTCTACCTGTTAGCTCACAGGTAACTTGGAGATAAGCTGTACCTGTCTGGTACAGAACTGGCTTTGCCAAGTGTGGTGCATTGATGCCTATTAAATAAACACTACTGATCAATACTTCAGAGTCCGTTTATTGGCTTAAGGTTGCAAGACCTAACACGTGTATGGTTTCCAGCCTCCAGGTTGACCGGGAGATTTCTAGATTTAATTAATCTCCAGCCCACAGAGATTTCCCTCTGGTGGAAATGGTACCTTTTGAAGTGGGACTCTGTGGCATTCTACTCTGCCGGGCACCCTTCTCTCTTTACACTGCTTCCTCTGTTTCACCCATAAATCTCCAGGAATTTCCAAACTCAGAGTTGGGTACTACACACTATGCTTTCTTTAATTGATTTTATGTCAATCTTACCCTCTTTTCTATTCACAGTTGGGAGTGGTTTTCACCCGCTGGGACAGTACTGATTGCATTTTGAATCGTTCTGGTTTCACAGTGACCTCTCCTTTCATTTCCTCCCCATCCCCACGCCTTTTCGGTGGACTGTCCTCTAAATACAAATGTAGCTGCTTCAAATGCATCCATGCACAGGGGAGTTTGTCCTGGAATACATGCTGTAACTCTTTAACATGTTAATGGACTCACCAGTGTGTATTTGGTTCACTGTGTACTTTGTGTGTCAAGTGCCATGAAGTCACAGCTCAGTTATGGTGACACAGTGGGGTTTTCAAGTCACGAGATGTTCAGAGGTAGATAGATAGTTTAATACGGCCAAAGGCCAGCAAAGACAAAACAAAACGACAGCACACATTCACAACAGCAAATTACAACAATTATTACAGCTAACCATTTACATGAATGTTTGGCTTTCAGCTCATCCCTGATTATGTAGGCCCTTGCGTTTTTTATACGCCAATGCACAGAACTTTGCTACCTGCTGGGAGATGGTTGCATCCTTGTCTTCCAACAGCATTTTCCTGATCTCTTGGTCAGGATCCTTTGCAATTATCAAGCTGTGTTGCACAAGCAGAGGTAAAATAAAGAGCTCTCTTTCTGCCTTATGCAGCATGCAGTGTAACAAGATATGTATCATAGAATCAACGTCCCCAGAGTTACAAACACATTTCCTCAAATGCCAAGGGGTTTTCCCAAATCTGCCTATAAGCATAGATGATGGAAATGCGTCAAACCGTGCTCTAGAAAAGGCCCATCGGTATTTGGCTATGGTAATATGTTGAATGTAGGGGGCCATTACTGTACCACTACCAGATTTCAATGGTCTATATAGAGCAGGAAATGAGGCATTATCATTTTGGTAGTCAATGTCGTCCAATCGTTGATATACCATCTTAAGAGCTAAGGGCAAGTCCCATTCAAGCATCAGCATAGGGTCTAGCCCAATCTGTTTAAGCTTCAGGATAATCTTCTCCGACCAGATTGGGTATGGTGATGTTGACAGAAATGCTGGTAATAGGCCCTGGGGGTGTAGGTGGACTTTAATCCAATATTTGATGGCTCTCTTCCAGACTATAGTTTCCACTTTAGCTATTCCTGCTTCATGTCTCAATACAGTGTTGGACGTGCATTTTGGTGTATTGAATAGAGATCTAAGGAATGTTGTTGTAACTTTTTCCAGAGGTGTAAGTTGGATATGTTGCCTAGTTGGGCTCCATATGTTAATTGTGGAATGGATTTTGCTGTAAACAATTTAACAGCAGCTGATGTTCAGAGGTGGTTTGCCATAGGCACCATCACATTAATTCATGCCATAGTATTTCCTATCCTTATGCATGAGTGTGAATGTTGGATGATTAAGAAAGCTGACAGGAAGAAAGTTGATTCCTGCAAAATGTGTTGGAGGGTTTTACAGATACTGCAGATTGCCTAAAAGTCAGACGTGTTCTAGATCAAACCAACCCTGAAATGTTTCTGGAAGCTAACTTGACTAAATTGAGGCTGTTGGTCACATTATGAGAAGACAAGAGCCACTGGAAAGGACAGTACGGCTAGGAAAAGTAGATGGTAGGAAAAGAGGAAGTACGATTGAAATACCATGAGCTGGCAAAAAGGCCAGTAAGTGGGATCTAGGTCAGTTCAAGTCTGAACTCTCCCTAGAGCCTAAAATGACTGAACTAAAGATATTCTATGCATTGCCAAAGGCTTTCACGGCCGGATTCAACTGGTTCTGGTGGGTTTTCCGGGCTGTGTGGCCGTGGTCTGGTAGATCTTGTTCCTAACGTTTCGCCTGCATCTGTGGCTGGCACCTTCAGAGGTGTATCACAGAGAAGTCTGTTTCACCCTGTGTCTTAATAAATATATTAAGAATAAAGATATTCTACTTTGGTCCCATTCAGTGGCGTACCTGCAATGGAGACATGGGGAGTCAAATATCCCTGGGCACCCCCTTGTGGGGGGGGGTGCAAGAAATGTAGATCCGTTTGTGGGGGTTTTGTATTTTTAGTGTTTTTTTCCGTTTTTGGCCTGCAGGGGACGCAGTTTTTAGGTTAGCAGCACTAGAATTTCAGGAATTTTTCGGGAGACTCTCCTGATGATATCACCCAGGTTTGGTGAGGTTTGTTCAGGGGGAACAAAGTTATGGACTCCCAAAGTGGGTGTCCCATCCCCCCTTGTTTTCAATGGGAGCTAATAGGAGATGGGGGCTACACTATTGAGGGTCCATAACATGGGACCCCCTGAACCAAACTTCACCAAACCTGGGTAGTATCATCAGGAGGGTCTCCTAAAGATACCCTGAAAGTTCAGTGCTGCTAGGTTAACAATTGCACCCCTGACAGCAGGCACCCCTCAAATTCCCCCAGATTCTCCTTTTAAATCCACCCCTTTTGGCATGGATTTAAATGTCCTCAGTTTAAACATTGAAAGTGATGCTGTTTCAGGGTGGGGGATAATCCACCCCAAAACAGCATCACTTTCAATGTTGTTTTAACTGGGGACCCCAGATTCTCCCTTTAAGGTGGATTTAAAAGGAGAATCTGGGCTCCTTAGTTTAAAGACCATTGAAAGTGATGCTGTTTGGGGGTGGCTTCCAGCATCACAGCAGCTGCTCACGGGGGCCCCCGCAAAACTCAGATTTTGCACCGGGCTCTGTTTTCCCTAGGTACGCCTCTGGTCCCATTATAAGAAGACAATAATTACTGGAAAGGACAATAAGATTAGGAAAAGTTGATGGCAGCAGGAAAAGAGGAAGACATAGCATGAGACGGCCTTGCTCAGGTCTTGCACACTGGCCTTCCTTCATTGAGTTCATTCATCTCATGGGGTCTTCCTCTTTGGAGAGGTCATTCATTCATAGGGTCGCCATGAGCTCGAAGCAACTGAAGGGCACTCAACCCTCCGCCAGGCACGCAAGCTGGCAGTGGTGCCCGCCAAGTTAGCAAGCAGGAGCCCCTAATTGGGGAATGCATCCCATAATTGATTCTGGCAGTCATGTTTTGGGTGCCCTGCGCCTGCTGGCCCGCTAGGTGTCTCTGCGCGCTGCCCAACCCGCGACCCGGCCGCGAACCCCGGCAAGGACACCGGGAGGAGGCTGCAGGGGACGGAAGCGCCTGGACTTCCTCCTCGCCCTCCCCGCTCATTGGCTTGCGGAGGTTATGAAACCCTTGAATGGGCGCTGCTGCGGGCCACCTGGGCTGCAAAAAGGGGCGCCTCGCCGACTAGCAGCGCTGCGCAATCCTAGGCGGGGACCGGCGGCGGCGGCATCATCATCATCATCATGAAGTCCGCGGTGGTGCTGCTGGCCGGGCTGTGCGCGTTCACCGCCTACTATGTCTACCTGCCCTTGCCCAGCACCGTGTCTGAGCCTTGGCGGCTCCTGCTGCTGGATGCATCTTTCCGGGTGGCTCAGCAAACGGTAAGGAAACGGCGGGGGGTGGCTGCTTGCCTGCCTGCCTGCCTGCCTGGGGACGCCGTTCCCTTTCCTTTTCCACCTTCCCTCTAACTGGGAGGGGAAGGCAGGTTTGTGCGACTCGCCTCTGGGTAGCAACCCCCACCATCCCCCTGCCCCCCCCCCCCTCCATCAGGTGGAGATGTCTCCTCCCGTCCTCCCGCCTGTTAAGATCATTCCGAGCTCTGCCCTCTCTGGGTTGCGTTGCAGTGCATCGGTTTTAAATGGGCACGAGCGCTTTGGAGTGAGTTTTGCAGCGATTGCCCGCGAGGCTGTTGTAGGAATGGCTGCGAGCTGCCCCGAGCCCAAAGGGGAAGGGGCGGGAGAGAAATGTGGAGAAATAAATAAATCCGTCCATTCCAGGTGGGCGGGTGCTGCGCTGCGGCAGTGGCTGGCGATTGCATGCACGGGGGGGGGGGGATCCAGCCCCCACCCCACCCCACCCCACCCCACACACACCCCGGCGCAACTGGGCGCCTTCTCGGAGCCAGGGCACGCCTCGCTCTCTTTGCAAAAGGGACCCGCTGGAATGCAAGCCGTCAGGCGCGGCTGTCCTGCACCTCTCTCTACGCCGCGCTTGCAGGCAGCGCCGGTGCGCTCTTCTTGCTGCTCCTGGCCCACCCTTGTGATGATGTTAAACACATTCTGAACCACAGGCAGTTGTAGAGCTCGGATTATGCGTGAGCCACTGATAATGGTGGGAAACTCATGATTTTTTTTTCCAACAAGAGAACGCCTGGATGCACAGGAGAGCAGGTTTTGCATTTTCAGATAATTATACAGTGGAACCCCGGTTTTCCTTGGTAATTCTTGATGATTGAAGGATTGGAGCACCTTCCTTATGAGGAGAGGCTGCAGCGTTTGGGACTCTAGTTTGGAGAGGAGACGTCTGAGGGGAGATATGATTGAAGTCTATAAAATTATGCATGGGGTAGAAAATGTCGACAGAGAAATTTCTCTCTCTTTCTCACAATACTAGAACCAGGGGGCATTCATTGAAAATGCTGGGGGGAAGAATTAGGACTAATAAAAGGAAACACTTCTTCATGCAACGCGTGGTTGGTGTTTGGAATATGCTGCCACAGGAAGTGGTGATGGCCACTAACCTGGATAGCTTTAAACAGGGCTTGGACAGATTTATGGAGGAGAGGTCGATCTATGGCTACCAATCTTGATCCTCCTTGATCTGAGATTGCAAATGCTTTAGCAGACCAGGTGCTCAGGAGCAGCAGCAGCAGAAGGCCATTGCTTTCACCTCCTGCACGTGAGCTCCCAAAGGCACCTGGTGGGCCACTGCGAGTAGCAGAGTGCTGGACTAGATGGACTCTGGTCTGATCCAGCAGGTTAGTTCTTATGTTCTTATGTAATCCGTCTGAAAAGAATCGATAAAAACCGAAACCGATGAAAACCGAGGCAAACTTTTCCATAGGAATCAATGTAAATCCAATTGATCCGTTCTAGGCACTCCAAAAAACATACCAAAAACACATTTTTTGGCGAATAAACATAGTGTTTAATGCTGAAAACAGTAACAGCTTCAGAGCCAGTGGACCAATGTTGCACCAGAAAGCTGTCCAAAGAGGTCTGTTTCTGACGCCTCTTTAAGATTTTTCTGAAATTGGGCAAGACATTGTCATTAAACAAGTTGAAGACACGGCCTGCAACAGCTTTGTCTGGGTGGTTTTTCTCCACAAACCCCTGCACCTCACTGCATATCGATGAAAACCGGGACAAATTTTTCACTGAAAAAATAGATGAAAACTGAAACCGATGAAAACCAAAGGCAATGAAAACTAAGGTTCCACTGTACTTGAAGCGTTTGTTGGGTAGTTTTTACAGATAACTTTTGTAGGACAAGGAAGGCTAAATCAGGCAAAACCCCTCTGACCTGTTATTTATAGCGTTTGGAGTTGTGGCCGTCTTTGCTGACTTTTAAGGTGTAGCCCAGTTTCCAGAGCTTGTGTTTTTAACTGCGTGCACCCTTGATAATAGATAGGTGATTCAGGGTGCTGTTTTTGCAAAAAGAACTTGTTTGACTGGAAGCAGTGGGCAGCTTACAAACTCCTTCCCTTCCTCTCTGCACAACAAACATCCTGTGATGTAGGTGGGGCTGAGAGAGTTCCTAAGAACTATGACTAGCCCAAGGTCACCCAGCAGGCTTCATGTGGAGGAGTGAGGAATCAAATCCAGTCCACCAGAAAAGAGGAGGAGTGGGGAATGAAACCCAGTTGTCCAGATTGGAGACCACCGCTCTTACCCACCACACCACGCTGGCTTTCTGTAGAGCCACTGCCAGTCTGAGTAGATAAGACTGACCACAATAAGCTGATCGTCTGACTGTAGAAGACTGATTCATAAGCTGAATTGACTTCTTGCCTTGTCTTACTGCTCTGGTCATTTATCCCAGGATCGAGATATGCAACAGTAAATGTTCTCTATTGGGTGATGCTTGGAGTTTCTGCTAACTTAAGACTCTCGGTGGATTCAGACTAGCAAGAAGATGGGATCAGGGTGCCCAGCAGTGTCTTGGCTATGTAGTTATGCATTTTCCACCCAAGATGTCATCCCTGGAATACCTGCTGATGAATCTTCCCAGTATAAGCGAGTCTGAAACAGAGAGGCTCATTCCGCACATGCAAAATAATGCACTTTCAAACTGCTTTCAGTGCTCTTTGAAGCTGTGCGAAATAGCAAAATCCACTTGCAAACAGTTGTGAAAGTGGTTTGAAAATGCATTATTTTGCATGTGCGGAAGGGGCCACAGTCTGCTTTTCTCCTCCAGCTTAACTCTAATCTCAGAACTACTACTACTACTTCTCCTTCTTCTTCTCCTTCTCTTCCTTCCTCCTCCTCCTCCTCCTCCTCCTTCTTCTTCTTCTTCTTCATCATTATTATTATTATTATTGGATTTGCTATACCGGCCAATTCCTGAAGGGCTCTGACAGATGAACTCTGAAACAATGAGCTGGTTTGTCTGTATTAAAAGGGATCAGCCTTTATCTTTTCTTTCTTTCTTTTTTGGTTCAAGGATAAATTGCTGAGGCCAAATTTTGGAACATTTTGTTCTTGGGTCCAGTGAATTATGACTCGGGGCGTTCACTGTTTGACAAGGGAGTGGGTAGACAGGCTGGAAATGAGTATGCGAATAAGCCAGCGTATTTTGGCTATCAGATTATCTTGGTGGCTGGAGTTGCACTAAACAAATGCTTTCATCCAGGAGTCACCAACCTTTTTTTCATTTATTTATTTATTTATTATGGGATTTATAAGCCGCCTCACCCCCGAAGGGCTTGATCATGTATGGTATCGTACTTCTGATTAATGAAAACTACCCTGAGCTACTTTTGCCTAGTCTCTAGTAGATTAGCAAGTTTCACTGTGTCCTAGAAACTGTGAAGAACACCAGGAATGAAACTATCAGCTAAACATCCCAAAGAGAAATCCTATGAAATAAAAGTGTTTTAAGCCTAGAACAGATCTCTCAGTGTTTTCCCCAAGACTTCTAGGGACTTCTGCAGCATCCAGCAAGTGACTGGGAGCTCAGAGGCTAACTATGCACACACCTGACTTGTTGCTAAATGTATACCTTAATTTCCTCTTTCTTTCCTTTCTGTCCCACTTGTGTAAAGGATTCTGGTTAGTCAACCAACTCCTGTTCCTTGTGACATACAAATGCTGGTATATAGATTTACTATATACTTCTGCTTTGCAAGGCAAGATTTGGTTAAAGGAAAAGCAGCAGCACTCTCCTTGCTGTGTAGCCTGGTGGGGTGGGGGTGGGGAAGGAGCCAAGGCAAAGAGCTTTAGTTTGTACTTGCAAATTAGTTTGTGCTTGCAGATTTTAGTTTGTTTGTGCTTGCAATTAGTTTGTTCTTGCAAATTAGTTTGTTCTTGCAGATTTTAGTTTGTACTTGCAGTTGGTTTGTACTTGCAAATTAGTTTGTGCTTGCAGATTTTAGTTTGTTTGTACTTGCAATTAGTTTGTACTTGCAGATTTTCAAGTACAGAAAATTACTTGTGTGAAGCGAGTGCATAGATCAACCCATCCTAGGCAGGTAGAGTTGTCAGCATTGTATTTTGGGATGGTAGACATTGGCTTGGCTCCAGCGCAGTAAATATGCCTGCAGGAATACTGCACTGGATCCAAGTCTGTGGTTTTGTTTCCATTGAAAATTTCTGGGCATTTTGCTTTTTATTTGAAACAGGTGCTGCTGTGTCTTTTGGGTGAAAGTTCTTTTATGCTTTTGTGACTATAATTTAGGAGTTTGGGCAGCAACTTACCAAGTAGCTCCCCATTCTGTGTTGCAAATCTGGCTAATAATTGATACTGCTCTGAAGCTAAATTCCCAACTCCTCTGCCACGCACAGTACTAGGTGGGTTTATGTTCAATGTATTGTTGAAAGCTTTCACAGCTGGAATCACTAGGATTTTGTGGGTTTTCCGGGTTGTGTGAAACATGTGAAACACAGTGAAACATGTTCCAGTAGTATTTTCTCCTGCGGTTTCACCTGCATTTGTGGCTGGCATCTTCAGAGGATCTGGTGACAATGAAGTAAGTGGAGTATATATACCTGTGAAATACCCAGGGTGGGAGAAAGAAACATTTGCCATTGTTAAAAGTGTTAAAAATGCAGTTTGCAAGTGTAACTTGCATGTATAGAATTGCCCCATTTTAACATTTGTATGTGACACTGAAGTTGCAGTCCTTTTAAATGAGGCTGTTGAATTTCCACCTGTTTCTCTGTGTGCTGTTACTCCTTCCACATCGCAACTTTCCTCATCACGATTTTGATATATTGGCAGAAGAGATTAAATGGGGATTTTGGGGGAGTTTGGTGGAAGCCGCAGATTAAACATGAAGGCCAACAGATGACACAGAAAAAGGTTAGAAACTCAGAAAGGCATAAAATATATGTGTAACATCAACATGTTTATCTTCTAATAAAGTAATGTGCAACATCAACATGTTTTATATTCCAATACTATAAATATACACAGTTACTTTTTTTTTAAGGAAAAAGAAAAGAAAAATTTCTGACTTGTTCTCTAGTACTAAGGGAGGGCCAACATTTTGTACAAGGATTTCCAGATCACGGGAAATGTTGTGCTCCTAACCCCAGCGGTGTTCACAACTTTCTGTGTTTCACAGCTTGCGATGTGATGTTCACAGCTTGAGATATTTGCAGCTTGCTATGTTTTTCCCCTCGATATATTCATCCTTAGGGGGTTAGTTACAGACAGAAGCCACCAGTTCTGCCTAAATATTCTAAACTTACAAAATTGCACAAAATGCTCTTCATGTTTATTCCCCAAGCCAAGACATTTTCTTTCACGTACCTTAGTCTGTCATATCAGAACTTTCAAAATATTAATTTGTGGATTTGTCGAAACAATTTAATAAAAGTAGAAAAACCATTTTGTTGCTGTAGAGAATATTATAAATCCATGGTGGCGAACCTTTGGCACTCCAGATGTTATGGACTACAATTCCCATCAGCCCCTGCCACCATGGCCAATTGGCAGGGGCTGATGGGAATTGTAGTCCATAACATCTGGAGTGCCAAAGGTTCACCACCACTGTTATAAATCCTACATGTTGTTACTGAAGGGCAACAGGTATATTTGGTGAATATAATCCTGTCAAGCAAAGTTGCGGGTGGAAATGTGGGTTGTGCGGCACATCAAATTAGAATAGTTATCTGTCAAAAGACCAGCCGTTTTACCTCAGAAGTTCATTAAACATATAAGCAGAACTTTACTTAAACTGAGAGAGATATTTACATTATATACACAGTATCACATAATAGTCACATGCACAGCTCGTGGTTTGTTTACCAGTTTGGTTGTGTTACATCTTTTAAAGATCCTAGTCAGAGCACATTTCTATATCATTTGGTTTTACAACTTGGTATACCAGAGGGCACAGAGCACATCTTTCCTCTTAGTTTGTCAGTCAGGCAGTCTCAGAGTGTATGTGTGGGAACAGAACACTACCAACAGATTTTAACTGTCACCTTTGGAATGTTCGTGCAGCTTCCCAGAATTCCCTGCTGCACTTGCTGCTGCTGCATGCAATGCAAGGCTGGAAATTCCAACAGTTGTATCTCAAATTCCTTGCAAACGTGTCACATTTTTATTCTACCCTTCCAGCAGTCACTTTTCATTAAACATGATTCTCCCTCCCTCTATATTATTCTATTAACCGCCCTATAAGGTAGCCCTGACCTGCATAGTTGATCTTTTCAGATCTCAGAAGCTAACTTGGCAGTTAGCCTGACAAGTGTTTGGAAGGGAGACTTCCCAGAGGGAGGAATAATAGGTTGTGATGCGAGGAGGGCAGGCAGCGACAGCAAACCATGTCTGAACGTCTCTTGCTTTGAAAACCCCACTGGGGTTGGCAGATGTGACTTGATGGCAAAATATAAGATAGGTTAGGCAAAGAGTGTGTGACTGGCTGAAATTCATTTGCTCTACTTCATGACTGAATCACAGAATCGTGAAGTTGGAAGAGACCCCAAGGGCCATCAAGTCCTACCCCCTGCAATGCAGGAACACACAATCATTGGAGTTGGGGATTTGAGCCCGGTGTCCCCCAAGCCGGATCCTGTATACAGCTCTTCAAGTACATAGCAAGCTTTTTGTATTCATGTATTTCTAGCTGTTGCGTGAACTTTGCATATGCAGGACCCATTGTGGAGCCAGTAAGGCCTTGTGGTTAAAGTGCCTGTCTTTGATGTGAGAGTCTCATATTGAAATCCTCCCTCTCCCATGAAAGCTTTCTGGGTGACCTTGAGCCAGACATTCTCTCTCCATCCAGCTGACCTCCCAGGGTTTTGTGAGGATAAGCTGGAAGAGGAGAGAATGTCGCAAACTCCACTGAGTCTCCATTCCAAGGAAAATCTTAGTTATGGGATTTTGAGGACCTACACTTCACAGTGGATTTGGCCCACTGAAGTTTCCCCACCTGCTGCCCTTGAAGCTCTTCCTGTCAATGGGTCACCTATTCAACATAATGGTGACATCTTTCTGAGTCAACACAGGCTCTGTCAGCTGGTGAACCACAGCAGCTGTCTTGCAACTAGCAGATCTTGCAAAAACCATCCTGTTTTTCTAGAGACATTCTTTATTCCAGGCACAATTGGAAGAAGTGTGGTGAATATCAACTGCTGTGAGTTTGGTTAAAACCCCGAGGGTGTTGTATTTTTCAGGAGGGCTAATCTGTTGGAAGCCTTTCTTGACAACGCCTTTTTGGTGTTCTTTTGAGCTTTTTCACCTGCAACAAATATGTATTAAGACTTTGCAAGTCAAGGGCAGGCATCCAAAAATGTTGGGTGGCCATGATGATGTGCCAAAAGGCATGTGTGCCAGTAAACCCCGTCTCTCTTTGACTGGGAGAGGCAGATTTCTTTGAGCGATCCTTGCAGAGTCTCTAAAAGATTTGATTTATTAGTAACATGATGGTTAAGGTTAGTGTCAGACTAGGTGGGACAGAGGTAGGAACCTGCGGCTCTCAGATGTTCAGGAACTACAATTCCCATCAGCCCCTGCCAGCATGGCCAATGGTGGCCCATGCTGATAGGAACCTGATGGGAATGGTCCTGGTTTATCTGAAGAGCCGCAGGTTCCTACAAATTCTGAACTAAGAATATGAGAGATTCTGGTTCAAAGACGTGATCACAGCCAATGAAGATCATGCACAGTATATTCTGGACAGATTAAAGGAGATAGTACTCGGTGTGTGCTATCAGGTCACAGCTGTAGGGTTTTCAAGGCAAGAGACATTTGGAGGTGGTTTGCCATTGGCTACCTCTACTGGGCTGTGAGAGTTCTGGAAGAACTATGACTGGCCCAAGCTCAGCCAGCAGGCTTCATGTGGAGGCGCGGGGAATTGAACTTGGTTCACCATGTTAGATTCCACCACTCTTAACCACCACATTACACTGGCTGTCAATACCTCAGTCAACAAATAATTTCACTGTAGAATTTGCTGCTGTGGTTTATAAAGAATGCCATGAGCACAGAATGATTTTAAAGGGGGTTAGATAGATTTATAGAGAAAAGGACTATCAGTGGCTGTAGTGACTCTATGCAGAAGCAGCAAACCTCTGAATGCCAGCAATATCCAGGAAGCAATATCAGGGGAGGCCTTGGAATGCCAGGAAGCAATATCAGGGGAGGCCTTGACGTGTATGCCTTATTTGTTGATTCTCCAGGGCAAGTTTGGTTGGCCACTGTGGCTTTTTCGAAATGTGGCAGATTTCTGTGAGTCATGTGATTGTATGTACTTGCTAGAATCAAGAAAGGGAGCGTGAGTGAGGTTGGTGTTGAGTTCAGAGAAATTATGCTTGGGAACCAGAGAAATTATGATCAATGCTTGAAGGCCGCTACGTTACCGGGATCGACTGGGAATGATATGTTGTTTTGCCAGTAAACAGCCAAAGAGTCATGAAAAGTGTATTTTTAAAAATTCATGATCATCCATAAAGACCATCTGTATCAATGGGCCCAAGACACAGAAAGCAGGGTCTGCATGCAAGCAGCTCTGTTTTATGTTGTCACATTTACATGAGACCTACCCGTGTTGCTCCCGGGGCAGTGCAACTTGGACTCTCAACCACCACCCTCCACTCTGGCTCTAAATAGTCAATAGAATTATTCACCATGAAAAGTAGTTGGTTCAATGCCAATTCCACAAGGTTTACAGTCACACCATCCATCCATAAAATTGTATCGGTTGAGTCAGATTTGATGTATGCCAAGAAGTGCTGAATCAAAGTATGAAGCTGAATCAAATTACAGGAGTCCGGGAAAGTCCTGTTTTCAAGTTAATCTTCATCAGTATATCAGTTGCAATGCAAACATAATGATGAACAGACAATATTCTACATCAGCCATTCTCAACCAGGGTACCGTGGTACCCTGGGGTGCCGTGAGCATGTCGAGGGTACCCATTGGCTTTTAGCCTGCCCCTCTCATTTTTTGTGGTGTCTCCTCACCCGAGCGGGCCAAAAGCAAGGGGACATGGGGCTGGCCCATGGGGCAGGGCCTGCCACAAGGTCAGCAGCCCACAGTGCTTCCCTTCACCCTGGGAGGAAGGTGGGGGTGTGTGGCAAAGCAGAGGCAGGCCATGAGAGGGGAAGGTGAGTGGTGGCATGCAGGGTAAACCAGCAGATATCCCGAAGAGTGAGGATTAAGGGTACCCTGACCTCAGAGTTAAGAAGAGCTTCCCCTACTTTAGGCACTGATTGAAATACTAAAGCCGAAGCCACAGCAAGAGGTGGTCAAAGCAGCCTACCAGCACCTATGGATTAGAGCCAGTTCCTAAAATTTTACCAAAGTTCAAGAGATCCCGGGTTGGCTATTAATTAACCAACTCCACACTAGGGACAGGATGAGGTGCATCTGTCCCTAGAATTTCCAACAAATCGTCATTCATTGGGGGGATGCAAAATCGCCCCTCGCGATCCCTGCCCCATGGCACTTTAATATTATTATTATGCCTGTTCTGCAATAGCTCCAATGTCTAGTAATTCTATTTTGTTGTTGTTGTTCTAACAGTACCAAGGTTAAGGAGAGAAGTATTATGAGGTAAAGATTTTTCATTTTTCCCCTTGACATTTATATTGAAAGAGAGGAGTTTAAACTTTTTAAATTCAGGATTTTGGGTCTCTCCCTCTATGTTAGTTTTTTTCTTTCCAAATTGGAGTAGATAAAAGCCGTTCCTTAGGACTCTGAAGTGATGCAAAGAGCCCGGAGATGGGAAGGAGGGAGGCAATATAGGATGTTTTTTTTAGTTGGAGTTTTGAGGAGAGATAGACAATTAAATCTCTTTTGTATTATGCTTCACCATTGTAACCCATGCGTTTTGGACATCTTCTCACCTCTGTCATTAAAAAAAATCGAATAAATACCATTCTATAAAAGAAATAATCCACTACCTGGGTGTATTGCCCCAAAAATACTTTACCAATAGATGCTTCTTTGAGATCTAGGGGCTGAGTGAGGGCTGGCACCTGGAAGCCAGCGTGCACCCTCGTCACTTGCCACAGCCCTGCCAAGGAGTCCACCCACTAGGAATGCCCTCCGCCATGCCCCATGCATTTTAGCCAAGCCCCAGCTGGTTCCATGCCATGCCTTTGAATCCGTCCACCATGGACCTGTTTCCAAAATTTTTGATCCCACCACTGGCCAGCCAATCCTTAATGTGGCCTGTTCCCACTCCACCCTATGGCAGCCAAAGGCTTTTTCAAAACAAAATTGGGGAAGATTCTTTTGCTTGTTTACTTTTAGATCCTTCTGGTCAGTATGGCATGAGTATAGCTTCAGAGGCACTTAATCTGGGAAGGCAATGTTTTAACAAGTTCCAATCATTTACAGACGAACTATTTCATGTATTCCACCACGTGTGCAACATTATTGCCTTAATTGATAATAAACCTCATAAATTCAACTGTACCAGGGGTAGGGAACCTGCGGCTCTCAGATGTTCAGGAACTACAATTCCCCATATTAGCCTCTCCAGCTGCATGGCCAATTGGCCATGCCCAATTGACAGCCCAGCTGATAAGTATGATTCCCTAATCTATTTCCCTATACCAACTCTAATAGGATTCTGCTCCAGCCAGAAACCATCTTTTAAACTCCATGATTGAGTGGACTTAATACACAGCTGGATTTTTCTTGTTTTCTCTAACTATATTAAAGTATAATGCGATGTTTCGATATTTAATATACGGTTGATGGCTGCATTAGGTTAAGATTGGCTTAGGCAATAGGTAACATTGTTAGTTACGAATTAAAGGAATAGTCCTGGGTTGGAAGAGGAGAGGGTTATTGGCTAGAGATTAATTCCCATTGATTAAAAACAAAGGGGCAAAAAATCTCCAGGCAGGCTTGTAGAATAAATGCAATTGGGATTGAGTTGTCTTGACCTTTAAAGGGTTGCTCCTTTAAGAAAAAGTGTTTTGTTTTTGTGTCAGCTTAGTCACTTGTGCCTGTGACCCATTACAAAATCTCTGCTAAAGGTTCTGCCCCCTGCCCTGTTCTCCAGCCTCTTCCCTTATTGTTCCTTCCTGCTCTCCTTCCCGCTCTCCTCAAACTTCAGACATTCTCATGAGAGTTCAAATGCTGCATCCCTCTGTATTTCTCAGTTTGGGACATTCTGCCTCTTCCGATTGGTGGATATCAGGGGCCCGACTTGGGTGCCAAACCTATCAGTTGGCCTTTTCGTATTCTTTTTAACTCTGACCTCTGCCATAGAAATGAGGCAAACGTTGCACCGATCATCAGACAGATTGCAGAAAAACAGAAGTTGAGGAGACGGGCAAGACAGAAATGCTTCAGAATACATTAGCACAGCCCTAGAGTGATGCCTCTTTCTTTCGGACCGAGCAAAACGTCGCAGGGAATTATCCCTCCTCCACATGAAGCCTGCTGGGTGACCTTGGACCAGTCGCAGTTCTCTCAGAACTCTCTCAGTCTACACAGAGGCAGGCAGTGGCAAACTACCTCTGATTGCCTCTTGCCTTGAAAACCCTAGGGGGTTACCATAGGTCAGATGTGACGGGGTTTTACACACATGCCTCAAAAAGCACTGCAGACCCTTTCAAAATCTCAAGAATGCCTCGGAATAAGCTTAAGCAGGTTTACTCTGAGTAAGCCCCATCTTATTCGGTGGAGCTTACTCCCAAGACAGTAGCTTGAGGATTGCAGGTCTTTGTCAAGTTAGAAACAAAAGCCGTGTTTTGCCTTTTTAATTAAGATAGAGTGCACAAACTTGCTGCATGATTTGCTGTGTTATTTTGGTTGTTCATAAAGGTATCCCATCCCTTTTGTTCTGCTATTTCACTATGGACATTGTGACTGTCTCTCTCAGCCCCACCTACCTCACAAGGTGTCTACTGTGGAGGGAAGGAAGGGAAAGGAGCTTGTAAGCCACCTTGAGTCTCCTTACAGAAGAGAAAGGTGGGGTATAAATCCAAACTCCTCCTCCTCTTCCTTCTTCTTCCTAGGAGCAGCAGTGGCGTAGGAGGTTAAGAGCTCGTATATCTAATCTGGAGGAACCGGGTTTGATTCTCCGCTCTGCCGCTCGAGCTGTGGAGGCTTATCTGGGGAATTCAGATTAGCCTGTACACTCCCACACACACCAGCTGGGTGACCTTGGGCTAGTCACAGCTTCTCGGAGCTCTCTCAGCCCCACCTACCTCACAGGGTGTTTGTTGTGAGGGGGGAAGGGCAAGGAGATTGTCAGCCCCTTTGAGTCTCCTACAGGAGAGAAAGGGGGATATAAATCCAAACTCCTCTTCCTCTTCTTCTTCTTCTGTTTTCTCTGAACAGTAGTGGCGTAGGAGGTTAAGAGCTGGGGTATCTAATCTGGAGAAACCGGGTTTGATTCCCAGCTCAGCTGCTGGAGATGTGGAGGTTTATCTGGGGAATTCAGACTAGCCTGTGCACTCCCACACACGCCAGCTGGGTGACCTTGGGCTAGTCACAGCTTTTCGGAGCTCTCTCAGCCCCACCTACCTCACAGGGTGTTTGTTGTGAGGGGGGAAGGGCAAGGAGATTGTCAGCCCCTTTGAGTCTCCTACAGGAGAGGGGGATATAAATCCAAACTCCTCTTCTTCTTCTTCTGTTTTCTCTGAACAGTAGTGGCGTAGGAGGTTAAGAGCTGGGGTATCTAATCTGGAGAAACCGGGTTTGATTCCCAGCTCAGCTGCGGGAGATGTGGAGGTTTATCTGGGGAATTCAGACCCCAACCTGTGCACTCCCACACCGCCTTCAGCTTCTGGGTGACCTTGGAGCTAGTAGTCACAGCTTTTAGAATCTCTCAGCCCACCTACCTCACAGGGTGTTTGTTTGTGAGGGAACTAGGAAGTTAATCAGCCCCAGGAGTCTCCTACAGGAGAGGGGATATAAATCAAACTCCCTCTTCTTCTTCTTCTTCTTCTTCTTCTTCTTCTTCTTCTTCTTCTTCTTCTTCTTCTTCTTCTTCTTCTTCTTCTTCTTCTTCTTCTTCTTCTTCTTCTTCTTCTTCTTCTTTATTCAGTGCAAAGAAGAAGAAAAAGAGGAGAACACAGTGTGGTCACAGTCATGATGGTTGTCTTGTTAAAACTACAGACTAAATTGGATTAGATGGCGCTGGGTGCAAATGAGAAGCTGAGCTTAAAGCTTTGCAGCATTATTACCTGCTAATTGCTGTTGATGGAGGATTAGTGCTGAACAGTGGCATCTGGAAAAGCAGAGAGAGATCCTCTTAACACCTTTTATTAGGATCCACCGAATGATCTGTTCCGTGTTAAGTTGTCAGGTTTTTCAGGTTTTCTTCAGGGTTGGAGGTGAGAAAACACGCTGTTTTTCATGCAAATTAGTGGCAAACTGTAGCTTGGCTACATGTCTGAGGCCAGCCGCATGGATAGGTATTTCAGCTGCACCTTATCTATCTGTAATAACATCAGCAAGAAGCCGATGGGCTTTTTCTAGGGCTCGCTTCGATGCCGTCCCGTCAGCTAATCTGATGGGACGATTCCAAAATATTCCAAGGCACAGGAGAACCTGTGTGTGCGGCTCAGGGGAAGTAGACTCAATGTCACATATCTTATTGCATTGCAAGTTACATGAAGGTGAAAGGAAGCTGTTGATCCAACCATTGTTAACACGTCATGTATATCCATTCATAGATAACTCAGATACAAATTCTGTAAGAATATTATTAGAAGATAGTGTTTCTGCCATTTCACAGAAGGTAGCTAAATTTTGTATACTGGTGCACAACAAGCGTAGTTCCTTATTAAAACGAAGAGCTGCACTGTGTGATGAGGACTGTAATAATGTCTGAAGCTAATGTTATTTATTAATAGATTTTATAATGGATTTTAAGTTAGTTTTAAGTTAGTTTTAATGAACTAAGCTGCACCCTTGTAATTGATATGTTTTGTTGATTGTTGTTGAACGTGCAGCTATTCTGTGAGCCGCCTCGAGCCCTTCGGGGGTGAGGCGGCTTATAAATCACATGATAAATAAATAAATAAATAAATTTTAATTTATATTATATTTTTGTATAAGTGGAGTGCTATGTATTCACATGTACTCTGATTTTAAACTATTGGCTGGCCAAAAGGCCGTAATAATAAATATCTATCTATCTGAGTCCAGCCGCATCGTCAACCACAGTAAATGTGGGACACGAGATTATATGGTACTGCCCTCTTCACCCACTCCTACGTCCAGCCAAGGTTGTTTCTTTAACAGCCACTCTAAGCAGAATTGCAAGCTGCACTGGTTATGCAAAAAAATTCTTGTTTATAGAACAAAGTGTTGCCTAAGGTCTGCAGGGGAAAAGTCATGCCAGAGAAGGGAAGGAACATGCCGTCCCATTGCCCGCTTCCAGTCTCTCAAGAGACCCTGCATTATGTTTGCGCCAGCTGCTGTAGAATTGTCTCAAGGAGAAATGCTGTGTGTCTTTTCTAAAAGAGCCCGATGAAGTATCTGATAGCGGAGTCAGAAGTGATTTTATTCCATTTCTGGTCTTGTTTTAAATAAAGATGGAACAATGTCTTATTTCTGTATTAGATAGGTAGGAACAAAACTGTATTAGATAGAAAGTAGGATTTATAGTTATCTTTTGTATTTGCGTCTGCATGGAACCTCCTTGGCTCAAGGCAGGAATCCACCCCTGCTCCACCTGGGCATGTCCCTTTCATTTGTAAAACCCTGGATGGATGCTGACAAAGGGGACCCCCAGAAGAAGCGCCTCAATCTGCCTAATCCCCAGCAGGCAGATAAGGGTGCCATCATCGTTAAGTTTCGTTTCCTGACCCTAAGCACCCAAAGGACTCTTGTGTTCTTCCCACCAGTGCCTACATCATCGCCTCGCCCTGCCTTCGGCGTGAAATTCAAGAAGGGACTGCCCACTGGACTCTAATTGGTTCCTATGTACCTGTAGATGTATGATTGGTTGCCATGTATTCTGTGAATGAATGGATGTAGGCTGTCCTATATTCTCCCGGACTCCCGGTGGGAGAAAGTGTATTTAAGATGTTGTAAGGCTACTAGGCAGCGCAGTTGCTGTGGTGCGGAGGTGCCGACACGTAGGTCGGCATCTCAATAAAACCTTCTTTTATTTCATTATACTCGCTGTGTCGGGTCCCGTTTCTGTTCCCCTGTGCTGCCGAGAGCTGTTTGGTCTGGAGCAATTAAAAGTTACCAGGCAGCGCGGTAACATATCTGGTCCCATTTCTTGGATCCAGCTGCATGCTCCAATCTTCAAATCAGGGGGAACCCATTTATATCACCCTGAGCTTCTCTGATGAAGGGCTGTTACAACTGGGATCAGCAAAGATGTAATATTTGGGAAAGTGTTTAACGATGTTGCAATTATGTTGTTGCATGCATTTCCCTAGGGTGCTGTTCAGTTTAAGCGGCGAGTCTTGAGACCCAAACAGAGGCACCTGGGATGACAGATTTTCTTCCCTCCATAAAAGATGCATTGCTCGTGTCTGTAGCCTTCGCCCTGATTTGGGCTGTGTGAGGCAGGGATTTAACACATGAAACGCTCCCTGCCTCCCATTTTGTTATCTGTAAGAATGGTGGGGAAGGATAAAATAAATCAAAACATTCCTAGCAATGAGATTCAACTTGGCTTTTAGATTTCCACCCCCCCCCCCCAGCATCAAATGGGCCCCCACCCCTGTTCCCAAGCTCCATGTGAAGTCCAGGGGTGGGGCAAGTCCCACTAGTTTATTTATTTTATTTATTTATTTATTCATAATTAATTTTATATACCGCCCCTCCCCCGAAGGGCTCTGGGCGGTGAACAACACAATAAAACAACAAAACAACATTAAAACAACATTAAAACCCCATTAAAACAACAAATTAACAAAATTACATTGGCGTCCAGCATAAAACTTCATAAACCCACCCTGGAAGAAAACAAGATAAGAGAGCAGAGGGCCCCCATAAGTATTAAGACCCAGAGTGTAAAAGGGGAAGGAAAGGGGGGAAAGGAGCGCTCATCAGCGGCCGGCCCCCCCAAGGCCCGGTGGAACAATTCGGTCTTACAGGCTCTGCGGAACTCTCCAAGATCCCACAGGGCCCGGATAGATGGTGGTAAGGTGTTCCACCAGGCTGGGGCCAGAGCTGTAAAGGCCCTGGCCTGGGTAGAGGCCAGCCGCATCATCGAGGGGCCAGGGACCACTAGCAAATTGGCCTCTGATGAACGTAGAGGCCATGCAGGGACATATGGGGTAAGACGGTCCCGAAGGTACGAATAGTTGGCACTCAACTGCTCCCCTGCCCCGAACTCCATGGGGCAGGCCTGCAGTGGGCCCCCTGCGTGACCGTGGAAAGTGGCATGTGACCTGGGGCTCAAGCACCACCCCCACGCCCCACTTGCTACACTACTGTGCGGTTCTGTTATTTGGATGATTAGAGAAACCTCTTGCATTACTGATCCTAATAATGGAGCTAATGTGTTCATGGATTGTTTCCTGCCCCTTTTAAAATCCTTTCCCTCTTATTTCCCCCCCAGTGCAACCTGGCTCATTACCTGGGACTTGGTCATCACTTGAGGATTCTGAACTTTATCATCGGTACATTTGACAAGGTGAATCCCCAGCACGAGGACCGGGTGAAGATGACAGACACTCAGTTTGACGGCGTAGAGGTCAGAGTGTATGAACCTCCTGCAAAGGCAGAGAAGAACCTGAGGCGCAGCGTGGTCTACATCCACGGAGGAGGCTGGGCCTTGTCCAGTACGAGTAGGTGTTTGCTGAAGGGGCCGTCGGTTCTCTTTCTAAAGAACTTAATTTTTGCTCCTGTTTTGTGGTCTGAGGGGGGATATGATTGAAGTCTATAAAATTATGCAGGGGGTAGAAAATGTTGACAGAGAGAAATTTTCTCTCTCACACAATACTAGAACCAGGGGGCATTCATTGAAAATGCTCGGGGGAAGAATTAGGTTTAATAAAAGGAAACACTTCTTCACGCAACGTGTGATTGGTGTTTGGAATATGCTGCCACAGGAGGTGGTGATGGCCACTAACCTGGACAGTCGATCAATCTATGGCTACCAATCATGATCCTCCTTGATCTGAGATTGCAAATGCCTTAACAGACCAGGTGATCGGGAGCAACAGCCGCAGAAGGCCATTGCTTTCACATCCTGCATGTGAGCTCCCAAAGACACCTGGTGGGCCATTGCGAGTAGCAGAGTGCTGGACTAGATGGACTCTGGTCTGATCAGCAGGCTAGTTCTTATGTTCTTATGTGGTCTCCATCTCTGTCATGTCCTGACCTGAATGGCCCAGGCTAGCATAATCTCAACAGATCACAGAAACTTAAGTTGGGCTACATATCAGGTTGCCATCTTCATGCTGGGAAATTCCTGGAGGTTTGGGACAGGAACCCTCCCAAGCAGCCATTTCTTTCCAGGGAACTGATCTCTGAAGTCTGGGGATCAGTTGTAATTCCTAGAGAGGTCCATGCCCCACCTGGAGGTTGGCAGCTCTAACAACGTAGAAGTTCTCCTGATGGAGGAACAGGATGGGGTGTGTGTCTCCCTGCAGGTCTACTCCAAATCAGGCCCGCATGGTCTGCTAAGCTACATTTCAGTAGTGAACTCCCGGTACAAGGACTGCAAGCCCAGGGGCAGACCCAGTGGTGGGATCCAAAAATTTTAGTAACAGGTTCCCATGGTGGTGGGATTCAAGCAGGGGCGTAGTGCCAATGGGGCTGGGCAGGGCACAATGGGGGCATGGCCGGGCATTCCAGGGGTGGGGCATTCCTGGGCGGGGCTGTGGCAAGGACGCAGCCGCTGCACCTTGATCCTTAGCAGGCGTGAAAGCGAATGCCGCGCGCGGGTGCAGGCTGCACCCGCGGGGCCTTTAGATTGCACCTCCTGCTAGACTGCTTCAAGTTCTGCGTGCTACTGCTGAGGAGCGGAGGAGGGGCGTAACTAAGGCAAAAATCACGTGGCAAAATCACCAATTAGTAACCCCCCTCTCAGCACACACAAATAATTAGTAACCTACTCTCGGGAACCTGTGAGAACCTGCTGGATCCCACCTCTGGGCAGACCCATAACCAGTGCAGCAGATAGAAAGGGGCTGAGAAAGAGACAGGTCACGTTTCTTTGTTTAAAATGTGCTTAGCTTGCCTTTCTTCAAAAGTCATCAAGTGAGCTTTGTGGCTGAATGGCACTTTGGATCCGATTTCCCCAATTTTAGACTGACACTCTTTAACTACTTCTCTATGCTGTTTTTTTAAAAATGTTACCACAGGAAAAAAGGGAACATTCTTCATTTGACCTTTCACCTAGCACCAAATTTGGGGGTTATATCTTTTTTTTAGAGAGAAATACAACAGCATAAAATTAATCAGCAGTGGCTTGTGAAGAATCAGGTATGTCTCAGCCTCTACCACGGTGGTTCTCAACCTTCCTTATGCCGCGACCCTTTAATACAGTTCCTCATGTTGTGGTGTCCCCCAACCCTAACATGTATCCATTTTACAGATGGAGAACACTGATGCAAAGAGTCTTAGGGACCCCTGTGAAAGGGCCGTTCGACCCCCAAAGGGGTCCTGACCCACAGGTTGAGAACCACTGCTCTACCACTAGAAAGAGGCTGTACCATGACCAGCAGATGGCAGGAAGTGGCAAAGAAACTGTGTATGTGCATGGTTACTGATTGGCTAGTGCAGGGGTAGGGAACCTGCAGCTCGAGAGCCGCATGCGGTTCTTCTGCCCTTGCACTGCGGCTCCACGAGCCGAGCCGCCAGCTTCATCCTTGCAGGCAGCAGGGCAGGCACACCAATTGCCAGCTGGGCAGCGCCGCGGGCTTCCCCTCTCACCCGCCTTGTTCGAGCGGGGCGGGCGCTTTCCCGGCGGCCGGCAAGGCCGAGCTGCTGGCCCCATCCTTGCCCGCCCTGGTGCATCCATGCGCTTCTCAGAATGAGTGGAGTAAAAGGTAAAAATATATACAGTGTTATCTTTATTTTAAATGTCAAAAATTATTTGTGGCTCCAAGTGTTTTCTTTTCCTGTGGAAAACGGGTCCAAGTGGCACTTTGAGTGTTAAAGGTTCCCTACCCCTGGGCTAGTGGGACCTGGCATGAGCTAGTGATGGTGGTATCACTTGTATGTGCTGGTGTCACCCCCGTCAGCGGCACACAGTGATAGGGGCTGGGAAACCACTCAGGGCTGCCAGCCTCCAGGTGGGGTATGATGGTATCCCATAATTTCAACTGATCTCCTGATTTCAGGGATCAGCTCCTTTGGAGAAAATGGCCCCTTTGGAAAGTAGATTCTGTGGCATTATGCCCACTGAGGTTGCCTCTTTTGCAAACTCTGTCCTCCCTTGGCCGTACCCCCAAAGCTCCAGGAATTTTCCAACCCAGAGCTGGCAACCTTAATCCCACCCCACAAACTACTGCTGGTATTTGAGCCCAGCGGCACCTTTAAGACCAACACGTTCTTGGTGTGAGCTTTTGTGCGCGTGCATGTATCTTCATGTGAGAGCTGACCTCAAGCAAATTGATTTCGAAGAGCTGTAGTGTCAAGTTTGTAAGCATTTTAAATAATAAAGACACTGTCCGTTCTTGCACACAAATTAGACCTTTTGGGGGTGGGTGAATTTAATTATTTAATAATAATAACGATAATAATAATAATGATGATGATGATGATGTATTGTCGAAGGCTTTCACGGATGGAATCACTGGGGTGCTGTGTGGTTTCCGGGCTGTATGGCCGTGTTCTAGCGGCATTCTCTCCTGACGTTTCGCCTGCATCTGTGGCTGGCATCTTCAGAGGATCTTCCAGCCACAGATGCAGGCGAAACATCAGGAGAGAATGCTGCTAGAACACGGCCATACAGCTCAGAAACCACACAGCGCCACCACCTCCTCCTCATCATCATCCTCGGTAACAACAGGAAAGTCAGGAAAAGAACACCGACTGTCAGCGAGATCCTTAGGGTCACAGCAGTTAGGGAAAGTGCAACCTCAGATGAGCTGGGATGAGCTGTTCACAAGATGTATTTTACCCTGGAGGTGAAGACGTGTGTATGGTTGAGGGCAGCTGAGTCCACAGGTGAAGAAGCCTCAAACCAGTGATATTTCCAGAGACCTAAAACCTAGGAATACTGAACAGTCGCTCCTTTAGCTGTTCTATAAAATTGCGATACTGTTAGAAGGACTCGTTTTCACTTTTTAATGTTTGCTCGAGGGTCTCCAGGCCTTTCACGATGCTAATATGATGCTAATATGACTATAAGCCGGCTCATTTCTCACTATATTCTGGCCTTCTTATTCCATTTCTCACTATATTCTGGCCTTCTTATTCCAGGAGGAAGCTTCTATAACAATCTTTGCTCGATTATGGCTGAGTCTTTGGATGCTGTGGTTGTCTCCATTGAGTAAGTACATTGCGAGGAGTAAGAATGAGGAAATTAACGGTTTCGTTGGTTCTGATTTTCTATCCATCGCTGAGCAGCTTTGTGGTTAAAAGATATCTGATAACTGTTCTTCTAAATGTGAATGACTTCAAATAGTGGCATAGTTACTTATGTGTTCATGTTTACATTTTATTTTAAGGAAAGAGAATTGCCTGTATGATAGTGGTTAAGAGTGTTGGCTTCGTATCTGGGAAATAGGGTTCGAATCTGCACTCATGTTATGGAAGCTTGCTGGGTGACCTTGGGCCAGTTATGTTCTGTCAACCTAACCTACCTCACAGAGTTCTTGTGAGGATAAAATGGAGGAGAGGGGAATGGATGTAAACCTCCTTGGGTCCCCACTGGGGAAAAAGGCACAGTACAGATGAAGTAATTAGTACAGATGAAGTAAATAAATCACATGTAGGATCTGTGGCTAAGCTGCTGAAGAAAAATCTGCATTATTTTAGCCCACAGATCTCTGCATAGCCGGTTCTGAAATTACTGCGTTTGCTAAGGCTTTGAGTCAATGCAATAAAAGTAGGTGAGTTACTGAGAATGGCAGTTCTCAACTTTGTATGAATGAGAGTGTACATGCAATTGCAGAGTATTTGCTTTGCGCACCTGAGATTCCAGATCTAGTCTTCAGCTAATGGGTCCGTGGTAGCAGCAGCATGGGAATGGGGTGGTGTTGGGGACAGGACTCCTTCCCAGGACCTGTGGAGTGGCTGCCATTCAGAAGGGAATACTGAACTAGGTAGACCAGTCACAACAAGGCAGCTTCCTTGAGAGCCAGTGTGGTGTAGCGGTTAAGAGCAGGTGCACTCTGATCTGGAGAACCAGGTTTGATTCCCCACTGGGCCACTTGAGCTGTGGAGGTTTATCTGGGGAACCAGATTAGCTCGTGCACTCCAACACATGCCAGCTGGGTGACCTTGGGCTAGTCATAATTCATTGGAGCTCTCTCAGCCCCACCCACCTCACAGGGTGTTTGTAGTCGGAGGGAAGGGAAGGGAAAGGAGATTGCAAGCCCCTTTGAGTCTGCTTACAGGAGAGAAAGGGGGGAATATGCATCCAAACTCCTCCTCCTCTTCTTCTTCTTGTGTCTCAGTGGAGATAGTGGACTTAAAACACCAGATTTTCAAAAGTGTCTGCAGATATGCAAAAATGTTCCATCTCAGAGAGATGCCTTTTTTCCTATCATAGAATCTATTGTAGCTTTTAGATAAACCAATATGGTTTAAAAACAAGCAGTTTTTTAAATGCTTGTGTTGCAGCTTGGTAAATGGTTATGTATATGTATGGCTGCTTCTATAAAGATATTTTTCCCAGCATGGCGAACAGGAAGCCTCTGTAGTGAAGGGCAACGTCCAGATGATGTTATGAACCATCTGAATTCTCCTCCCCACCTCACAAGAACTCTATTGTGGGAAAGGAAGGAAAGGAGTTTGTAAGCTGCGTTGAGATCCCTTACTGTTGAGAAAAGGGGGGTATAAATCCAAACTCTTCATCTGCAATCCCCCAGCCTCTCATTTGGTTATTTGCCTTCTCACCCTTTCATCTTGCATCTTTCCCCTCCCGCATTTTAGCTCCACGGCACTCCCACTGGGATCCATTGACAAAACAATTGCCTGTAACGAGGCATGATCCTCTCCTAGCAGGAATCCCTCAAAGGAAAACAGTTGTCGCAATTGGCCCCTCAAGGATCACGTTGACTCCTTTCATTTCAGTCATTATCTGCCCAAGCTCAACAAGTTGTGGATGTTTTTGAAGGTCTGCGTTTTTAAACAGACCTGCCAGAAACGACTGAAGAGTTGCTGTTTTTTTTCCCCCAAGAGCAGCTGATGGCAATAAATCTTCCTTTGTGATTGTTAACACTGGTGGTGAGAGTTAAGGTATCACTGCCTCTTTCATCGATCCATCCTTTCTACTGTAAACATAACAACATAGCACAAATGCTGACTTTTCCAGACGAGAGCTTGTTCTCACATCCGGGAGTTCTTTTCACTTCTGCATTCATGCCAGAGGCAGCACATTTGTCTGTGCAAGAGGGCTGTAACATCTGCCCTCTCAGCGACTGAGAATCCTTCTCCCTGATTTTCATGCCAGTTCTTATGGCCATGGTGGCAAACCTATGGCACTCCAGACGTTCATGGACTACAATTCCCATCAGCCCCTGCCAGCTGGCAGGGGCTGGTGGGAATTGTAGTTCATGAACATCTGGAGTGCCATAGGTTCGCCACCACTGTCTTATGGCATGTGGTATCTTTCTGCTGCATTTATTTATATCCCGCCTCCCCCCAGTTGGGATCCCAGTTTAGCACATCGTTCTCCCCTTCTCCATTTCCTAACAACAACAACCCTGTGAGGTAGGCCAGACTGAGACTAACAGACCCAAGGTCGGCAAGTAAACTTCCATGGTAGAAGTGGGATCTCACCTGGGTCTCCCGGAGTCCTAGTCTGCCACTCTGTCCATTGTACTACACCAGTGATGGCAAACCTTTTTGAGACCGAGTGCCCAAATTGCAACCCAAACCCCACTTATTTATCGCAAAGTGCCAACCCAGCAATTTAACCTGAATGCTGAGGTTTTAGTTTAGAAAAAGCTGGTTGGTTCCCTCTTCCTCTGCTCCACCCGCTTGAGCAGGGGCCAGCCTGCTGTAGCCTCCAGCAAGTCCCGTGCGCACCACTCTGTGCCTCTCTAGCATCTCTGCCTCCTCTGCGCCCCCCGCCCCGGGCAGCAGCCACCCAGAGCACAAGCACCAGGCCCACCAGTCAAGTTCTTCCTGCTCACTGCAGTGCACGCACGTCGTGCTCAGTGGCCTAGGGGTGTGTGTGTGATTTTCCACCCCCCACATGACGAACTCTGTGTGTGCGTGCCCACAGAGAGGCTCCAAGTGCCACCTCTGGCATCCGTGCCATAGGTTCGCCATCACTGTACTACACTGTTGCTCAGTGATTACCTTTTATAAGCAAGGCATTGACTTCAGGGGGCCTCTTGAGAATTAGCAGCTATGCCTCCAGGCGGCGGGGCATGGGGGGAAATGAGGGGGTAACTGGAAGCAGTCCCCCTTGAAAAATGGCAGGTGGCCAGCCTTTAATTTAGTTGCTCTGCGGTGCTTAGAAGCTGAACATTTTAGGTCATTCTTAGTGGGAGAATCACTAGTGCATTGAGTAAAATAAGATTAAAATCCCTTGGGGTCCCAAATCGGTATTCACAGTGGAGGTTGCCTGTTGCATCTCTGCATGAAATGACTCTGTCCTCTCCCTCCTGATCACTGGCATGCCCCAGAGCACGGGTGTCAAACTCGCGGCCCTCCAGGTGTTATGGACTACAGTTCCCATGATGCTGGCAGGGGATGATGGGAACTGTAGTCCATAACACCTGGAGGGCCATGAGTTTGACACCTATGCACCCTAACCCTATGCCCCAGAGAATAGACTCCCTTTGGCTCATCATCAGTCATTCTTCTAGTTGGCAGCCTGGGTGGGCCACTTGTACCAGTCCGCTTCTAAACAGAACCGCAGGCAGTTTTGTGAGTTAAATGGACTCCATCGAATGCATGAAGTGGACATTCATTAGGCTGATTTACACATCTGTTGGAATGCCTTGATCACGAGTTCAGTGATTAAGAAGTATCGTTTTGAATGCCTTTTCAGCATCTACAGCAAATTCTGAAGGAAGCAACAATCCAAGGTCATTTGGATTGGGTCTTGAGTTCACCAAATATGACCGCGTGCCTAGAACATTTTGAGCTTTATCAGGTTAAATACAGCAGACGCTGTCTAGTGGTTCAGTGGTTGAACAACAGGTTTTTAAAAATCTGATGCTGTGTCTTGTTCAGTTCAGTTTGCAACACAATAGCACATTTTAAACAAAAAGGAGTTGGATGAGAAAAGAGAAAAAGATTTCTTGAAGCAATAAGCAGCAGTGGCGTAGGAGGTTAAGAGCTGGTGTATCTAATCTGGAGGAACCGGAGCTGTGGAGGCTTATCTGGGGAATTCAGATTAGCCTGTGCACTCCCACGCCCGCCAGCTGGGTGACCTTGGGCTAGTCACAGCTTCTCGGAGCTCTCTCAGCCCCACCCACCTCACAGGGTGTTTGTTGTGAGGGGGGGAAGGGCGAGGAGATTGTAAGCCCCTTTGAGTCTCCTGCAGGAGAGAAAGGGGGGATATAAATCCAAACTCCTCTTCTTCTTCATTGGCTAGAGCCCATTTCATACAATGTGGAAGGAAAACTTCACTTGGCAGAGGATGGATGGAGTTCAAGTACCAGGTCATTGCCGAATCATGGGGTGACGCGTGACGCTTACAAGCCAGATAGCCTTCCCCAGCCATCAACACTTTATCCCAGCAAGCTGGGTATTCATTTTAGCAACCTCGGAAGGTTCGGTCAACCTTGAGCCCGCTATCTGAAACCAACTTCTGTTGGGATCGAACTCAGATCATGAGCAGAGCTTTGCCTGCTGCACTGCAGCTTACCACTCTGTGCTACAGGGATGTCTCCCTCCCTCTGGGGCGGTGTGTGTTCGTGCACAGATTTACATATAGAAACAGCAGGCATCTTTTAAGCAGAGGAGAGATTTGGGGTTTGCTATTTTATTTTTGGCTTTAACGGAAAATGTTTTTAACGATTATTGTAAGCTACCTTGAACCATTGGGAAAGGTGGGATGTTTGAATGTTTAAATAAATAGTGGATACAGGGGCAGGGAGCGGGGCAAGAAAAAGTGAACCATGAATTTATACTGGTTGTGGAGGGTTTTCCGGGCTGTGTGGCCGTGGTCTGGTGGATCTTGTTCCTAACGTTTCGCCTGCATCTGTGGCCGGCATCTTCAGAGGTGTGTCACAGAGGGAAGTCTGTTACACACTGCGTCCAGCTACAGATGCAGGCGAAAAGTTAGAAACAAGATCCACCAGACCACGGCCACACAGCCCGGAAAACCCTCCACAACCAGTTGAATCCGGCCATGAAGCCTTCGACAACACATGAATTTATAGTATTTCTTTGAAAAACTCCAGAAGCAAAATAAGTAGAACACACTTCTGAAATGCAGGGCTGTCCTGCATGTGGCAAGGGCAGATGGGAACATTTGGTTGCTGGTGTCAAGTCTCCACACTGAACATCTTCGCTGGTGTCAATCTTCACCCTAAATATTGTTTGACACATAGCAAAGAGATGTGACTCTTGAAGAGCATCATTCACAAATAACAGGGGCCCTTTCCGCACGGGGCCAAAAACAGCAGCCCAGAGATGGAAAAACACCGGTCCCTGGGCAGCCGTTCAGCGCCGTCCTGTGCGGCCCCAAGTGGCGTGAAGGCACCGCTTTCCACCTCCCTTCCCAAGGGAGGTTTTTGAAAAGTGCCGCCTTCCCATCTTTCGCACCACGCCGAAGGCGCCGCTTTCCCGTCCTCCCCCCACTCACCTCGTCCTCCAGTGTCAGTCTGGAGGGCTGCTGAGACCTGCCCATGCTGCCCTCCGACCCCTGGAGGTCGAAGGGCAGCATGGGCGGGTCCCTGCAGCCCTCCAGACCGACGCTGGAGGACGAGGTGAGTGGGGGGGACGCAGAAGAGGCTGGCCTCTTCTGTGTTGGCCTCTGCGGGGGCCGCTCGCACGGTCCCGTGCAAATGGCCCCCTCCCCTCCACCAGCATACTTTCTGCCGGTGGAGCATCGCCCTTTCTGCTGTGCGGAAAGGGCCTGAGCTAGGGAGCAGTTCCACACTGCCCTTGAGTGAAGGCATGATGAAAATAGGAGCCTTAACTTCCCATGTTGGACATATGCTTCAAGGGTTGCAGGAGCAATCTAGACCTGTGTCACTCTTCTCTTTGCAGGTACCGACTTGTGCCTGACTTCCATTTCCCAGCGCAGTTTGAGGATGTTCTCCATGCCACGAGGCACTTCTTGCGCCCCGAGGTCCTGGCTCAATATTCGGTTGACCCCAGCAGAGTTGCAATTTCTGGCGACAGTGCGGGAGGAAACCTTGCAGCTGCTGTGTGCCAAGAGGTGACCTCTCTTTCCTGCTTACAGAAAGAATGTGTGCATGTCCATTTGTCCTAAAAAGTGCAGTTGTTCCAGCTCAACACAATTAAACTCGGAGCCATAACGCTGAGTCTCACCTCCTGGGTTGTGAGTCCATCTGGAGCTGGCATTTTGTGACTTTGTTTTGCAAGGACCGGCTGCTGGCGCTTGTGTGTAGAAAACAAAACACCTGATTTTCCTTCTGTCTTCATGCATGCGAGTGCACGCACGTACGTACATACACACACACACACACACATATATTGAGGAGAGGAGGAGGACAGCAATGCATTGGTGGTGGTGATTCACACAGAAGCACACAGACCACCCTCCCTGCAAAAGTTCTACCTTGTATTCTTCTCTCCTTTCCCTTGTTCAAGTCCAGCCTTTCCCCACTCCCACCCTCCAGTGCTCTGCATGAGTTTGTGGCCAGGAACCTTCCACTGGTGAAATCATAGCATTGGTCTCCTGTTTCTCCCAGTGTGTGATTTTGATATCACACAATTTTATTTGGCTTGCGGGTCAATACATCTTCGTTGCTACCTAGACCTTAAAGTGTCAGTATGAGCCATGGTTAAGAGTGGCAGACTCTTATCTGAAAGGCCTGGTTTGATTCCCCAGTCCTCCATATGATGCATTCTGGGTGACTTTGGACCAGTCAGTTATCTCTGAACACGCTTAGTCCCCAGAGGCAGGCAATGGCAACCCTTTTCTGAACGTCTCATGCCTTGAAAACCCTACTGCGTTGCCATAAACCTGCTACGACTTGACAGCAAAATCACACGTGCAACACTACAACGTGGAATTCAACAATAACTGAAAGAGGCCAAAATCCTGCATGCTTGTTTTATTTTTTAACACAATAATTTTGTATCTTTGGGCATTTCCACACCAGGTTCTTGTTCCAGCTCAACTTCTTAACTGCATCGTTTTCCTCCGTTCCCTTTCACAAAGTATCCTTTGAAGCTCCAGAACTTGGTGCAGAGCAGAAATGCTGTGCAGAAAATCCCTTTGTTACTTCCATGCGGGATTTAAGCTGCGAATAGTAATTTTGTAACATTCTGATGGTGGGTAGAGATTCTTAGTCCCTTTGCAGACAGCGTTTCCCAGAATTCTTTAGAAGGAAGTCATGATGTTGAACAATTATGAATTTATACCATAGATGTGTTTTAGTTGTTCTGGGGTTGCTTTTCTCAAGGAAGCCTCTCTCATGATCTAGCCCAGGGGTCTGCACCCTGCGGTTCTCCAGATGTTCATGGGGTCTGCAACCTGCAGCTCTCCAAATGTTCATGGACTACAATTCCCATCATCCCATCAGATGATCAGGGGTCTGCAACCTGCAGCTCTCCAAATGCTCATGGACTACAATTCCCATCATCCCATCAGATGATCAGGGGTCTGCAACCTGCGGTTCTCCAGATGTTCATGGACTACAATTCCCATCAGCCCCTGCCAGCATGGCCAATTGGGATTTGTAGTCCATGAACATTTGGAGAGCTGCAGGTTGCAGACCCCTGATCTAGCCCCTGTACCACCAAGCAATTGCCAGGCTATACATAATAGGATGGGAGAGGAAATGCAGGGGAAAGCTTTTTCTCTTTGGTCCATACCAGCCAATGTCTGAATTGTGACTCTTCCACTTTCATTTTTCTCTTTTGCAGTTGAGTCAAGATGAGAACGAAACCAGCAGTTTCAAACTGCAGGCTTTGATCTACCCAGTCCTCCAAGCGTTTGATTTTAATACTCCCTCGTATCGGCAGAACGAGTTTTCCCCCGTGCTGCCCCGATTTGTCATGGTGAAGTTCTGGATCGACTATTTCAGCGGGAACTATGAGTTTGCCCAGTCCTTGGTCGTCAACAATCACACCTCCCTGGATGTGAGCGAAGCCAGTCCTTTCAGGGACCGTGTGGACTGGACTTCCCTCATCACCCCTCGTTTCAGAAAGACGTACAAGCCCGTGACACCTGCAACGGGAAAAGTGGAAATCCTACAGGCTATCCCCTCCTTGCTCGATGTCCGTGCTGCTCCGTTGTTAGCCGAGAAACAGGTTCTCCGGCTCCAACCCAAGACTTATATCCTGACTTGTGAGATCGACGTCCTGAGAGATGATGGGATCATGTATGCCAAACGACTGGAGGATGCTGGGGTGGATATAACCCTGGACCACTTCGAGGACTGTTTTCATGGCTGCATGATCTTCACCATTTGGCCCACCCGTTTTTCAGCAGGAATTCGCATCAGGGACAGCTATATCAAATGGCTTAGTGAAAACCTGTGAAGAATTTCTTGCTTGCAAAACAAGCGAGCGAACAAACAAACTGTTAACAGGTCCAAAATGTCGTGAGCTCTTTTAACACATTCTTGTGCCATCTGTGTTTAAAGCAAGATTTTAAGTTGTGCCGTAAGGGTATACCACTAATGTCTTGCCTTGGATTTGTCTGTCGCTGTGTTGTAGGGGAAGTTGCAATACAATTCTGATCCCAATGCATGATGAGGAAGCAAGTTCTGTTTGTCTCAGTGTGACTTTGTAAGTCAGCTGCTGGGGGCATTTAGAATAATAAAGCGCTAAGTCACAACTGACTTAGATTGACACCTCGCGGGGTTTTTCAAGCCAACAGAAGGGCAGAAGCGGTTGCTCCTTGCTTTCCACAGCAACGATGGTCTTTTGTGGTTGTCTCCCATCCAAATACTAACCATGTCTGACTTTGCTTGACTTCTGAGTTCTGAAGGGGTTTGGGCTACTTCGGGCTATGCAGGCGGGGTGCATTTATCTGCTAAACTTTGTCACGTTTGTCCAACCTACTAACTGTTTGCCTCCAAACACATAATCGTCGTATTCTGGCATCAGCTTGCATAGTTTTGCAGTCCAGCAAGCTCAGTTCAGCTCAACAACCATCACGTGCTACTGGCCAGGTGTGTGTTAGTTTTCCCTCTACATTTTTAGGCAGGCAGCCAAAACGAGGAGAGTTCATGAACCCAGCCTGTTTTTAAGGTGATCTGAATAGGCCTCTGTTTGTAAGCAACAGCCAATGGGTGTTCAGCTTACAAATGAGGTTGGGGTAAGAATCTGGTTCAGTGTACAGTTTCAGGCATACATTCTGCAGAACATACATTGAACGTAACTGGAGAATTGCACAAAGGAAAATTAAAGGCCTGTACAGGTGAGTCATCTGCAGAGGCGTATCTAGGGAAACTGTAGCCTGGGGCAACATCTGACTCCCCCCCCAACAACTTTTTTCGAACCAGGTCTTGAAGTCAGTGTATGGACCTGAGTGGGGGGAGGAGGGGTGTGGGGGTTGATTTTCCGGAGGGGGGGGCATGTGACTATATGGCCACAGCCCAGGGACGTTTGACTCTTATGTCCCCCTGGGCAGTAAGCTCCTCTGCTAGTTGAACATATGAAGAGGGAGAGTAGGAATCATTCTGGTGGCCTCACCCTCTGCCTCCATGTGGTTACCTGTTCATGAGCGTAGCATCTAAGTGTGGAGGAAGTCTCCACACATATGCTCTCTCCCTACGATGGGCAACATTCAGAAAGCATTGTCCTTCGTCACAGGCTGGGTCTGTTTAGAATGGTGCTTATTCACATGTCTACACCATATAAACAACCCAGCTGTTGTACAGGGGGCGGTGTGCCCCTGTCCCTCTCTACCCATTCTGTTGGCACATGGAGCAGTCACGGGCAGAGGGCACACGTGCACACCACATAGAGACTGTACATGTATTCTATGTCACTTGTGAACGGAGCTTGTAAGGCATAGGTGTCAAACTCGTGGCCCTCCAGATGTTATGGACTACAGTTCCCATGATCCTCTGCCAGCATGATGCTGGCAGGGGATGATGGGAACTGTAGCCATAACATCTGGAGGGCCACGAGTTTGACACCTATGTTGTAAGGTGTACCTGTTCAGCTTTTCTCATCAAAGAGAATTGCTGCCTAGGCCATTATGTATCATCTCTGCTTGTGATGAAAGAGAGCTGTGGTGGTCATAGATCAAGGCCAAAGTTTAGGAAGCTTAATTGCCGGGGGTGGGGGCTCTCTCAGTAAGCTGAAGAACAGCCCCCAGCATCAGTCACGAACACAGGTCTCCTCTGGCTTCTTTCTCCATATGCTGGCCGCTCTTGGACCCCTCGACTTTTGCACTTGATCTGACACCATTCCTTTTCTGTCTGGCTTTCATCAGTAAAGCTTCTGCAATCAGTAAATGATGTTCATCAGTAAAGCTTCTGCCCTTATGGCTACCAATCTTGATCCTCCTTGATCTGAGATTGCAAATGCCTTAACAGTCCAGGTGCTCGGGAGCAACAGCCGCAGAAGGCCATTGCTTTCGCATCCTGCAGGTAAGCTCCCAAAGGCACCTGGTGGGCCACTGCGAGTAGCAGAGAGCTGGACTAGAAGGACCCTGGTCTGATCCAGCTGGCTTGTTCTTATGTTCTTAATCCCCAGAAAAAGGTTTCTGGAAATCGAAAAGAACACATCCTCTTCTTCTGCCGGCAGAAAATCTGACTGGATCTAATCCTTTGCCCGGGAACTTTAAAAGTGCTGCTGGCATTTAAGAGTGGACTTTTAATTTGTGAGATAAATGGGTGCGGCTTGCAGGCTCATCCCTCACAACAAGGGCGGCTTGCAAACGCATTGGTGTATAAGCCCAGCCTTATCTTCCACGGAATTGGCTTAAAAAAACAACCCTAGCCTTGTGTTAAGTGATTAAACATGAGTCTTCTAGACTATTTTCTAGAGCAAGATTTGCCTCATTCGGTTTTTTTCCTAGTCTTATTTAACCAGTATCTCTGTGTTCAGTTTCAAGCGTGGTGCTTTAACATACTCCAACTGTTTTCACGATTGAAGCTGTGATTTGTCTGCATTAAGCGGTTCTCCTGCTAAAGTGTACAAAAAGTGCTTTTTCAAATCAAGAAAACCTCTGCTCAGTTAACAGCATGCTTGGCGAGAGAATCGGAGCAACTAGAAGGCAGTAGGGCACCCTCTGGCGGACAGCTTGTCCACCTCCTGGCTATCCGTTCTCAAAAAATACTTTTCATTTAGAAAGATGGGTGGATGTTATCAGTTTGGAAGCACAACTCTATGCTGATTTGTCTCTCCCCACTCCTGCCTGTTAAAGAGTCGAAACTCCCTTTGCCATTTACAAAAGCTCATACCCTGGAAATCTGGTCGGTCTTTAAGATGTTATTAAACTTGCGTGTCACTCTTCAACTGCTGACCAATATGGCCACCCACCTGAAACTTTGTTTTAACAGGCGCATCCCTTAGCAACATGTGGTCAGTCCACAATTTTACTACAAGTTCACTGTTTACTACAAGTTGGCCTACAGCAACTTCCTCTGCTGGGGATTAATCTGAATCAGTTTGCATAAACTGAAAAAAAAAATAGCTTATATTGTGACACCTTGTGAGCCTACTTTTTGGTTTAGTTTCGATCCCCTTGCTGCTGAGTATCAATCACTGGCCCTGAAATCTGCCTTGTTTGCTAACCAGTGAATGACAGAGCCTTCCAGTGCAGTTACACCCTTCTCCAGGAAGCTCAGAGGAGTGTAATTCTACTTAGGAGTATATTATAATTCTACTAACCGCATCTTCCCTCTGCCTGTTTATTCAGTCCACTAAAGGAGAACCACGGACAGAACTAACGTTTCTGGATGCAAACACATGTCACGATATTTACCAGTGTCCTGTTGGACATGTTTTTGTTTCTTTTTTTTGACATGGATATTCTTTTCCAATATTTGTACAGTGTATCCCCTGAATTCTTTGTTCTTTCTGACAATTCTGATGTCAGGAATTATACCCTGTTGAGGTCTCTTTCCTCTCCAGGCTAAACCCCCTAAAGTCTCCAGATATTTCCCAAATCAGAGTTGGCAACCCCAATCTGAAGCCCTTCAAACCTTAGCATTAATTATTATTATTATTATTTATTAAATTTAGCATACCGCCCTATCCCTGAAGGGCTCAGGGCGGTGTACAGATAAAACATCAGCTAAAAACATACATATAATTAAAACAACAGTAGTATCTTGGAATATCGCCCGCACCCTTACGAAACCCTCCTAATGTGAAATAATGGGTCCTGATGGTATTAGGGCCCATGGGGGTAAAGAGGAGGGAGCAGGGGCGGTGGATTGAGTTTTAACCTGCTCTGCTGCAACCAACCAGCAACCGCCTCCAAACAATGCTGTAGAGCCGCAGGGGCGGTGACAGCTCCCCCCTCCATCAGCAGAATGAGCTGAGTGTCATCAGCATACTGATGACACTCAGATCAGATCAGCCCAAAAGCTCCACACAGATCAGCCCAAAGCTCCACACCAATAAGAGATATAGGCCTCTTTGGGAAACCATACAAATGTAACTTATACATAGTCAGAGCCAAACAGTATTGGATGCAAGGGCTCATGTTCAAGTTCATTAAAACAGGAATTTTGAAACTGTCTTGGAGGTTACTGGAGAAGGGTGCAAGAGAGGTGCTAATGCACATGTAAAGTGCTCTCAATTTGCGGCTGATGTACGACAATTTTGTGGGGTTTTCAAAGCAAGAGACAAAGGTAGGTTTTCATTGCTAGAGTGTCTGCACCACACACAGCCTTGCGTATATTTTAGTTAGCATTCTTTTTTATATTAGTCTTGCAGATTAAAATGTGTGTTTCTCTGCATTCTAGTCAATGCATCGTTCATGCTGGCTGGCTGTGTACATTGTATCTAGGTCAGCTGTTTACGTGAGACTGAAGAGTCCTCAGTTGAGCAAACATCTTGTGCTTGACTATAGTTAATAATCAAAAACTGGTTCATCTGTTCCTATAGACCAGTGATGGCGAACCTATGGCACGGGTGCCAGAGGTGGCACTCAGAGCCCTCTCTGTGAGCACGCACACAGAATTCGTCATGTGGGGGGCGGAAAATCACCCCACTCACACACACACATCTAGGTTTACGGCCCTTGGGTCACTGAGTTAACGCATGTGCGGCACCGGTGCAGTGAGCAGGAAGCGACTCCGGGCTGGTGGGTCTGTGCCCGTGCGGCTGCTGCCTGGGGCGCAGAGGAGACAGAGATGCTAGAGAGGCACAGAGCAGTGCGCGTGGGACTTGCTGGAGGCTAGAGCAGGTTGGCCCCTGCTCGAGCAGGTGGGGCGGAGGAAGAGGGAGCCAACCGTTTTTTTCTAAACTAAAACTTCAGTATTCAGGTTAAATTGCTGGGTTGGCACTTTGAGATAAATAAGTGGTGTTTGGGTTGTAATTTGGGCACTCGGTCTCAAAAAGGTTCACCATCACTGCTATAGACCAGTGATGGCGAACCTTTTTGAGACCGATTTAACCTGAATGCTGAGGTTTTAGTTTAGAAAAAATGCTTGACTCCAAGGTGTGTGTTACTCAAGAGTAAGCTTGGTGGTGGTTGGTGGCTTTGCTTTGAAGCAACCATGCAACTCTTCGAAAGGGTGAATCGCGACCCTAGGAGGGTTTACTCAGAAGCAAGCCACATTGCCAGCAACTGAGCTTACTCCCAGGTAAAGGATCACGCTTTAGTTCTTCGCATGAAAATCAGTGGGGTTTAACAGTGCTTAAGAGGGTTACCTATACTGCTTCCCCAAAACTAGGTCTTAGGTTTAATGCTAATAATTGAGCCCAGCAGCCCAGGCCAGCCTAGATGTGTGTGGGGGGGTGCGATTCCCCCCCACATGACAAACTCTGTTTGCGCATGCCCACAGAGAGGGCTCTAAGTGCCACCTCTGGCACCTGTGCCATAGGTTCGCCATCACTGCTATAGACCATGTTCTCTGGAATGCCCTTTAGTTTGTCTAGACAACTTTTACCATGATGCCCGTTAATTTCATGATATGCAGTCAATCACCAGGTCTGTAAAGCTCCCACGACAGAAGAACTGAAACTACCCAGTTCTTTAGCAGAGAAAAATAAAATGCAGCAGTTATATAAAAAGGAGTTACCCTTTAATAAAATTCTAAGTATAAAAGTCAGGCTACAAAAACATATTTGCAAAAAGAGGAAGACAAAAATAATCATGTGCTAAAAGCGCTGGCAAGCAAACGAACTTACACAAATAAGTAAACAAGGAAAAAATACAGCAATACAGCCCAGCATACAACAATGCAGCATAAGGACAAGAGGAGAGCAAAAAGGTAGAGGGAGGGAGGAGGAGGATGTGGAGCAGGAAAGCTACACCATAATACGCAGACATTAAAGGTGACCCTCAATCAACCAATTAACTTCCCAGCTGCCCTGCATCAACATACATCAACCAAATGGTGCAACTATCTTGCTCCAGCAATAACTTAAATTTTCAAAAACTATAAAATCAAATCGAGCCTTTTCCGGCAAGAACCGAGTTTATACATTATTTCCGTTGAAGAAATGGTGATGTCCCTGTGAGCTGCCATCAGAGCTAGGCCTGTCAGTCTCTGCTGGCCGCGTCTCTGTCTCCCTTTTTTAGTGCTATGTCTTCAACCTCGCTTCTACAGGCATCGAGAAAATCCGCTCAGGTGTGTGTGCTGAAAGTACTGGGATCACTGCAAAAATTCCAAGTAATGTCTTAATATTAGGGAAGCAAAACTCACTGCATTCATCGTACGTCTCCAAAACACCCACAGCACATTCAGCTGCCGCCCACTTCCTTTTCCACAAATCATACTCTGCTTTCAAGGTTTCGGATGTTACATCATTCAAGTACAAATTCTGTAGTAGTTGTAAGTGACAGGCCGCGTCATCTATAAAGAAACCTGGAACTAAAATTTGCAAACTTCCTATAATATTTGCATGAGAAGCAAATCTAGCTTTCAGTTCCTCTATAACATGATCCAGAAATGGATAAAAAACATTTCTTTTGTAGTACTGTTCTGGGGTATTGGCTGGAACGTTGCTTCCACGAATTTGTTTTGAAACTAGACGAGGAGCCATAATTTCTGTTGTGCCAAGTAAGTTCTTCGCTTCCTCGATAATATTGTAAAACACAGCATCGCTGGGATCACGCCTGATAGCCTCCAGGGCTTCTATGACTGTTTTAGCGTGTTTGTATGCTTCGTTGAGATTCATACCAACCATCTGCAGGGCCACATTAAGACTTGATGTGTAACTAAACACCTTCTTCAAAATCAGTAAAGAAATAACAAACTGACAGTTCTCTAGGCTGTGTATAAACTGAAAGGCTTGTGAGTCTCTGACATCATTTCCCAGAACATGCAGTGCTTCTACAATGGCATTAAACGTTTCTACGAATCTGCTTACAGCCTTGTGTTTCTCAGTCCGTCTCGTCTCGCAAAGAGCTACCAATTGAGAATGCATCTTTTCTCCGCAAGTTCTCTTCAGCACGGTGTTCCATGAGGAAGATTGTCTTAAAAAATTAATAACATTTTTAACTGTTCCTACACAGTTCCTTATCATAGCTACTTCTGACGAATGGGCAAGAACTAAATTGAGAGTATGTGCAGCACAGTGTACAAAGCGCGCCTTAGGGTACTGCTCACGTATCAGAGTGCGCACACCTTTAAGGTGGCCGCTCATTATTGCAGCACCGTCGTAGCCCTGACCAACCATCATCTCGGGATCCAAGCCATGAGAAACCAGGCGCTCCATTATGGTGGTTGCGAATGCCGACGCTGACAAGTCTTCCACATGAACGAACTCAATGAAGTCCTCACGAACAATTGATTTTTTGCAAGAGATGTCTAAATAACGTACACACAAGGATAACTGTTGCTGTCTTGAGCTGTCTTGTGTTTCATCCGCCAAAATTGAGAAATACCCTGGTCCTTTATGTTTTATTCTCCTGATTATACTTTCTTGCACTGAGTTACCACACAATTCAACAATTTCGTTTTGAATAGATGTGTACATAGACCTATTATCCGAAGTCTGCAAATGGCTTTCAAGGGCTTCATCTCCAGAATGGGCTCAATACCGAAGAAGAGCTTTGAAGTTGCCATCATTGTGAAGAGGCACGGTGAGTCCGATAGGTCCATCTTCGCAGTCACCTCTCAAGTCACCTGGAGCAGCAGTGGCGTAGGAGGTTAAGAGCTCGTGTATCTAATCTGGAGGAACCGGGTTTGATTCCCAGCTCTGCCACCTGAGCTGTGGAGGCTTATCTGGGGAATTCAGATTAGCCTGTGCACTCCCACACACGCCAGCTGGGTGACCTTGGGCTAGTCACAGCTTCTCGGAGCTCTCTCAGCCCCACCCACCTCACAGGGTGTTTGTTGTGAGGGGGGGAAGGGCAAGGAGATTGTAAGCCCCTTTGAGTCTCCTGCAGGAGAGAAAGGGGGGATATAAATCCAAACTCTTCTTCTTCTTCAAGGCAATTTCTTGATGACCGCACAGAATAACTGTTTCTACTACGGCGGTGAGTTTTTTACGATTTTCTGTACTGAGTGCTTCAATGACGTTTTGATTTTTTCCAGATACCACAGGAAAAAATCCTTCCGCTTGTTCAACAGCGAATTGGTGGTATTCTGCTTTTTCATGTTTCTCAAATTTTTCTTTTGCATGCTTCCACTTTGTGAACGGTTTCTTGACAAGAGCCCCAAGTTGTTGTTGACCACGACCACCAAAGCCACTTCCAAACAGGACGCAAACTTTGCAAAGTGCCCCTTGTAAATAATCTGTGTAAACTAGCCAATCGTATTGCGTCATCCAATGGCGTTGAAATGACAAGTGTCTATCTGTACTTATAGGAAAGTGGTACATGGAGGAATCCAAGGTTCACTGAGAGCTTTAAACTTCTCCTCGTCATTCTGAGGTGGTTGTTTTAAATATCTGCCAACATCACGTTCATAGAGTATAGAACAGGGGTAGGGAACCTGCGGCTCTCCAGATGTTCAGGAACTACAATTCCCATCAGCCTCTGTCAGCATGGCCAATTGGCCCTGGTATAGAAGCTTCTGGGTGAACTGGAAAATAAAGAAAAAAATTAAGATTATTTATGCTATTTGCAGGCCAGCTCTTTGGAAATGAAATCTAGGGGATACAGTAGTGCTAAGCACGTACTGCTTTCTATACATCAATCTTAGATCTAAAGTTTTCAAAACAAAAATCAAGATAAAGGTATAGGTATCTGTATAAACTTACTTGCTGGCAGTTGAAAATCCTGTGGCATTGATTGTGAACAGACAGAAGTAGAAGGAGAAGCCAAACTTTCTTGACTGTAAACAGTCGTTCTTGTGCTGCTGCTGCTATCACGGTCAACTTCACATTTGCTCTTTTTGTTCAAAAAATTTAAGACGGATTTTTGCACAGTACGCTTCATTTTAAAGCTTGACTTCCCCGGCCTCACCCCCGGCCTCTGAGGAAGAAAAAGAAGAGTTGGATTTATATCCCCCCTTTCTCTCCTGCAAAGAGACTCAAAGGGGCTTTCGAACTGTGACTAGCCCAAGGTCACCCAGCTGGCGTGTGTTGGGAGTGTACAAGCTAATCTGAATTCCCCAGATAAGTCTCCATAGCTCAGGCGGCAGAGCGGGGAGTGGGTGGCAAACCCTCAATGCTTGAGCCAGTCTGGAAAAGGGGACCCTTTCCCTGGATACCCCTTGCCCGCTTCCCTCCCTTCCTTGATTCTATTTTAAATGCTGCCCCGGGTGTCCCCATTGCAGCTTCGTGACTGCTTCTCTCTTTTCTTTTATCCCCCCTGGCTTCCACCCATCCTCCCTGCCCCTCTTCCTCCTCCAGGCCTTATCCCACTCCTGCCTGGACTGTTTGCTCAGCGAAGTCTTCCCTGCTGACAAGGGCTTTCTAGCTGTGCCTGTTCCATTCCATGCATTGGTAACTTTCAAGCAAGCCGGAAATGTAATGGGGGGGAGGTGTTTGAACCTGTGAACCCACCCCTTACCTACATCCCTGGCAACATGGATCTGACTACTCTCCAAAGCATCCATGTTCTCCAGGGGAACTGATCTCTGTATTCTGCAGATCAACTGTAATTCTGGGACAGCTACAGGCCCTACCTGGAGGTTGGAAACCCGAGACCACTGCTTTCCCCAGCTATTCTTTACTCTCTAGCTATGAGCTAGGTACTCATTAACTGACCAAGAAATGGGTGGATGGCTGAGTTGACCATGAGCCAGCTGCCAGGATATCTGACCCACAGGGGGCTCGAACTCCTGACCGTATGAGTGGCAGTGCAAGCACTTAACTACTACGCCATGCGGCTCCAACCCGAGAGCATTTTAAGGATGGCAGTCTTGAACAACAGAAATAAAGGGCTATCTGGCTTCTATGAATCAAGCGTGAGATCTGTTCCATGTATCACGTCTCAACTCAACATAAATCCTGGTTCAACCCCCCTCCCCATACACGGTAATTGTTGCTTTGCTTTCTATTTGTTGTTCCAAGAGAGAAGATTATCACAATCATATCATTAAAGCTATTTTGTTTTTTATTCTGAAAGAGGCCCTGAAGGCACAGGGATAGCAGAAAAGGTTCTCTTTGAATTAGACTCCACAGCAGTTGAGGTTTGTTCCTGTCTAGCTTATTGTCCTGTCTAGCTTACATACTGAAGTTGGCAGTGATCCAGTCCAGTACTGCAGTGCCTCCAGAGTGAAGTTGTGAACTTTCCCCTCAGGGGAAATTTTTTTCTGGGACTGAAGGTCACTGAGGGATGAGTGAACAGTGCTGTGCTGAGCAGGGAGCCAGCTTCTTGTTTTGTGGCCCTGGGCGATGAGGATGGTGGGGCTGGATTTAACTTTAGAAGGGCTATGCAAAAATGAAGTGGGGGTTACCCAGCAACCAGAGCCACGTGCCAGGGTGGTGGTGGCAGAGGGCTTGTTGCTCCTTGCCTATCCCCACTCTTTCGCCTCTTTTTAGGGGGAGGGTCCCATATCTGGCAGCGCCTGCCCCACGTTACAGCCTGACTGAATGGTGGCCAGGCCCACCCTCCACACCCAGGCCTGCAAAGCAAGAAGCCAGCGGGCGGGGGAAGAAACTTTGGGAAGAATTGTCTTCTTTGCTGCACCCAACCCCTAATAGACAACGGGTGTCATCCTTGCAACAGCAACCAAAAAAGGCAGCAATCTGAAAGAGCTTCCCCTGCAGGACTCCTTCAGCTAACGATTACCCAGGATAGAATGAAAACAATCTCGCCTTTTTTTCATGGATTTTTTTTTTGGGGGGGGGGGGGGGGGAATTAAAACTGCAAAGCCCCAGTGTGCTAAGGGACCCACCAGGAACTACTGTCCCACCTGCAGGTAATTGGGGTTCTGCGCCTTTAAGATCCGGGTCCGCTATTTGGTCGCCGATGACTGCACAGCCGCTGGCACCGAGTCTCCGTCACCACGTGACCAGCACAAACCCAGCCCCCCCCGCTCCACAGCCAATCGCTGCGCCGCGGCAAGGTCACGGGGTCTCCCGCCCGTCCCACCTCCTTGTCGCCGTGGCTGGCATTCCCCGGGCGAGGATGGTGCTGCGCCGGCTGCTGCTCGCCCTGCTCAACAACCCGCGGCTGCAGGAGCAGCTGGCGGAAGCGCGCCCCATCCGCACGGCCGCGCGACTCACCGCCGCCGCCCTGACCCGCGGACTGCGCCTGCGCGACACCTTCCTGCGCGAGTTGAAGGAGGAGGCGGCGCGCGCCCGGGAATCCTGGCCAAATCAGCAGCGCGGGAAGGAGAAGGGGCGGGACTCGTGACCAGTTTCCGGGGAGCGCCGAGTGGAGCGGGCACAGCGATTGGCTGGTTGCTTCTGGGGATGTGACGAGCGGAAGTTGGTCCCCCGCTCCTCGGCTGCGTCATTGTGTCCGTCGTCCTTGTTGCCCGCTTTCGCCTCACAGCCACAACAGCCCTGCGAGGTAGGCCAAGCGGCCGTTCGCCCCCACCCCCGTCGTTCCCATTCTCCCGGCCTCACCGGAAGGGAAGGGAGGCCTCGAGCGGGGTCATGTTCTCTGAACTCACCTTAGGATTGTTTTCCGCCACCCTTCCCTCTTCATCCCGACGTCTTCAGACCTGTCAGAGAGGTGAGGTTGAAGTTGCTGACTGGGTGACTCGCGGTGCGGGGGGAGACTTGAACCCAGGCCTCTCGAATCAGCTCTCTTGACTACTACGTTACACCGCTAGCCCCTGCCTCTCGCTGGAGGGAGCTGAGCCCTGTTCATAAGGGCCTTCCCAGAGGTATCGGCCCAGGACTCATGCCAGCAGTCTGGAAACAGGCCTCTCAGAGAAAATGTTTACATTTCTCTGCCCGTGAGCCTGACGGTTAACCTGGTATGATGTGGTCATCCATAATAATAAAAAGAATTCGTCATTGTAATGCTTGTCTGCCATCTCTGTGAAAAAAAAGTTGCTAAACATGAAAGGGAAATCCTGGCCGAATTTCAGTCCAGAAATATATACTCAGACACACACAGGGCTATTTGTGATGGCAGAGGCGGTTGCTGACAGGAAGGCACAACTTTTGTCATTTGAAAATGGTCCATCAGCTTCAGGATGGTGGTAGAAAAGGAAAGAACTGGGACATCCTGGCCCGATCACCTCCAGAAATCACCATTCCTCTGTACTGCTTGCAGTGGAAACAAAGGTTTGCTATTTTTGCTGGATTTAACTCAATTAGAAAGCAAAGCTAAATTGCCAATCTCGTAGTGATGATGGGAGTAATAGGGCTAAAATGGAAGAGAACTGAGAGATGCTCCTCTAGATGAGCACCACATTCTGGCCTATCTGGTTAAATGAAGTGAAAGGTCTCTGCCTGAGAACATGGAAAGCTGCTGCCAGTCAGAGTAAGAAATACTGACACAGACCAAAGGTCCAATGCAAGATTGGGAAGCTTCATGTGTTCATATGTTGTGCCCCCCCCCCCCCCCCACCGCTTGGCAGCATTAAGCTCAAACTACTACCCCATAGCCACTTTTAGGCTTCATCCAGTGGTTTCTGTTGCATTCTCTTGCAGCTCTTGCTTACAGTGTAAATGAATACAAGTGAGATAAACATCATTTTTAAATTATTTTTTTAAAGATTTGTTCAGTACAGTAAAAAAGAAAAATAAACCATTGACTACATTCCTGGGCACTCTGTACCTGGGAACTGAATTCCCAATAGGAAAGGCTTGACTGACAGTCCTTAGGTCAGACCTGGACCAGAGAACTGTGTATCATAAAAGTTTTTCAAATGTGCTCCTTCCTTGGAAGCAAACATTTGTGTAAATATGATTGCCCCACCCGAAGTTACAAGATTTTGGAGTTACAAAATTTTGGAGTAAAAGAGTGAAGTGATGGTAAAAAGAATAAATATATACGGCCCCTATTTTGGCAAGGAAGGTTATTCCATTTGCGACAGGAACAAAAAAAAATTGTAGCAGAAATTAAGTGTTACCACGTTCTCTTTAGTTTCAAAGGGTTAAACGTGTTCCTGGTATTAGATTGTTGAACTATGTTGGACCTCCGGACACATTTGGGATTTGGTGAAAAGGTGGTTCCACAAATGGCTGAGACTAATCACATGGTGCTATGGTACCAAACATTAAGAGGTTCCGGGGTAGTGTGGAGACACCTATTTGCCAGTGGGTGCTCCCTGCAGATATTAAGGTAATTCCCATGCACTCTTCTAAGAATCTCCTACATCAATGAAGCAGAAGCCAGGACTAGTTCTTGGCTTTGGGAAAGATACGTGAGTACCATAGCTGTCAATTTTGGAATCATTGTACTACGTGGTGGGCAGGTAACTTGTGTAATGAGTGCCATAAATGGCAGGGGTTTATGGGGACAGTTAGCTAGGAGAACAGGCAACAAACTATGTCATTTATTTTTACTAGCAGTAAAGCCCATTGTACAAATAAATAAAACGTGCTCTAGAAAATTGTTGGTGGGTTAATGACAAAGGGCCAGCCACTCCTGTTTGGCCGTACAATTTACCAGATAACAAAAACCTAGCCAAATTATTTAATGGGTAAAAAAAGCTTATTTACACTCTCCCGCACCAAGTCCTCTAACTTCGCTAATGGCTCTTTTCTCGGATCCCCCCCTCCCCCCAAACAGAACTCTTCCAGCTCAGCTTTGGCTTGACAGAGCTTGTCCCGTGTTGCCAGTCAGGAAGTTCACCACAGGGACCTAGTGCTTGTGGGGAGCACACCATGGGGGAAGGAGGGGAACATAGCTTCCTCCTCTCCTCGCCCCCCCTTTTCAAGGCTTGCTGCTGCTAGGCAGAAGCACACTGTTGTGTGTGTGTGTGAGAGGGGGGGGGGGTTAGTATTGGTTCCTACAGTTAGGGCTGCTGGGAAGCATAGTACTTTCCCTTCAGGTGGACATGGAATCTGAGGCCTCCTGGATGGCTGAAGATTTCACTTCCCAGCAGTCCAAACCTTTTCCAGTTTGACATCAGGAACATGCTGCTCAATTATATGTGCTTTGCATCCCCCCCAAATTTCCCACTGTTCTTTTGAAAACATGCATTGCATCATTTCTGATACCGCTTTTTACTGAGGGGTGAAAATCTCAACAAAGAAACAAACTTCCCTGGGGGAAAAATGATCTTAAAGCAGTAGCAACTAAAAAGGCTGCTTCTTAGGTAAAGGGTCACTGGAACTTCAACCACACCAAGACCTTTCTGTTAGACAAGACAAAGCTGCTAGGAAAATCCATATTTATTTAAGGTCCTTGATGCTTATGTAGTACATTTCCGTTGTTTAGGAGCTGTAGTTTTCTTCTTTGACTTGGCTGTCTTTGCTTTTTGTTTAGCATTAACCTTTTCACTTGCAGGTGGCAGTTTGAAAATTATTTCTTTCTCTTCAATTTCATCTGGTAGAGATTTTCGATGTTCAAGTACTGACGGTGAACATACCGGAGTAGGAAGCTGAATGAGAGAAAGGTGTTGCTGATTATGAAGGAACGCTGTTGTTCACCACTATGCTATTATATGCATGTGAACATGTGCGTACAAATAGCCAAAAATAAATTAACAGGAATACTAATGTAGGCTGTTAAAATGGGGGAGGGTGTTAAAATTTGAAATTAAATATAGTTACATCAGTGTCTGAATTCTCCGCCTTCATTTTCATTTTTAAAATAGTAATTCTTGCTGCTTTTATAGCAGACATACGTTGTTTTATTTGTATGGTTTGCCCCTAATTTATTTGTATTAATTTCGTTGTACACCGCCCAGAGCCCCTCGGGGATAGGGCGGTATAAAAGTCAAAACAATAAATAAATAAATAAATAAAATGTGGATTGAAGGGTTATATCCTCTGTTTCACATAAAGATGTTAGTAAATTGCATTTTCCTCCACCACAGAAAAAAGCATGCTGGACCTTCTTTGTTCTAGAATGCTCTGCCTCGGTCCTAAAGCCTACCCAGCCCTGCTCCCCCCATTTGTTTGAAAGTAAAAATACATTTTGGCATAAATGCCCTTGTATCAAAGTACTATGTTCAATAATGCACAAAATCATAATTTTGTCAAAGACAATGCGTAAAAATGATTGATAATTCCCATATTCATTTATGTGGAAGCACACAATTATCTCAACCACTGCACCTCAACTGACTGAAATAACATCTTTATGTGAAACACAGTATAGCTGAAAACCACCCTTCTAACTCAAAAGTGGATTGCTTTAATTGCACAGAAGCATGAAGCTAGCCAGAGACATGGAGTCACTGAATTAACTCTTTGCTTCAGTTTTCCATGAGGAAAACTGCAGAACAATTAACCACAACGGAGCTATTGTTTTGAGAACAATAAAAACCACCACAAGCTCCTTGTGACCAATAAATAGTGGTAAAGGTTGTAGTGGAAAATTATGAAGGGCAAGTTTGCATGCCTCAACCACACCAACAACTGCTCTGCGAATGCAGGTCAGCTTAGGCATTTCCTTTCAAAGGCTCATTCCGCACATGCAGAATAATGCACTTTCAAACTGCTTTCAGTGCTCTTTGAAGCTGTGCAGAATGGCAAAATCGACTTGCAAACAGTTGTGAAAGTGGTTTGAAAACGCATTATTTTGCGTGTGCGGAAGGGGCCAAACAGAACATTCCACAAATTTGTGTTCCTATGTACTTAAAAAGGTTAGCTCAAAAAAGCAGGTCCATGATTGTTAATGCAGGAGATTCCATTAAACAGCCACGTATCAGAACTGCATCAATATTGTTTGCCTTCCGGGCCTTTTGGGTAAAACAGCAGCTTAAGCTCACCTCGCTGTCCACAGATACATCCATGTTAGTGTCCGAGTTTGAGACGGTCTTTTTTTTCTTTACAGGCAACTGAGCTGCCTAGAGAGAGGAATGCCACCATCAGTTTTCTGTGCACAATTATCAAGGACAAAAAATATATATCCTCCAGCTTCTTTTTACAGTTGTAGTCAAAATGATTAACATGGAACCTTTGAAGATGAACACATCCCATACAGTTACAGGAAATTGTGAATGCAAACTGCACAGCACAGCAAAATGAAAATACTCTGTGAGGATCTCTCTTAGGCCCCTTCTGCACATGCAAAATAATGCATTTTCAAACCACTTTCACAACTGTTTGCAAGTGGATTTTGCTATTCCGCACAGCTTCAAAGAGCACTGAAAGCAATTTGAAAGTGCATTATTCTGCATGTGCGGAATGAGCCTTAGTAAGCAGCAAAGAGCTATAAAACCCAAACAAGTTTAACTCGGGCACTACAACAGCTTGGAGCTGCTTATTTCTCACATTTTTTAGGATAAGGCAGCCTCACGGACAAGCCCACCAAATTTACTGGAGTGCACACCTGCAACTGATTTATTTAGAACATTTCTAAGCCATCTTTCCAGGAGCCCTGTTCAAATAGCACCCCTCGCCCAACTTACATGAGCTCTCCTGTCAGCTCTCCAGGTGGTCAGGCAAATAACCTGCCTATGCTCCAGGGTATACACACTTCAGTCACATTTGTAACCATTTTTCAAGACATGTAGCATGTCTACATTTCTCAGGAACTGGGACTAACTACAGTTGTCTGCTATTGAGTGGACTGTTCAGCAATGACGGGCTACAAAATGTCACGTTATTACCAATTCACTGATCTACCATCTGGTCAATGGCAGCAGCATCTTTAAATCCTGACTCTCACACATAGTATGAAATTCACAGTCGCCTTAAATCTGTACCCCACCCTTTCTCCTTTCTCAAAACTTGCTTGGTGAGGAGGGGAAGGATGTTTACTTACAAATCCAGGAAAATCATAATCGATTCCCTTCTCGGCCAATTTTCTTCGCAAAAGCCTTTCTTTCCTCAGCAGCCGCTGCGTCATCTTTTCTTTCTCTTTAGCTGATCGCTTTCGATTGTAAAGTTTCACCGCTGGGTACGATGGCTTTCGGAATTTCCGCTCGCAGCCTTTGAAGAGGTTTTCGTGCACTTTTTCAGGTGGCATAAACTCGCCTGTAACAGAGCAAACAAATCAGTTTCAGGGTTTTTAGATACAAAAGCTGAACAGTCTTAGTTAAAGCAGGAAGGTATTGCATTTTATTCAATTGATCTAGAAAGATTATATAATAAGAGCATTCTCCTTACCTATTTCTGCTAAACTAATCTTAATTTCAGGTAAGAGTTATAGCATGTGTTGCACATTATGCCTTTTAGTACACACTAGAGAATCAGAAGGACCACCCAGATTCTTATCACTTTTATATCGCCGCCCCCCCCGCCCCCCCCATTTTCGTATACATTATTCTTTGTCATGCCACGGATCTCGGGGGTGGGGGAAGAAGGTGGTAAAGGGGATTATTGATTGCCATCTGTTTTTAACATCCATTTTAAATTAGGCATTATAGTATCACTGGTTTAATGTTTGTACTGGTATTTTTGGATTTTAAAAATGTTTTATGATTGTTATTGTAATTTATGTTGTGACCCGCCCTGAGGGGATAGGGCGGGATAGAAATAAAATAAATAAATATACTCTAAAGCAACCTTCTACCACCCTTGAGCATCTCACTGGTTGCATCAGCTAATGCCACATGCCCCTTCTAGGAGGTAACCAGCCAAAGGCTGCATGTGTTTTACTGCCAGTTCTCCTTCCTCCATATCAGACAATGTGGCATGTCTCACCCAAGACTAAAACATAGCCTTCAAGAGCTCCTCCAGCAGTGGTCTCTTCCTGCCATACCTCAATCTTCCTGATTATCAATTTAAATCCCATAATTCCTATTTTAAAAGGAAAAAGCTGGTACGGATCCATGGTGATAATATACAAAGTAGTGCACCATGGAGGGAAAATGAATGACTAGCTAAGCCAGTGGTTCTCAACCTTCCTAATGCCGCGACCCTTTAATACAGTTCCTCATGTTGTGGTGACCCCCAACCCTAACATTTATCCATTTTACAGATGGAGAACACTGATGCAGAGAGTCTTAGGCGACCCCTGTGAAAGGGTCGTTCGACCCCCCCAAAGGTGTCCCGACCCCCAGATTGAGAACCACTGAGCTAAGCAAACTAGCTGAGCTTTGTTGCTGCATCTAAGCACTACTCATAGAACAGTCTGTTATTTGCCTAGAATGTGACGGCGAACCTTTGGCACTCCAATTCCCATCAGCCCCTGCCAGTATGGCCAATTGGGAATTGTAGTCCATAACATCTGGAGTGCTAAAGGTTTGCCACCACGGGTCAGATTAATTCGTTCAGTAGGACACAAAGCTTTCCCTTCCTAATCTCAGCACTGAGAGCAACTGTGAACCCCACACTTCAGTCAGAAGAAGCGGATGAGGGAGGACACGACTGCTCTTTTTTAAAATGTGAAAAGCTTTCACTCAGAGAAGGGTAGGGAGGTCTTCCTGTTGGCAGTTATGGGTGGAAAGGAACTGGGTGGAAAGGAACTGGATACTGTTTACAGTATAGCTCAGCAGTGGCATCAGCTGCCTAGGGTGGTGAGGTCCCAGTCACTGGCAGTCTTTAAGCAGCAGCTGGATAAACACTTATTAGGGATGCTTTAGGCCCGTGGTGGCGAACCTTTGGCACTCCAGATGTTATGGACTACAATTCCCATCAGCCCCTTCCAGCATGGCCAACTGGCCATGCTGGCAGGGGCTGATGGGAATTGTAGTCCATAACATCTGGAGTGCCAAAGGTTCGCCACCACTGCTTTAGGCTGATCCTGCATTACCACCCCTTCTAACTCTTATGATTCTGTGCTGCACACAGCACAAAACACACTGATGTAGCCAGGCCTGCCTACTTCCTCACCTTAAGACAAAACAGTTATCATAAGCACAGCGAGGAGAAGGAATCCCTGAATGCCTCCCCTGGAAGTCTTCCTGTTGGCAGTTATGGGTGGAAAGGAACTGGATACTGTTTACAGTGTAGCTCAGCAGTGGTATCAGCTGCCTAGGGTGCCTCCCCTGGAAGCAAAGCATACACGGTGTCTAACACCAAAAGATTTCAAACTTGCAATTGCATCTAATGCTGAGGCAGGGTATGATGGCATGGAACACAAAACATCAGGAGGACTGGCATATGAGTACCTGCCTTTGGGAGAGCTGATGTTGATTTTGGGGACTATTCCCAGAGTCACGAGTGGCTGCCACTGCTTCCCGCTTTCAAATTTGCTTTTTGGGCATCATGTTTCTCATATACTCACACTTCAAGAGTCGTTCGCAGAAAAGATAGTTGTTCATGGTGTCAGCAACTATCTTAGCAACTTCGTCACATTCGAATTCCACAAATCCATAGCCTTTGCTGTTTCCGGTCTGTTAAAAACAAGATGATGGAACTGAGCAATAAATTTCTCATGCTGAGTTTGCCACATTTTCTTGGTTGAAGGTTTGTGATACAAGAGAAGACTTTGAGCCATATGATTCTGAATAGACTGTTCATTCCCTCATTAATGTTTCCTGGGCTATGAGGCAAAACATATGCCATACTACGATGGTTAGCACCAGCCCACGTGCCCCCAGCCCACGTGAGAAAGATGGATGTCTCTATTGGAAAGTTATTCATATATAGCTGGAGGGAACCATCTACACATCCCAAATGTTCTATGAGCAGTTGAAACAATTAGGGCAATCCACTGCAAGGGTATAAAAGCTGTATTAAAAAAGTTAGCATTCAGTACTCAGAACAAACAATTCAATACATTTACCAGAGGAAAACCCAGGAACAATGTTATAGGAAAGCAAATACATTATGAATAATTTGAAGAAAATTAGGGAAACCTAAACATTAAATTTACTGTTACCTTTTTACTCCTTGAAAGACGAAGTCGCGTCACTGTCCCAAACTGATCAAAATATTCTTTGAGCTGTGGCTCAAAAAGGCCCCTCGGGATGTGGCCCAAGTAAATGACACCAGGCGTCAGCTTCTCATTCTGCAGTTCAACGGGAGGAAAACACTAAGGTCAAGTCTATTTCCCAAACTTATTTGTTCATTTTAGGACAGCTGCACAAATCTAATGACTTCTCCATGTGCAATGGCTCAAAGGATTTCAGGGCACAGCTGAGTGTGGGAGGACGCAACATTCAATCTGATCGGCTTTCTGTCAGAAAGAAGAAGAAGAGTTTGGATTTATATCCCCCTTTCTCTCCTGTAGGAGACTCAAAGGGGCTTACAAACTCTTTGCCCTTCCCTCCCTCACAACAAACACCCTGTGAGGTGGGTGGGGCTGAGAGAGCTCCGAAAAGCCCAAGGTCACCCAGCTGGTGCGTGTGGGAGTGTACAGGCTAATCTGAATTCCCCAGATAAGCCTCCACAGCTCAAGTGGCAGACAACTCACATGTGAATATAAAGAGTTAACAAGTGGGTCTGCCCTGTGCTTCATATGTTTAGTTAAACAAACATAAAGAGCGGTGTTTTTTGGAGTTTGCCATATTCTTCCTCTTCTGTCATGAAAAGCAGCACTGTGCTATTAGGAATGCATAGTGAAAGCTACTACCCCCAGAATATTTCTACTTATTATGGATTCGGGAGCAGCAGTGGTGTAGTGGTTAGGAGCAGGTGTATTCTAATCTGGAGGAACCGGGTTTGATTCCACCCTGGTTGGAACCACCCTGACCATGATTTGCTTAGGAACGAGTAGGCTAGAAATCAGATCAATAAGTACATGAACTATCTACATACTGATAAAATCTCCATCTATCAATTACAAAAGGCCACTTGGATCCACACCTAGACGATGCCAAAACAGTGCAAGAACCCAGATTCTTGGGAAGAATTTGAAGTGTATGAGAGCCGACTGCAGCTCAAGATCTAGCGCAGTGGCTGTCAACCTGTGGGTCGAACGACCCTTTCACAGGGGTCGCCTAAGACTCTCTGCATCAGTGTTCTCCATCTGTAAAGTGGATAAATGTTAGGGTTGGGGAACACCACAACATGAGGAACTGTATTAAAGGGTCACAGCATTAGGAAGGTGCTGTGAGCCCTTCAGGGGAAGGGTGGTTTAATTAATTAATTAATTAGGTTGAGAACCTCTGATCTACCGGCTGGGATTTCATAGAACAGGCATAAGTGGCCTGACTGGGAATAGCCATGATGATTCTCCTCTTATTTCATTTCCACAACACTCCGGGGGACGGCGGTATACAAGTATAATTAATAAACAAACAAACACTCCTACAGGGGTCTGTTAGGCTGGGAGGTGGCCAGCCAACAACAGATAGGAAGTCCCACCACCACACCACACTACTAGTAAGTATGCAGGGCATGTATGCCAGGGAAGGAACCAACAAGGGCAGGCAAAAGAACGGGCATTTGAAGAGAGCTCTTCCGGGCCACGTGCAGCTTAAGGAAGCACTAGAAAGGTCCGAACCATGTCAGCTGTAGGCTTGGGGAGGGGGAGGAATATAATTACATTGGGAGATTGTCCCTACATTCATATGCACCCCTGGAAACGGAAAATCTGTAGCGCTATAAGAGACACAAACATGCGATTAACCTCGGGACTTTTCTTTTAAAGGGAATATATGAAACAGTCCAAATACTCCCCTCCCCAGGCGTGTGAGGTGGAACAGCCCAGTCTGCGACCACTGTTCCGTAGAGGATCCGAAACCTGGGACGGTTTAGAACGCGATGACGCTGCCCACGTAACGGACCCTCGCGGACATAGGGCGGTTGCTAAGGAAACGGGCGTGGGGGGGGGGGGAGAAAGAGTCCTGTACCGCGCGGCAGCTACTGCTTCCCTGTCTAACGCGACGACCCCGCCCCTCACCTTGCGGGCGGCTGTCCTCCGTACTTGGTGCACCTTGGCCTGAAATTCTTGCTGCCGCTCCGGGTCCAAGGAGAGAAAAGAAGCCGCGGCGGGGGTTGGGGTTGAAGCGGCCTCCACCGTCGCCGCCATCGTGCTTCGGCAGGAACGCTAAGACTGTATGCGGACGCGCATGCGCGAATCTGCAGCTTGGGCTGCTCGGAAGTAATCACATGTCACCTTTCTATAGAGCAAATCAATACACAGCAGGAAGGAAATAGGGAGCTGCGGCCTCTGGCGTTGGGAGGACGAAAGTGCAGCCAAAGCCCCTTCGCTGCCTCCACTTCCCCTGGGCATTCCACTCCTCCAGCTCATCCTCCTCTAGTAGTATATAGTACTACTACAGTAGTATTGTTAGTGTGATCTTATTGGATCTCAGGAGCTAAGCAGGGTCACCCCTGGAAATTATTGAATAAGATACCTCCAAGGAGCACCAGGGTTGTGAAGCTGTGGCAGGCTATGGCCAACCACTTCTGACCATCTCTTGCCTTTAAAACCCCACCAGGGGTTTCCATTAGTGACATGATATGACTTAGTGCGGAGAAAAGGAGGAGAAGCGCTGGAAATGTACCCTCTCACCTCACTTGGGTTTCCTTACAGATCAAGCATGCATACGAAAGGCGAGCAGGGATTGGCTCGCTCGTCCCACGTGATCGCCTTGCGGCCCGCCTCCTCCGTGTAGACTGCAGCCAAACATGCTTCCTTTCTCCCCTCCCTCCGACGAGGTCAGGTTGAAAACCCTTGGCGGCTCGAAGGAGAAGCCCCGCCCCGCCTCTCCCTCCGCGATTGGCCCTTCCTTTCCCTTTCTGCCGCGATAGGCGGATCGGCCAAACAGGCTGCTTCTCGATTGGCTGGTGTAAGGAGGCGCCAATAGCAGCGTAGGTTGAGTGTAGGGCCCGGGCTGCGAGCGAGTCTGCCGCGGGGAGCTTTTGTTGGCGCCGGCGAGAAAGGCCGGGAAGGTGCGAAGCGAGGCTGGCCATGAGCGGCGGCGTCTACGGAGGAGGTGAGCGCGGGGCTGTCTTTGGATGGAAAGGGCTTGTGGCGGGGAGAATCCTGGCCGTTGCAGCTTCTCCTTTCGAGAACGGGGGTGGGTGGGGGGGGGAAGCCTCTTTGATCAATGGGGTGGGGGAGTTCTCGCGGCTCCTCCAATTACTTGCAATATGGCTTCTCCTTTTAAAATCTCATTTGCATCTACTATATACTCTACCTTTGCCCTTATGGAGAACCAGAGCGGTTCACAGCATCCTCCCCTCTTCCGTTTCATTCACACAACAACCCTGCGAGGTAGGCCAGGGCGAGGGCGTGCGGCTAAGCCAAAGGTCACCCAGTAAGTTTCCATGGCAGAGTCGGGAGACTGGGTGACCTTACTCCCTTGGGGAATTTGTACGTTCGTTGCCATTTTGTAGGGTATGTGGAAACGGTCAGAATTGGTTTGGACTAACGGCACGTCTTTTTATTTTGTGTACATTTATTACCCGCCCATCACCCAAGTGCCTGGCAGGCTAGATTCTTACTCTAATCACTACACCACGCTACCTAAAATGAGGGCAAGGCTTTAGCACTGTGCTGAACCTCTAGTCTAAAGAATAAAATTCATATTAGAATAGAAACCCCAGAGCGTGGACTGCATATCTGCTGCGTCCATTCCTGATGCTTGCAAAGTCTGTGCTGTCCAGCAGCACTGTTGGCGTGTGCTGTCAGTCCTCCCCTGAGTACAATGCAGCCGTGTCACAATCAGGGTGTGTGAAGAAGAAGAAGAGTTTGGATTTGTATCCCCCTTTCTCTCCTGCAGGAGATTCAAAGGGGCTTACAATCTCCTTGCCCTTCCCCCCTCACAACAAACACCCTGTGAGGTAGGTGGGGCTGAGAGAGCTCCGAGAAGCTGTGACTAGCCCAAGGTCACCCAGCTGGCGTGTGTGGGAGTGTACAGGCTAATCTGAATTCCCCAGATAAGCCTCCACAGCTCAGGCGGCAGAGCGGAGAATCAAACCCGGTTCCTCCAGATTAGATACACGAGCTCTTAACCTCCTATGCCACTTCTGCTCCTGAAACAAGTAGAGAAACAGAACCAGGCACTGTTGGCTGTCAAACATGGGCACTGTGCAGCCAATGAATCCAGCATGTTGTTGGGAAAACACAAATGCTTCCAAGCCGTCATTCCACATGCATGTAAGGACAACCCAGGCATTTGATGCATACCAGTACTGGGCTAACCTGGTTCGGTGGACTCTGTGCCCTCTTTCCTGGCTGATCAGACAGTCAGATGCTGATAGACATAGGGTTCACTGCCTGGGCTGATGGAGGGTCGGTTTGTTTGGTAATTGAGCAGGAGCCTGCAGCGGAAGATTTGCCTGGTTGCCTTGCTCTCTTGTCCCTGCGATGAAATGCCAGTTTGTTTTGGAACTTAAAGTAAAGGCAGTCCCCTATATAAGCACCAGGTCATCACCGACCCGTGAAAGTAAGCGTCACATCGTGAAACTTACAATGCAAATTGTGTTTATAGCATGGTTTGCCATTGCCTCCCACAGTCATCTGTGCTTTACCCCCAGCAAGTTGGGCACTCATTTTTCCAGCCTCAGAAAGATGGAAGTCGGGTTAACCTTGCGCCAGCTACTTGAAACCAACTTCCGTTGGGATCAAGCTCAGATTGTGAGCAAAGCAGTATTGTAGCTTGCCCCTCTGGGTCTGTGGAACTATTTGTAACACTGAGGACTGAAATTGGGACAATTTATACACAACGTAGGTGCTGTATTATTGATCTTTGGGACCTCACACCAGGAAACTGAGCATTCGTTGCCATTTTTGTAGGGTATGTGGAAATGTTCAGAATTGGTTTGGACTGATGGCATGTCTACAACCCAGCTCCGTGTGCCCTGAATTGGTAGTGAGTCCCTGTGAACTCCACAGGCCCCGTAACTGAGTTGTAGTATGTCCACACCTGTCATACCTGTTTGCCCTACCTTCGTTCCCAGCCTGCTGACTCTGCAGCAGTGTTGAGTATCCTAAGGTTTCCCTTATTTATACACAGTTTCCCTCCTGTGAATTTTGAAGTTCTTTGGAACAATTCTCACTGTAACTTTTCCTCTGTATGTTCAGATGAAGTCGGCGCTTTGGTGTTTGATATTGGCTCCTATACTGTTCGGGCTGGCTATGCAGGGGAGGATTGTCCAAAGGTAAGAACAGGACCTGAAATGTTACACTAAAGAAGATTTCTTGCTCCAAAAGCTCCTTGAAACGTGTATACACTGGGAGATGAGACAAATTCGTACAAGCCATGATGATTAAAGGAACCCTCCAGGTTCAGTGGCAACAAACCTCTGAATATCAATGCCAGGAGGCAACGCCAGGAAAAGGCTTTGGCCCCTATAGCCTTGCTGTTGGACCTCCACAGGAACGGGTTGGTTACTGTGTGAGGCAGGGTGCTGAACTAGATTGTCCACTGGTCTGATCCAGCAAGGTTATGTTTTGAAATGAACTTTCTACATTGCTTAGACTTGAGATTGAGCCAAAATATTGGTATCCTTTAGTCCAGTGCCCCAACAATACATTCTACAGATTGTGCGTCAGAATGGGTATTTGATCTAGAACAGGGGTCAGGAACCTTTTACACTCAAAGAGCCATTTGGACCAGTTTTCCACGGAAAAGAAAACACTTGGAGCCGCAAATACTTTTTGACATTTAAAATGAAGATAACACTGTATATATTGGGTTTTTTAACCAATTATAGTGTGTTGCTTATGAAATCCATCCTCCCCATGGTTTTTGTGCACTGAGTTCATGCAAAATAAATATATTTTATAAATATGAAATAAATACCGTATATACTCGCAGATAAGTCGACCCGCGTATAAATCGAGGCACCTAATTTTACCACAAAAAACTGGGAAAACGTATTGACTCGCGTATAAGTCGAGGGTGGGAAATGCAGCAGCGACTGGTAAATTTCAAAAATAAAAATAGATACCGGTACCAATAAAATTGCATTAATTGAGGCATCGGTAGGTTTTCCCAGGAGATGAAATGAAACAATGCATCTGAGAAATAAACATATTGTGGAACTTGGGTGATTACAGGGTATAAACTAGGAATGCAAGACCAGTCAGGTGACCTAATTAGCTGCTGCTGCTGCTGCAGTATAAAAAAGCATCTCCTCAGCCATCAAATGAAGGAGAGTCTGGTAAACCTATGGAATAAAGGCTGCACTTCTTTGCATGCCTACCTGGGAGTAAGCCTCGCAATACAGCAGAACTTACTTGGAAGTGAAAATGGAGGGGATTCAGTCCTTTCCTCAGTTCTTTCTTGCCGTGGAGCTGAAGGTTCTACACTACAGTTTAAACCAGTGCACTTGGAAATAACCCCCCTGAATTTAGTTGAAATTTATTCACATGAAAGAGTACACAAGAATGTAGCCTTGCGGGGTACTTTTTAAAATGCATTTTAAAAAATCAGATTTAAAAAATCCAGCAAGGAGTTTAAAATGCTTATAAGCCATTGAAATCAAATGTTCTTTGCTTGATTGCCACTCTGGCTTGAAGATCTTTTACCATACAGGTCTTTTGAACAAAGCATTACTGTAAATATATTTAAATAATTCTTACTAAGAGATGGTGTGAATGTGCTCTAACATCCAGGATAATGATTTTAATCAATAGTGATTGCAAAAAACAAGAAGTACAGGGAGGTGGTATTTATACAGCAGATAAATTATGCTTTCGAGTATGATATGGTTTACATCTCTTTTGAGGCACATCATGCTTCCTGTTAAGTACATGCCCATGCTCCATAATATCATTCTCCTCATCTTTTTCTGCAGTCTTTCAACAGGCTCGCTTTGCCAGTGAGCAGGAAAGAGCACCCCAACTTCACTGACAACATAGGAACTGGGTGAGAGGACTTTTTCAAGGCTTCAAAATGAGTGAGAAAGACCCCACCCAGACAGCAACGGAGCTTAGCAAAGTGAAGGGAACCAGCCATTCCCTTAGAAGCGGCCAAACCAAACACGTTTAAACCCAGCACAAAGAAACAAACTTATAAATGCCTTTAGATACCTAACTCAGCAAATGAATAAGACAAGGAGTTAAATTCTTCTGTCTATTGTTTTAGGACTATTATAGTTAAGGAAGAGGCAATAATTGCAATGGTTAAAACTGGGGAAAAACCAGCAAGACGTTTACTTTGCTTTTTGAGAGGAGATAAAATATAGCAGGGCTATAAACGACTTAAAGAATTTCCTTACCTCAATAAAACTTTAAATTAGACACCCCTTTATGGTATTGCTCACAAGGAGCTCTGATAGGAGCACTTTTAGAGAGAAGAGCACAGAGAAAAGTGGGAAATGGTTGGATAGAGTCACGGAGAGCTGTAAACAGCAAGTTAGGAGGAGAAAGAAACGAAAGCTGAAACCATAGAGAGACTAGAATTAGACGGCTCTGGAACGTTACAACAATCAGCTCCCCTAAGTAATTAGTTGGTTTTACACAATACACATTCTTTTGAAATAGAAAATGCCATGCTAAAAGCAAACTAAGACGGGCAACAATATGAGGGAGGAGACGAGGAGAAGTCCAAAGAGGTCACCGACTGGAAGCCCGGCCCCTCCGTGCAAGCTTGCCTGCCCTTGTTGGAGTCTAGCGGGGGAGAGGGAGCCGGTGGGCAGCGTGGGGCATTGGCCACAGGTTGCTGGTGACTTCCTCCCACTCTCAGCCCGCAGGCTCTCTCCTGTCTTCGTTCCTCTCCTGCCTTCTGCTCTGGCCTTTTCCCTCTTGGCCACTTTCTCCTCCTTCGCTTCCCTGCTGTGGCTCTCTCCTGTCTTTTGCTCTGTCTCTGCTCTTCCCACCCTTCAGCCAGCTTTCTCAGCTCCCTTCCCTGCGCGGCTCTGCCTCTGTCTTCTCCTCTGCCTTCGCTCTGCCCCTTTCCGCCGCTTTATCTGTCTCTTTTCACGGCTTCCTTCCTCTCTGACCTCTTATCCTCTTCTGCCTCCCCTTCCCATTCCTCGCAGAATCCTCCCCAGGTCCCGACTTCTTCCCGCTCTCCCCATACCCCTGCACCACACCCTCGCTTTACATAGCCTCCCCAAAGGCCTCTGGGAGCTACAACTTTTTCCCTCCCACCCCCCCTGTCTTGTGGCAAAGGCGGGTTCCACTGACCAGCTGGCTGCAGCACTTGGAAGTCGGGCCAGCCTCGCCCCGCCCCCAGTTAAGCTGCATACTGCTTCCTCACCGGGACCAGGGCCGGGGAGGCGACGCTCGGCGGCGTGATCGCCACTCACCCCGCCCCCTGCTAAGCTGCTTTGCTCCTGCCGCAGCTGGGGCCAACGTGTGTGCTTTGGCCGGCGTTTCCTCGTGGGGCAGCACGGTGGTGCCACTAAGTCCGGGGCAGGGCCTCCTGGCCGCCCCCAAACAAGCATTCTTTCGGCACGGAGGGGAGGAGCCGAGACAAGCCTCGCTAGGCAACTGGAGCTTGCGAGGCCCCAGGAAGGGGCAGCCATGCCAGGAGCCGCACTCCAAGCAGGAAGGAACCGCTTGCGGCTCGCGAGCCGCGGGTTCCCGACCCCTGATCTAGAACTTCTTGTGCTTGGAGTTCTTGTTGCTTGATGGGGATAGTAAGATTCATGAACTCACGGACTTTGTTTCCCTTCCTACTTCCGATGTCAGGGGAAGATCAACTCTGCTAGTAATAGTTTGGGGCATTTTAGTCCCATTAGAATCTAGGGATCTGGACAGAAATAACTGTGCATGTATCTTAATAGTTTTTTTTAGGATTCTGGGAGTTTTCAGCTTTTAATTTTCATAAATTCTTCAGGTTTGTGAGTACAGGGATAATATATGTTAATAGCTCAAAGCTATGGATGGTTTGAGAAAATGCTTATGTCCTTTAAATCTTTTGATTCCTGAACTGCTGTCACACTAGGATAGAACTGACTGGGAACGTTGTGGCTTTTATTGTGGTGGGAGGTGCACTCTTTTGCTTGTTCCCCAACCTGTTCCGCTTAGCATTTGGAAGCTGATTCCCCTCCCACAAATGCTGGCAAGGGACACTGGCATTGAACGCTGAAAAAAATCCAGTGTGTGCTGCCCAAAACTTCCAGACCCCTTCCGCACATGCAGAATAATGCACTTTCAATCCACTTCCAGTGCACTTTGCAGCTGGATTTTACTGTGTGGAATAGCAAAATCTACTTGCAAACAGTTGTGAATGTGAATTAAAAGTGCATTATTCTGCATGCGTGGAAGGGGGCTCAGGGTTTGAAAAACCACTCATAGAGGGGAACTCCCAGATAGTCCTGTGCCTGCAGGGTGGGCAGGAACAGGAGATGAGGGAGCCCCCCTCAATGGGAGTGGAAAGCTGAGTCTGATTTGCATAGCCCCGCCTTTGGAAGGTGCAGAAGGACTAACCCTGTGTGGGATGTTTCTCTACGCCATTGAGGACTTAGATACTGCAGAGCAAATGCATGTTCTCTGATTTGTGTGTCTCTCTGCCATGTTTTCCGCCACAGGTTGATTTCCCCACTGCCATTGGTGTGGTGCTGGACCGGGATGATGGGAGCTCCATGATGGAGATCGACGGTGACAAGAGCAAGCAAGGTGGACCAACTTACTACATAGACACAAATGCTTTGCGGGTCCCAAGAGAGAACATGGAGGCCACGTTGCCTTTGAAGAATGGGATGAGTACGGAGCCTTTTTTCTCTCTTTTATCCTGATTGTGAATGTCTCAACTGGCAGAATGAGTTATTTCTGGCCCCTTCCGCACATGCAGAATAATGCACTTTCAGTGCACTTTGCAACTGGATTTTATTGTGCGGAATAGCAAAATTCACTAGCAAATAGTTGTGATAGTGGATTGAAAGTGCATGATTCTGCATGTGCGGAAGGGGCCTCTGTCACTCAGAGCAGAGCAGTACTTTTAAAATCTGGTCTGAGCAGTCATCATTTGAATCAAAACGGAAAGGATTTAATTCGAATGATGACTGCTCAGACAACAAGATTTTAAAATGTATTTAACCATAAGCATTTTATTGTCATTGTGCACGCACAACGAAATTTACAGCAGCATTCCTCGATGCACACAATTCCAGACTCATACCCCATCCTCACTTTCCCCTTCCTCCACCCATCCCTACACAGCCCCAAACACATCAACACGAAGCCGCGGAGTTCAGCATCGCCACAGCTCTAGAGTAGAAGCTGTCTCTAAGCCTCTTTGTCCTAGTTTTGATAGACCTGTATCGTCTGCCGGATGGTAACAGTTCAAAAAGAGAGTGTGCTGGATGAGACGGGTCTCTCAGAATATGTTGGGCTTTCTTTAGGCTTTGGGAATTATAGAGTTCTTCCAAGGAGGGGAGAGGGCAGCCGATAATCCTCTGTGCAGGAGTGATCACCCTTTGGAGCGCCCTCCTATCTGCCTATTTGCGTTGCAGAAGTTTCCTCCAGTTCTCCCATTTAACTTTTGAGGGATGTTTGCCATGGGCGAGTGGTGGTGCGGGCCTTCCTAAGGACAGATTTGTTGATTAATTATTTTATTCAATTTGTCCCCTACTCTTCCCCAGCAAGGTCTAGGCTCAGGGCAGCTTCTAATATACTAATATCCACCCATCATAAATGAACAATAAAATGAAATTGTATTTAGTTAAATAAAATCAATTCCTTTAAATCTAGGATTTTGTTCTTTTGTTCCACAAAAGGATGGCAACCCCCCCCCCCCCCCCGCCCCCATGACTTGAGAAGACAAAAAGGGGAGACTGAAAAATGAATGACTGGGCCATAGTTCTAGTACAGTACAGTAAACCTATATTAGGCACAAATAATTCTGCATACAGTATGTTTGTATGATAAACAACAATACAACGAGGAATCCAATACACTAAGTTAGGATAAATTATACACAAACTTTCTGGAGCCCTATTGTGATATCCATATGTTAATTAAAACCGATTTGAATGACTCCTCATGTTTATTACAATGACTTGAGCCTCAGACAGTAAATCAATGTAATTTAGATGATTTGATACATCGAGGGACACATTTTAGTACCGTCTTTGAGATATTACTTCTGCTAGATATGTAGCGACCCTAAAGGTTATCTCAGAAGATGCATCACTAAGTATATACTTCACTACATAAGCCGAAGGCTAATTTGTTTTAGCTTTAATAATCGTAATTATATAGTGACTACGTAATGCAGTGTAGCTGACATTCTAGGAGGATATGCTATATTGTATCCATGGCATTTACAGAGTATGGGCATCGTCTGTCAGCGAATAAAACACCTTGAAATCTCCCGATTGTAACTTTAGAAGGAAAGGCGTTTACTCTAGCAAGCATAAATGCTCTGCGACAAGGTGGACTGTCGAGACTATAGCAGTATTTTGCTATCTTCCCATGTAGGATGGGTAGATTTAGAAAATCTGGGGAACATAGTTATGTGTCCAGCAAGGAACAGAGGAAGGGGGAAAAGAGATGGGAGGGAGAAAAGGAAAAGGGAGAGGTGAACCATGTTTGTTTCCCCGCTCCTCCACATGAAGCCTGCTGGGTGATCTTGGGCCAGTCACAGTTCTCTCAGAACTCTCTAAGCTCTAACTACCTTAGAGAGGGAGCCTCTTGTGGGGAGAGGGGGGAAAGGGAGTTTGTAAGCTGCTTTAAGTTTAGAAAAGCGGGGTATAAATCTCTTTTCTTTTTGTGTTCCTTTGGCAGACTCTGTGTGCAGGCTGCTGCCAAGACATAGGCACCTGTGCTGCTCCCATGCAGTCGGCATTTTGTGCTCATTTTGACTGTGGGCCTGTTCAGGGTCTGGGTTTGGAGGATGTACGTTTTGGCGTTCTTTGGTCACCAAGGCGTTATGGTGCCAGGGCCATCTTCAGTCGTGTTGATGTGCCCCAGACCACTCTATCTGATGTCAGTGCCTTTTGCTGCTTCTGCCTCACTCCCACACCCCCATACACACTTGATGTCTTTTGGGCTACCTTTCAAAAGGCAGGCGCGCTGGAAATGAAGTCACATTTCTGGCTAAAGCAGCTCTGATGTCACTTCCTGTCGTTACAGTTGAAGACTGGGATAGCTTCCAGGCAATTCTGGATCACACCTACAAGATGCACATCAAGTCCGAAGCATCTTTGCATCCCGTACTAATGTCTGAAGCGCCTGTGAGTAAAAACAACTTGTTCATTTCTGTGAAATGGCCAGCTGAGCTTGCTCCAAAGGTGCTTTTGGCGCTGTCAAAGTTGTGAAACAAAAAGCGTTGAAGCCAGAGCTTTGCAAAACGGCGTTTGGGGTCAGTAGGCCTGCTGAGGTCAGGACAACCATTGCATACTTTAAGAAGGCGCTTGTTTTATGAGTGCCGGCATAGTGTCGTTAAAGTCTGGGAGACCCAGTTTCAAATCCCCACGGAGAAGGGGATGATGATACTTTGGGTTTCCATTGGAGAACAAAGACCCCTTCCGCACATGCAGAATAACGCACGTTCAGTCCACTTTCACAATTGCTTGAAAGTGAATTTGGCTGTTCCGCACAGTAAAATCCTGCTTCAAAGTGCATTGAAAGTGCATTGTTCTGAGTTTGCGTAAGGGACCAAAGAGAGTTTTAAGTGGTGTGAGTTTGTTGCGTGCTACTACTGGGTGCCTCATTCAGAAGTACCGGCTGGGGATTTGCAGTTTCGCAAACGGGGGCTCATGTGGCTGAGAAAACCTTCCATCAGATCCATCAACACGCGTTTTCTCTGAGAAACGTCCTGCTTATTTTGTGGAGTTAAACATAGGCTTGCATTGGATGTACATTAATGCAATCCCGTGCCTATATAGCCCTGGTTTGTAAAGCCACTCGGTTTTAATCTCCGGTGTCTGAGAGAATCATAGCTTTTGTATATGTTCCTGTATCATAAGACAGTGGTTCATGCAGCAAGGGGAAGCTCTTAGGTCAGTGATGGCGAACCTTTTCGAGACCGAGTGCCCAAATTGCAACCCAAAACCCACTTATTTATCGCAAAGTGCCAACACGGCAATTTAACCTGAATGCTGAGGTTTTCGTTTAGAAAAAACAGTTGGCTCCGAGGTGCGCGTTACTCAGGAATAAGCTTCGAATGGGTGAATCACGACCCTAGCAGAGTTTACTCAGAAGCAAGCCCCATTGCCAGCAACCAAGCTTACTCCCAGGTAAAGGATTGTGCCCAGGCCAGCCTAGATGTGTGGGGGGTGTGTGTGTGATTTTCCGCCCCGCCCACATGATGAACTCTGGGCACGCGTGCCCACAGAGAGGCCTCTGAGTGCCACCTCTGGCACCCATGCCATAGGTTCGCCACCACTGTCTTAGGGTATATCCCCCATTCCAGTTTGTAAACCACAGCTTGATGGGAGCCCAGTAGTACATCTGTATCGTGTCCAAACATGGACCATTCCTCTGTTTTTTATACTGAAGACTCTCCTTTGTTATCTATTTTTGGTTCTTGATACATTTACAATAAGAAGTTTTGAGATGCTTACGGTGAGAACATTTTTGTTTTGTTCTTGTAGTGGAATACCAGAGCCAAGCGTGAGAAGCTGACAGAACTGATGTTCGAACATTATAACATCCCTGCTTTCTTCTTGTGCAAAACAGCGGTCCTTACAGCGTATCCCAGAAATGCTGGATGAGTGGGCAGCGTTTCAGCTCGTCTGTTTTTCCCTACCCGTGTTAAAATAAACCCCGTTTAGTTAGATCGAAGGGAAGTAATTGTACCACTCTGCTCTGCATTGGTCAGAGCTCACCTAGAGTACAGTGTTCAGTTCTGGGCACCCCAATTTAAGAAGGATATTGACAAGCTGGAACGTGTCTGGAGAAGGGCAACCAAAATTGTAAAAGGTCTGGAATCCATGCCCTACGAAGAGAGACTTAGGCAGCTGGGGATGTTTAGTCTGGAGAAGCAAAGGTTAAGGCGGGACATGAAAGCTACATTTAAATATTGGAAGGTAAATGTGAAATACTCTACACCTCTGGTACTCCTGGGTTATTATAGAAGGTGTATACAAGGAGCTCATCGTTATTTATTGTATTTTTTATGGAAATTTAATTAATTTATAGTATTAATTAGTATATACCATTTATAGATCTTGGGGAAGGTTATACCTTTTTAGTAAATAGGCTGTGAATAACGAATGGCTAGAAATATCTTAATCCTGCCTTTTAAGTGTAGTTGTACTATATCTGTTCAGAATTCCGTGTACAATGGAATGGTCAAAATTTTTTAATCTATGTTATATTTTTTTTAATGAAGTGTGATTTTAGAATGTAAATTACTCATAGATGGCATGTACAACTCTTTTAAATTTAATAACAGTTTATATTCACGTTTATATAGCTTATGCCAATAAAGGTCTATTGTGATTGTGATATTGGAAGGGATGCCATGTCAAAGAGGGAGCACGCTAGTTTTCTGCTTCCTTGGAGTCTAGGACATGAAGTAATGGATTCAAGGTGCAGGAAAAGAGATTCCACCTAAACATTAGGAAGAACTTCCTGATGTTCGACAGTGGAATTCACTGCCTTGGAGAGTGGTGGAGTCTCCTTCTTTAAACTGTTTTTAAACAGAGGCTGGGTGATCATATGTCAGGAGTGCTTTGATTGTGTGTTCCTGCATGGCAGGGGGTTGGACTTGATGGCCCTTGTGGTCTCTTCCAACTCTATGATTCTATAAGCATTCTTCCTAGGCAGCTGAAAGTAACATTCCCAGGAGAGAAAAAAGAAGCCCCACCTCAAAATAAACACATATCGTTTTAAAAAGTGAAATCAACCACAACACACCCAATAAAACTGCCCACAAATTCGCATTGTTTTCCTTGACCTTTTGAACTAGCTTTGCCAATGGTAGATCAACAGGCCTGATCCTAGATAGCGGAGCGACACACACCACCGCCATTCCTGTACATGACGGATATGTGCTCCAGCAAGGTAAGAATTAATTTTTCTCCGTGGTTGATAGGAGTTCAGTTCAGGATGAGCAAAAGATAGCATTTCTTAACCATCCACAGGAATGCACCATAAATAATCTTTCATTGTCAAACATGGAGGCAACAGCTACTACCTCAGACCCGTTTAGAATTGTTGAAGGATTCAGGGACGAGGGGGAGGAACAATTCCCTGAGATACTAGCAACAGTTGAAGAAAGCAAGAGATTGTTATTTAGAGAATATATCCTATTAATGTGGTATTTTGTTTTGCGCACATAGGTTCTGCTATAGTTTCATTGCAAGGGTGTGGGGGGGGGGGGCTAATAAAATACAAGTTTTTTTTAAAAAAAGTTCTGTCACATTCAAGAGGGTAGGTTTCTTAATGGGTGTGAGTTGCAAATTCCAAAATGGAACTTCCATATTCAGGTGCAGTCTAGTTGAGGACCAATGTAAAAAGGCAGGCTATCATGTTTCCCTTTTGAGCGTTTTAGAGGCTTCTGCCTGGCCCGGATTGAGGAAGGAGTGCTGGACTGATCTGGGTCAAGAGGGCCAGGTCTACTGATCTCTGCTTCGTCACTGGTGCTAATATGAAATGTGACTTATTTGCTGAGGCACAGATGGTCAATAGGAAGCCCAGGGGCGGCAGTTCTGTCCTGTTGCCATTTTTTATCTGCTTCCGGTGGCCTTATGGAACTGTTATCAAGGGGTGGTGATTAAAAAGAAAAATGCCCCATCCTTTCTGTCCTGAAGCAAATGCCTTCAGATTGCATGAAGTACGAATGTGTTGCACCTTCATGTTAAGTTGGATTGTGGGTATGATGCTCTAGCTGAGTCTGGTTCATATTTGGTGCGTGAGTAGGGTGGCAACTTGGTTGCAGGGTAACAAGTTTAGTTTGGGCAGCCAGCCAGCCAGCCAGCCTAACAAACAGAATACAGCCGCCGTGTTCGAGGAATGGATCAGGGTATCTCCAGCGAGAAGCTTGCATGCAAAACCTGATCCAGGAGGTTTTATGTCATACCACAACCTTCACTCGCATCCTATCCTTCCAGGCATTGTGAAATCACCCTTGGCTGGAGACTTCATCACGATGCAGTGCAGAGAACTGTTTCAGGAAATGAATGTAGAAATAATTCCTCCGTACATGATCGCCTCAAAGGTAAGAGATGGTCATGAAAATGGCTGTGAAGTTCCGGAGCAAAGTGTGCTTTGTATGTATTCCTAACAGAACATAAATTATTAGGGACTGTGGATTATACTACCGGGTATAGCTTGCTGAAACTGAAATCCTACTGTGTAATTTTTTGCATCATTTAGTGTCATGATAATATACATGCTTTGCTTGTGTTCTGTTTTTAGATTTCTGTTGTGCTGCCTTGATACAAGGTGGCTAGAGAAATCTGAAGCAGTGGTAAACTTTACTATTATTGGGAAAACTGTTGAAAAACCTGGATTTCTTTTGCAGGAGGCTGTCCGTGAGGGTTCTCCAGCAAACTGGAAGAGAAAAGAGAAACTGCCTCAGGTCACAAGATCTTGGCACAACTACATGTGTAATGTGAGTGCAACAGAATCAAGGATGAGCATTAGGTTATTGAACCAGAAGGTTGAAGGATTAGAGAGATTCCCCCACATTAGTAACTTAGATGCTGGCAAAAAAGTTATACTCCAGAAGGACTGGTTGAATTGCATCTGCCTCTTGTTCCATTGGCTGGTTTTCTGGATTGCAAAGTACATGTGTTAAAAACCAAGAATGGACTTTTTGTAGGAAACGATTCTTAAATTGAGTCTTCCTGGCCGGACATTAAATAGTGCCTTAAATCTTGATTTTTAACTGAGTCCTATTTAAATCAAATTAACCCTGGTTATGACAGTAATCCTCGCATCTCACCTTGTTTCTTTCAATCAAGGATCTCCAGCAGGCAGCTTGCGATCTGCCATCATTTTGCTGGCTGCTGCTGGGGACCCCCTAGAAGTCCCAGGAAAAGTTGTGCTTTAGGCGGAAAAAAGAGGCTTTTATTTAATAGGATTTCTTTGGGCTGCTTAGCTGATAGCATCATTTTCAGGAGCTCATCCTGGTCCAAGTTTTTTTTTAGGACAGCATAAAACTTGATAGTATGGGGGTGGAGTGTAGCTTAAACTGTTTTTCATTACTCAAAAGTACCTGTCATTGAAGAAAAGTTTGGTGACTCTTACATTAAATTCTCTCTCTCTCTCCCACCTCCCTCCCTCCCTCCCCCTCCCTCCCTCTCTCTCACTCTCCCTCCCCCCTCCCTCTCTCTCCCACCTCCCCTCCCCCTCCCTTCGTCTCTCCCTCTCTCTCCCTCCCCCTTCTCTCCCTCTCCCTTCCTCCCCCCTCCCTCTCTCTCCCCCCTCTCCGTCTCTCCCTCCCTCTCTCTCCTCCTCTCTCTCCCTCTCCCCCCCTCTTTCCCTCTCTCTGTGTGGCTTCTCTCTCTCTCTCTCTCTCTCTCTCTCTCTCTCTCTCTCTCTGTGGGTTTTTTCCTCCTCACAGTGCGTCATTCAGGACTTCCAAGCTTCTGTCCTCCAAGTGTCCGATTCAACCTACGATGAACAGTACGTGGGGGGAGACATTTATTGGGAACTTCAAGATGTCTAACACAGAATTGAAGAATTTTAAGGGAGGTGGGAAATTTGGAGTGTGCTGTTTTATTCTGAGGTGCGTTTTTTTTACTGTTATTGTAAGCCTCCTTGAACCATGAGGAAAGGTTGGGGGCTATTAACATTTTAATAACTGAATGGCATTTAGGACTCTCGGTCTGCCATTAAATCCAAATTGTCCAAACGGGTCTGCTGCAAACCCAGACTTCAAGGAGTAAACTCTTGAAAGGGAAAAAGGGAGAAAGAAACCTAGGAAGTTGTAGCTTGTGCACAGATTTAATGGTCGCACAGAAAAGAATCGGGTGTAAATATGCTTCACTTTGGCTGTATCAGGCCTTAAGTTGTATATAGCGCTGTGAGGCTCTGAGGAAAACCCAGTGGACGACTTTTCCCATTGCCTATGGAGAAAAAGTCAGAGAGCGGAGGTGTGGTGTTTGGTTTGGATGTTGAGGTTTTGGCTCAAATCCTTTTTGTAAATAGCAAAACAACAATCAGAACAGGTACACTTTCAATCCACTTTCACAATTGTTTGAAAGTGGATTTTGCCATTCCACACGGAAAAATCCAGCTGCAGAGTGCATCGAAAGTGGATTGGAAGTGCATTATTCTGTATGTGTGGAAGGGGTCTAAGAGACTTTGCTTGGATTATGTAAGAGAGTTTTGCTGAATTTAATATAGATGTGTGCCACTTATATTCACACAGTGTGTTAAACATCCACTTGGTTTTTATATGTGTTTGTTCTATATGGATTGAAGTCTGCTTGGCAACTTAGGTGTAGTCAAATCCGTTTTGTGCCGTGAAGCTCTCTTGTCACCTTTGTTAAAAAATGGACTGAAGAGGGAAGTTGGGGAATTTCACAAGCTCTGCTCCCGAGTCTTGTAGGATCCGAGGGCCCCTTTCTGACGCTGCTCAGGAGTCCTTCCGAGAAGAGCAAAGAAGCACAAACGCACGTTGTGCAAGACGCGCGGGATAGAAATGCACAAATGCTGACTGTGGGTCGCTTTCTAAGAGCGGCGGTTTCTGCCTCCAGGGTGGCGGCTCAGATGCCCACGGTGCATTACGAATTCCCCAACGGCTACAACTGTGACTTCGGCGCGGAGCGGCTAAAAATCCCCGAAGGCCTGTTTGACCCTTCCAATGTCAAGGTACGACGCCCGAGCAAGATGGGTCGAAAAGGAACTTTGGGGGTGCAGGCAATTGTACGATGGCATTTTGGAAGCTAGTGGGAATTGGCAAAAAAGAGAAGCCCCCACAGTCTTTTATTTTTATAATTTTTTATTGTATCATTTGAATATTTCATTTTATATTAATGCTTTTCTTCATTCGTTTTCAAACAATACATTTTTCCCCTTTTCCTCCTCCCCCTATATTTTTTCATAGTTTTTTCAAACAAACAGCAGTAAGTTCATTCTTTGTAATCTCTTCACCCATTTCTCCTCATTGACTCCAGCTTCTTTCATCCAGTCCACATATATGGTCCATTTCTTCAAGATTCCGCTCTGTTTATCTTGCCACAGTTTATTCTTTGTTATTATTTCGAAAATGTCCAGTGTCACTTGTTCCCAGATGTATTCCAGCCATTTCTGGATTGTCCATTTTTTCTTTTCTTTCCAGCCTAAAGCTATTGTTGCATGTCCTGCTTTGATCATTATTTTATACATATAGCTATATTTTTTTATCTACCCTCCTATCCTCCATTACACCCATGAACATTAAATCATTATTTATCTCAATATTAATCATCACCAGTTTCTCAATATATAACATTACAGTTGTCCAAAAATTTTTCACTTCTATGCATTCCGTCCACATATGGCTGTAATATGCCTCTTGATCCCCGCAGTGCCAGCATTTAGGACTAAGTCCTTTAATCATATATGCTAGTTGTTTTGGTGTTCTATACCATTTCAATATCACTTTTCTTTCCAACTCCATATATTTCTCAATCTTTATGTTTTTCCAACTGTCTATTAAATTTTCAGCTTTCCCAGTGGCCAGAAAACCTTCCTTCTCCCATTTTTGATTCAGTGTTCTCATCATAAAGTCTTTATCATCAACCATATACTTATATATATACGTGTCCCAAAATTTTCCCTTTACATTTTTCATATAGTTCAAAACATTTAGCCATTATACATTCTCCTCTTATTCGTGAAACCTTTATCCTTTCCCAAATGCCCCTCGAGACCAACCAGTTCTCATTACCTCCTAACTCTATAAAATTTTGTAAGGTCATAATTTCTCCTCCTTCTCTTATCAGATTTGCAACAGTTTGAATTCCTTGTCTTTTCAATATTCTTGCCCCCGCAGTCTTAACCCTCTTGCTGCATCTTTCAGGACAGAAAGGATGGGGGATGCTTTGATGTTTCAGATGCAAATGGTTTTTATCTCTTGCTTTTGACACTGCATAACTGGCAGGCAAAGAGGAAGGTAGATGCCCAAGGGTTTATGATGTGAGGGCTGGGTGTGACTCTGTAAATAATTGTGTAAATAACATGTCTAACATCACAGCCTTGGGGGTAGGTCACTTTTTTCAGGTTTTCCCCCCATTCCATAGCCTTCATTGGTGTCATATACATTTCAACAGCACACAGATCTCAAAAAATAAGGTTACGTGGTTGAAAATTAGGTTATAACACTCCAGATGCAATATTATTTGAAAAAAGCAAAAGGGAGGAACCATCAGATCATTTCTGGAATCATTAAAAATATGGAACAGGTTATACTAAGAGGTCCCATAGGCTCATTCCGCACATGCAGAACAATGCACTTTCAAACTGCTTTCAGTGCTCTTTGAAGCTGTGCAGAATAGCAAAATCCACTTGCAAACAGTTGTGAAAGTGGTTTGAAAATGCATTATTTTGCGTGTGCGGAAGGGGCCATAGAGTAACATCATGACAAAGCTCTGTTACTGCTTGCAGGAAACGAGCTACATCTTCACATACGGTTGGATCAGAACTGTTTAATGAACAAGCTCTATAGATTAAAATGGCGTTTGTATTATTTGTCATGGATCAATCATAAAAATCATAAAAAGGACAGTTAAAGAAAATGTGAATTACAATCTCAACAGTGCCTATCCCTAACCTCTCTTCCTGAAGAACATTATGAAACCTTCCATATAGTACTGCAGAAGGCTAAACATTAAATCTAGCCAGCGAAAAAGCTCTGCATTGGATAGGGTTTGGCAGTTTCTTGACCGTGTTTAATTGGAATCCCCAAACCAAAAGAAGAGCAGGTCTTGAAAGCAGCACTGAGCAGAGTTTGGACTTTTTGCAGTTATAATTGGCTTGAACAGGAAGGGAGGAGCAATCGGCCCGCAGACCCTCAAAGATCTCCCAAGTTCCACGCTTCAGGTTGTTTGTGTACTCCTCTGCCTGCTGGCCTGCCTGTCCTATTAGCAATGGGTGTTCTCTCATGGTGTTGTAATAAATCCGACTCTTTTACAGCAGTGCTACAAATACTTTGCTTTTTCCCCCCCCCCTGCCCAGGGTTTATCTGGCAACACAATGCTTGGAGTCAGCCACGTTGTCACCACCAGTGTCGGAATGTGCGATATAGACATCAGACCAGTACGTATCATTTGGTACAGTGGATTCATAGAACGTTGTTCTCCATCAGTGGGTGAAGGCATCCTTACAATGGGATCTGCCTCTTTCTTGCTCCACGGGCAGGGATGAGTAGAAATTGAATAAAAGAAAATGGCCCTGTGGCTGTGTTTTAGGTGATAAATTGTCCCAAACCTTTTTGAGCCCACACAGGCCTTTGAAATTCCAAAACAGCCTGGTGCGTTCAGCCACAAAATGACTGTGTGGCAACATGGTTATCTTGAAGTAAGTCCAAGAGCAAACCATCGGTCTTATTTTGGAGTGGTATTGTTTGTTAGTGTTGGATTGGGACCTGGAGTCTGTCCTCACAGTTACCCTGGTCCAGACACCCTTGTCAGCCTGATATACTTCCCAAGGTGGGCATGTGGATGAAATAAAGCCAGGGCAGCCATAGAGAAAGGGTGGGATAAAATTGTATTGCTTGGTATATTGGAATAAGCGAGGGTGGTATCACGCTACAAGCGTTCTTTTTGGGCTGGTGATGGTGCCTAAGGTGTAAGCAATGCAGTTTTTCCTGTGTAATGTGGATCCTTAAACAGGGCAGGAACATGTGGCCATTTTAGGGTTTGTCAAGGTTGCCTCTAACAGTTGTGTCCCTCACGCTGTGCTGCATACCTGTTGTTTTTGCCTCCAATTCTCCACAGGCCCTCTGCTACCTCTCCCACAGTTGTGCTAGTGATGTTGAAAACCAAGAAATTCCAAATTATCCTGTCAGGTTTACGCTGTACGTGCTAGAAATATTTGCTGAACTGTGACTTTTTCCCTCCAAAATGAGTGTGGCATTAGAAACGTGAGGTGCCCAGGAGAAGACTTAGGTGCTGTGATTAGTGATGTGACATCTCCTGCTTTCTGTACAGGAATAATTCCTTACCTGTGACAATTAGCAGATCATATTGGAACCTTTTTAAAACAAAAATCTTTCTCAGGGTTGTGACTCAGTGCCTTCAGCTTCAGGTGTGTGGTCTCTTTTTTCTTACTATCAAAATGCAGAAGAGGACTTCTGTCAATTTTCAGGACTGTGGCTCTTCTCTTTCCAGGGCCTCTATGGTAGTGTGATTGTAGCGGGAGGCAATACGCTGTTACAGAGCTTTACAGATCGGCTGAACAGGGAACTCTCTCAGAAAACACCTCCAGTAAGTCCACGGTTTGGTTATGATGGTTCCCTCTTTCTTCACAGATGCTGATACTTGCCGTTCGGTTCTTGACTGGTTTGAGCTGTGCTCCCGCCAAGCACGGGGTGGAGGTCTCATAAGTTCCACAGTGGGCTTCTTGACAGCAGCTGCACTCTGTTTTGCCACTCAGCTGCACTCTGATCTGGAGGAACCGGGTTTGATTCCCCGCTCTGCCGCCTGAGCTGTGGAGGCTTATCTGGGGAATTCAGATTAGCCTGTACACTCCCACACACACCAGCTGGGTGACCTTGGGCTAGTCACAGCTTCTCGGAGCTCTCTCAGCCCCACCCACCTCACAGGGTGTTTGTTGTGAGGGGAGAAGGGCAAGGAGATTGTCAGCCCCTTTGAGTCTCCTGCAAGAGAGAAAGGGGGGATATAAATCCAAACTCTTCTTCTTCTTCATGGGGGTATCAGGACAGCCAGCATATTTCATACATAGGAATAGATTCTGCATCCTTCCAGCACAGGGAACGTTCCTCAGGAGGAAAGCCCCAGTTGTTAGTTGAATGAATTTGCTCCATCCATCCCCACGTGTTCATAGGTATATCGGACACCAGGGGTGCTCATCATTCAGAGAAATGATTCAGTGTTGGGTGGCCGAGGGGAACGGGCTTAGATTTACATTTGGCAAATAAGCGCCCCCCGCATGCCACTTAGAGAACTATTTTTCAAACTGAGTCACGTTTTACAAGTAGTTTGTGTTTTTTTTGGGGGGGGGGGTGGCGGGTTCCTCTTCAGAGGGGAAGATAACCCTGCCAGGCCTCCATGAGCCCTTGAGTACTCCATGGTCAGTCCTTTGGATGCAGGCCTAATGCCAGACCAGCAGCTCTGCTGACTTGCTGAACCGTGGTTGCGTTGGAAAGCTTGTCTGGATCAGAAATGCTTTTTATTCCCTAACCCCCTCCTTGGTTTGGGACAGACAGGACTGTATTGAAAGGTCAGCCTGAGACGTCTTCCAAGGCCCAAACAAGCATCCCTGTCCCTCTTACGATGATGCTCACAGTGGTGGGATCCAAAAAATTTAGTAACAGGTTCCCATGGTGGTGGGATTCAAACAGTGGCGTAGTGCCAATGGAGCTGGGTGGGGCACGATGGGGGCGTGGCCGGGCATTCCGGGGGCGGGGCATCAATAATTTCTCTGTTACTGTAAAAAAACTCTTACTGTTAAAAAAGGTTCCTAATTTCCAGCTGGTATCTTTCTGTCCATAATTTAAACTCATTATAGCCAGTCCTATCATCTACTGCCAACAGAAACAACTACTTCTCCTCTAATTGATTGCCTGTCAAATACTTAATACTTTCAAATACTTAATTTTGTTTCTAGAAATCAAAAGAAGGATACTTTCCTTAAACAAGGAACTTTACCATATTTCTAAAACAGGTTTTTAAAACAGCCCAAGAGGGAGAATTATCCCATTTTCTACCTTCGCTAACCAGCCACATAGGAAACAACAGGACTTTATGATTTTTGGACCTAATGGAATTTCTAATGGAAAAGCAGACCCAATTAGTAACCCCCTCTCGGCACACACAAATAATTAGTAACCCACTCTCGGGAACTGGTGAGAACCTGCTGGATCCCACCTCTGTGCTCACACCTTTCAGTGGATGTGGGAGGAAATCTCTTTGCACTTTGGTGGTCTGTTTTCATCTCGACTGGTTTCAGCTGTGTCAACATTTGAGACATTGAATGTCACAAAAATATAAATCACCTATCTTGAGGAAACAAAGGACACTGAAATCACAATATAAATTATTAGGGACTGTGGGTGATGCTACCGTGTGTAGCTTTCTGAAACTGGAATCCTGTGTAATTTTTGCATCGTTTAATGTGTCCTGATAATACATGTGCTTTGCTTGTGTTCTGTTTTTAGATTTCTGGTTGGCTCTACAACCCTAACCCTATTGCAGTGCTTACTGAATATCCCATCCTGTTGATGACCTTAACTTAGTGTGTGTAATTCCAAGTGAGAAAGGCCAGTTACAGATAACGTAAACGAACAAGCCATTTCCCAGTTTGTCCCACCTCCCTTAGCCAGCCTCTCTTCTTTTTCTAGAGCATGCGGCTAAAGTTGATAGCCAACAACACCACTGTAGAGAGGCGGTTCAGTTCGTGGATCGGCGGCTCTATTTTGGCTTCTCTGGTGAGTAAAATGGGTGGGCTTGTTTGGGGAGGGGCCAGGTTGCCCCAGCGGCACTTGGGTGGCTTGCAGAAATTGGCGTGAGACCTAACGACGTGCGCCCCCCTGAGGCCAGCTTGTCCTGGGAGGGTGGGATATACGTACAATTTGTCCCTACGGAACAGTGCATGATTGTACAGCAAGTCGCAGCGGGCTTATGGCAACAGCGTAAGGCTTCAAAGCCAAAGACATTTGGAGGTGGTTTACCACAGCCTGCTTCGGTGGAGCAACTCGAGCAACTTTCTGGTGGTTTCTCATCCAAATGCTAACCAATCAGACCCTGCTGGCCTGAACCATTATTATTATTATTTATTCGATTTAGTAGACCGCCCTACCCCCAAAGGGCACAGGGCAGTTTGCAAGCCAAACACAATACATTACAGCTAGAAAACAATCGAATAATCTCAGTTCAAACAATAAGCACAGTAAAAACAGTAGCAGCAGTTACCTTTCCACAATTCATTAAATTAAATGGATTCCGTCCAGTACTAAACCCCGGGAGGGGACTGGCAGATGTTCAGATAAGCTGATGACACATAGGGCAACAGGGAGAGGGCAGACTCAGCGGCCAGCCTCCCCAAAGCCCAGTGGAACAGCTCAGTTTTACAGGCCCTGTGGAACTCCCCAAGGTTTCTCAGGGCCCTAACAGGTGGAGGAAGAGCGTTCCACCAGGCAGGGTCAGGGCCGTAAAAGCCCTGGCCCGGGTGGAGGCTAGCTGCATCATAGAGGGACAAGGGACCACCAGTAAATTCAGGCAAACTCCTTGGGTAGCTCATAGGGTTTTTATTAGGATAAAATGGATGAGAGGAGGGATGTGGGGGGGAGCAGTAGTGGCACAAAGGAGAACCAGAACCTGAGCTCCTTAGCTGAAGATGAGTGGGCTAAAAGTCGATTGGAGGTCAGTTGGCATTCTGTGCTATAGCCTTTGGGATTGTGTCTTGCAGGGTACTTTCCAGCAGATGTGGATCTCCAAGCAAGAATACGAAGAAGGGGGAAAGCAGTGTGTGGAGAGGAAATGCCCATAAACCTAACGCTATATAAATATATATACACGAGACCCCGGCTGCCTTCCCAGCGTTCCTAATATTCGATAGCTTTAGTATGCTCAGGAATCGACATCTGTTGGTTTTTTTTGTAGGAAAATTTTTACTTTTTGGTGCACCGTTCTCCGGTTTCCACTGTCCGGCATTAATTTGAAAGGCCAACCCAATTCCCTCACGGACTAGAGGATGCCCGCGCCCTCTGTTAAGGCAATAACTCTTATACGGACCTTTTTACATAGTTTTTTTGTATAAATATCTATTTTCTGCAAAATTCCTTTTCCTGGAAACTGACCAAGCTATAAAAACTGTGGATGTAATTTCTTGCTAATGCCTTGCCATGAAATTTCTAAGAAATGCGTCTACTTTTGCAGATTAGTCTTCCTTGTGACGTCGGCCTTAATAAAGTCCTCTAGTTTGTCTTAGAGGCTCTGGTGACCATTTCTGTGTTTCTTACTGCGGCCATCATGGAAACGTAGAGCTGGCGGGGACCTCAGGGGTCATCTACTCTAACCCCCTGCACAACACAGGAAATTCATAACTACTTTCCTCCCACCACCACCACCTCTGGTAACCTTTGCTCTATGCCCAGAGGAAGGTAAAAGATCTCCAGAATAGCCTAGAGCTGTGGTGGTGAACCTATGGCACCCCAGATGTTCATGGACTATAATTCCCATCAGCCCCTGCCCAATTGGCCATCTGGGCAGGGGCTGATGAGAATTGTAGTCCATGAACATCTGGAGTGCCATAGGTTCACCACCACTCGCCTAGAGAATTCCTTCCTAGGAGCAGCAGTGGCGTAGTGGCTAAGAGCAGGTGCACTCTGATCTGGAGGAACTGGGTTTGATTCCCAGCTCTGCCGCTTGTGGAGGCTTATCTGGGGAATTCAGATTAGCCTGTGCACTCCCACACACGCCAGCTGGGTGACCTTGGGCTAGTCACAGCTTTTTGGAGCTCTCTCAGCCCCACCCACCTGACAGGGTGTTTGTTGTGAGGGGGGAAGGGCAAGGAGATTGTCAGCCCCTTTGAGTCTCCTATAGGAAAGGGGGGATATAAATCCAAACACTTCTTCTTCTTACTGACCCTAAAGTGGTAATCAGTATTACCTTGAACATGTAAGAAAGAGCTATAAGAGTCGGGCATGGATTCATCCCTTTCTGCCCTCTGTCTCATTATCTGCCAGAGTTTGCAGAATATGCCTTGCTGTCAGACGGCCATCTAACCTCTGCTTCAAACCCTGCGAAGAAGGAAAGCTCACCACTGCCTGAGGAAGCCTGCTCCACTCAGGGGCCACTCTATTAGGAAGTTCATTCTTAGTTTTAACCAAAAATTGAACTAACAGTACGGTTGTGACCAAACAAGAAAGAGTAATTTCCAACCACATTTTTGCTCTGGTGTACAGGGGCCCCAACATGGCGCCCACCAAGTGTTTTCAGAAAATGGGTGAGGCCAGGTGGCATCTTTGCCCAGCAAGGCTTCTGATTCGTTGTGCAGATTTTTAAAAACGTTCCTTTGGCAGCAGCTGCCACCACAACACAAGGTTCTTCGCTGTGTGGCTGAAGGTTAGTGCAGCAGCCATTTTGTGTTTCGCTTACCACGCTGGGTCAGAATTCCCAAGAGTGTCTTCCTTGGACAAGAGAGTGCAGACTCTCACCATCAGAGGCGCAGCTGGGGAAAATGGAGCCGGTTGCAAAATCTGATTCTCCCCCATCCTGAAACAGCATCCCTTTCAATGTTTAAACTGGGGACCTCAGATTCTCCCTTTAAATCCCTGCCGAAGGGGGTGGATTTAAAAGGAGAATCTGGGGAAATTTGGAGGGTGCCTGCTGTCAGGTGTGCAATTGTTAAGCTAGCAGCACCAAAATTTCAGTGTATCTTTAGGAGACTCTCCTGATGATACCACCCAGGTTTGGTGAAGTTTGGTTCAGGGAGTCGAAAGTTATGGACCCTCAAAGGTGTAGCCCCCATCTCCTATTAGCTCCCATTGGAAACAGTGGGGGGTGGGGGCACCCCTTTGGGAGTCCATAACTTTGGACTCCCTGAACCAAACCTTACCTAACTTGGGTGGTATCATCAGGTGAGTCTCCTGAAAAAATTTCTGAAATTTTGGTGCTGCTAGCCTAAAAACTGCGCCCCCTGCAGGCCAAAAACTGGAAAACGCTAAAAATACCTAAAAAACAAACGAACCTGCAATGTTTGTGCCCACCATAAGGGGGCACCCGGTGCAAAGCACACCCCAAGTCCCCTGGTAGCTTCACCTTTGCTCACCATTCTCCAAAGCTGGAAGGTGTGCTGATGATGCTTAAGGCCTCCAGCCCCTGTGCAGCACTACTGATTTTTTCACAAACCTTTTGCTTCCCTGTACATCAACACTATCAGCACCTGGAAATAGAACAGGGCCCCCTAATCTCGCACTGGCCATTGCTGGGATTTTGAAAACAGCGCTACAACATCGCTCCAGCCCACCCTGTCCCCAAATAACTGCCACAGGGGCCTAAGTCCAATCACAGAACATTAGATGGTTCAACATTCAAATGGAGGTCAGTGTTCTCTGCAGACACAAGCACTCCTGAGCTCTTCAGAAGCACTTCCTGCTCCAATGAGGTGGAGAAAAGCCCTTTGCTTTGGGGGAAAAAACAAGTGGGCACCACTGAACACCGTGAAGTCAGAATGCACGTAAGCAGGCATGCAAAGATGCTCTTACCTCTAAGCCATGACCCCTTCCCTAAACACCTTAATTTAGTCTCCAACTTGCTTCATGTACAGGACCACCATGTTTGCTGTCATACAAAGGATAAGAACATAAGAACAAGCCAGCTGGATCAGACCAGAGTCCATCTAGTCCAGCTCTCTGCTACTCGCAGTGGCCCACCAGGTGCCATTGGGAGCTCACATGCAGGATGTGAAAGCAAGGGCCTTCTGTGGCTGTTGCTCCCGAACACCTGGTCTGCTAAGGCATTTGCAATCTCAGATCAAGGAGGATCAAGATTGGTAGCCATAAATCGACTTCTCCATAAATCTGTCAAAGCCCCTTCATTTAGCGCCAGAGATCTATTCTACTGCTACTGATGAAAGGTTATCATTTTATCCCTTCCCTTCTTTTCCCAGCAGTCTTTAATAGAACCAGGAAATTGGTTTCCATCACCACTTGTTTCCACTGCAGCTGCAAGTCCACCATGTGTCCCCTTTTAAGAGGTTTGCTACTGGGTCCAGCAGAAACTTATTTGTCCCCCCAGCTTTTCTATCAAGAATCTAAGTTGCAGAGAGATTCTAGGAACTTTGAAGTTGGCATGTCGTTTTGTAACGCTTTGGCTGTATTGTCGAAGGCTCCCATGGCCAGAATCATCTGCTGTGGTGGGTTTCCCGGGCTGCGTGGTCATGGTCTGGTAGTTTCAGCTCCTAACATTTTGCCCATATTTATGGCTGGCATCATTGGAGGCATGTCACGGTAAAACGTTTTCTCTATTCTGTCCACCTCCCCGGTGAGGGGAAGACTGTACATTTGTATACATCTTTGGTGTCCTTGTCACAACATGCCTCCGAACACGCCAGCTGTATATGTGGTCTAAAGGAGCTAAAACGACCAGGTTACAACCACCCGGCCTGGAAAACCATCAACAGCTACTTTGATTGGTCTTAATAAAAGGCATTACACAAGTTTTGATTTTGTTTTTCTGGGGATCAGTGCAGCCACCTACGATCTTTAAACCACTTTAGCTGAAACAAATTACAAAAATATGACAGGTATACAGAGCAGCTTTATTTTGGTAAGAAAACGCCGAGGGCTTTTAAAAAAAAAAATCACATGATAGTTCTCATTGCATGTATCACTCCTTAGCTCAGTGTGACTGTGTTTGTCATGCCTGCCATCTACCAAATACGGAACAATTTCGACTTTTAACTCTGAGACTTTTTGGCAAGGTGAGGGCATCTTTTCAATAGCTTCCTCTGTCGGTTTCTTTCTCTGTCTCTCTTTTTGCCTTCTTCCCGCAAATATTTTTCAAGACGAAGCCTGCAGGTAAAATAATAAGAGTCAGTGATCAGAAATTACTGGAAGGAAGCAATAAGTAAAAACTGAGTTCATTTTGTTTTCTCCTTTCAAGGAGGGAGCAGAAGAGGAGCCAAAAAGAATGCCAGGTCCCTGTTTTTACCTGTTAAAATGCTCAACATTTTTCAGATAGTAGAATCGCCTCCTGTTGTGCTTTGCGTTCAAATGCCAGGGTATTGGCCATTCCCTGAAAGTGTACCTGCCCAGCGATACAGAAGAAGAAAAAAAGAATGACAAGAGCAACTAAGCCTTCATGCCTCAGTTTGTCGACTGGAGATCACTATGTGGTTTAGAGTGGAAGGAAGGTAGGACAAGCCTAGCAGTTATTTTTCAGTATCTACCCACTCTCTTCGCCGGGTTGATCCAAACAAGCACAGGAGAACTCCCAGACACAATCAAAAAGGAAAATGAGCCAAATTGTAGACAGACTTGGGGTGCTGTATGGTTTCCGGGCTGCATGGCAAGTGAGTAACAATGAAGTATGTAGCATGTGAATAACAATGAAGATAGCAAGGTCAATAGATGAGGGCAATCTGAATAGAAGTAGCCTGGCCTTTGGGGGGGGGGGGGTGGGGGGGGGGGGGGGGGGGGGGGGGGTGGGGGGGGGGGGGTGCGAGGGGGGGGGGGTTGTGGGGGTGTTTTGGGGGGGGGGGGGGGGGGTTGTTGGGGTGGTGGGGGTGGGGGGGGGGGGGGGTGGTGGGGGGGGCGGCGGTGGGGGGGGGGGGGGGGGGGGGGGGGGGGGGGTGGGGGGGGGGGGGGGTTGGGGGGGGGGGGGGTGGGGGGGGGGGGGGGGGGGGGGGGGGGGGGGTGGGGGGGGGGGGGGGTGGGGGGGGGGGGGGGTGGGGGGGGGGGGGGGTGGGGGGGGGGGGGGGTGGGGGGGGGGGGGGGTGGGGGGGGGGGGGGGTGGGGGGGGGGGGGGGTGGGGGGGGGGGGGGGTGGGGGGGGGGGGGGGTGGGGGGGGGGGGGGGTGGGGGGGGGGGGGGGTGGGGGGGGGGGGGGGTGGGGGGGGGGGGGGGTGGGGGGGGGGGGGGGTGGGGGGGGGGGGGGGTGGGGGGGGGGGGGGGTGGGGGGGGGGGGGGGTGGGGGGGGGGGGGGGTGGGGGGGGGGGGGGGTGGGGGGGGGGGGGGGTGGGGGGGGGGGGGGGTGGGGGGGGGGGGGGGTGGGGGGGGGGGGGGGTGGGGGGGGGGGGGGGTGGGGGGGGGGGGGGGTGGGGGGGGGGGGGGGTGGGGGGGGGGGGGGGTGGGGGGGGGGGGGGGTGGGGGGGGGGGGGGGTGGGGGGGGGGGGGGGTGGGGGGGGGGGGGGGTGGGGGGGGGGGGGGGTGGGGGGGGGGGGGGGTGGGGGGGGGGGGGGGTGGGGGGGGGGGGGGGTGGGGGGGGGGGGGGGTGGGGGGGGGGGGGGGTGGGGGGGGGGGGGGGTGGGGGGGGGGGGGGGTGGGGGGGGGGGGGGGTGGGGGGGGGGGGGGGTGGGGGGGGGGGGGGGTGGGGGGGGGGGGGGGTGGGGGGGGGGGGGGGTGGGGGGGGGGGGGGGTGGGGGGGGGGGGGGGTGGGGGGGGGGGGGGGTGGGGGGGGGGGGGGGTGGGGGGGGGGGGGGGTGGGGGGGGGGGGGGGTGGGGGGGGGGGGGGGTGGGGGGGGGGGGGGGTGGGGGGGGGGGGGGGTGGGGGGGGGGGGGGGTGGGGGGGGGGGGGGGTGGGGGGGGGGGGGGGTGGGGGGGGGGGGGGGTGGGGGGGGGGGGGGGTGGGGGGGGGGGGGGGTGGGGGGGGGGGGGGGTGGGGGGGGGGGGGGGTGGGGGGGGGGGGGGGTGGGGGGGGGGGGGGGTGGGGGGGGGGGGGGGTGGGGGGGGGGGGGGGTGGGGGGGGGGGGGGGTGGGGGGGGGGGGGGGTGGGGGGGGGGGGGGGTGGGGGGGGGGGGGGGTGGGGGGGGGGGGGGGTGGGGGGGGGGGGGGGTGGGGGGGGGGGGGGGTGGGGGGGGGGGGGGGTGGGGGGGGGGGGGGGTGGGGGGGGGGGGGGGTGGGGGGGGGGGGGGGTGGGGGGGGGGGGGGGTGGGGGGGGGGGGGGGTGGGGGGGGGGGGGGGTGGGGGGGGGGGGGGGTGGGGGGGGGGGGGGGTGGGGGGGGGGGGGGGTGGGGGGGGGGGGGGGTGGGGGGGGGGGGGGGTGGGGGGGGGGGGGGGTGGGGGGGGGGGGGGGTGGGGGGGGGGGGGGGTGGGGGGGGGGGGGGGTGGGGGGGGGGGGGGGTGGGGGGGGGGGGGGGTGGGGGGGGGGGGGGGTGGGGGGGGGGGGGGGTGGGGGGGGGGGGGGGTGGGGGGGGGGGGGGGTGGGGGGGGGGGGGGGTGGGGGGGGGGGGGGGTGGGGGGGGGGGGGGGTGGGGGGGGGGGGGGGTGGGGGGGGGGGGGGGTGGGGGGGGGGGGGGGTGGGGGGGGGGGGGGGTGGGGGGGGGGGGGGGTGGGGGGGGGGGGGGGTGGGGGGGGGGGGGGGTGGGGGGGGGGGGGGGTGGGGGGGGGGGGGGGTGGGGGGGGGGGGGGGTGGGGGGGGGGGGGGGTGGGGGGGGGGGGGGGTGGGGGGGGGGGGGGGTGGGGGGGGGGGGGGGTGGGGGGGGGGGGGGGTGGGGGGGGGGGGGGGTGGGGGGGGGGGGGGGTGGGGGGGGGGGGGGGTGGGGGGGGGGGGGGGTGGGGGGGGGGGGGGGTGGGGGGGGGGGGGGGTGGGGGGGGGGGGGGGTGGGGGGGGGGGGGGGTGGGGGGGGGGGGGGGTGGGGGGGGGGGGGGGTGGGGGGGGGGGGGGGTGGGGGGGGGGGGGGGTGGGGGGGGGGGGGGGTGGGGGGGGGGGGGGGTGGGGGGGGGGGGGGGTGGGGGGGGGGGGGGGTGGGGGGGGGGGGGGGTGGGGGGGGGGGGGGGTGGGGGGGGGGGGGGGTGGGGGGGGGGGGGGGTGGGGGGGGGGGGGGGTGGGGGGGGGGGGGGGTGGGGGGGGGGGGGGGTGGGGGGGGGGGGGGGTGGGGGGGGGGGGGGGTGGGGGGGGGGGGGGGTGGGGGGGGGGGGGGGTGGGGGGGGGGGGGGGTGGGGGGGGGGGGGGGTGGGGGGGGGGGGGGGTGGGGGGGGGGGGGGGTGGGGGGGGGGGGGGGTGGGGGGGGGGGGGGGTGGGGGGGGGGGGGGGTGGGGGGGGGGGGGGGTGGGGGGGGGGGGGGGTGGGGGGGGGGGGGGGTGGGGGGGGGGGGGGGTGGGGGGGGGGGGGGGTGGGGGGGGGGGGGGGTGGGGGGGGGGGGGGGTGGGGGGGGGGGGGGGTGGGGGGGGGGGGGGGTGGGGGGGGGGGGGGGTGGGGGGGGGGGGGGGTGGGGGGGGGGGGGGGTGGGGGGGGGGGGGGGTGGGGGGGGGGGGGGGTGGGGGGGGGGGGGGGTGGGGGGGGGGGGGGGTGGGGGGGGGGGGGGGTGGGGGGGGGGGGGGGTGGGGGGGGGGGGGGGTGGGGGGGGGGGGGGGTGGGGGGGGGGGGGGGTGGGGGGGGGGGGGGGTGGGGGGGGGGGGGGGTGGGGGGGGGGGGGGGTGGGGGGGGGGGGGGGTGGGGGGGGGGGGGGGTGGGGGGGGGGGGGGGTGGGGGGGGGGGGGGGTGGGGGGGGGGGGGGGTGGGGGGGGGGGGGGGTGGGGGGGGGGGGGGGTGGGGGGGGGGGGGGGTGGGGGGGGGGGGGGGTGGGGGGGGGGGGGGGTGGGGGGGGGGGGGGGTGGGGGGGGGGGGGGGTGGGGGGGGGGGGGGGTGGGGGGGGGGGGGGGTGGGGGGGGGGGGGGGTGGGGGGGGGGGGGGGTGGGGGGGGGGGGGGGTGGGGGGGGGGGGGGGTGGGGGGGGGGGGGGGTGGGGGGGGGGGGGGGTGGGGGGGGGGGGGGGTGGGGGGGGGGGGGGGTGGGGGGGGGGGGGGGTGGGGGGGGGGGGGGGTGGGGGGGGGGGGGGGTGGGGGGGGGGGGGGGTGGGGGGGGGGGGGGGTGGGGGGGGGGGGGGGTGGGGGGGGGGGGGGGTGGGGGGGGGGGGGGGTGGGGGGGGGGGGGGGTGGGGGGGGGGGGGGGTGGGGGGGGGGGGGGGTGGGGGGGGGGGGGGGTGGGGGGGGGGGGGGGTGGGGGGGGGGGGGGGTGGGGGGGGGGGGGGGTGGGGGGGGGGGGGGGTGGGGGGGGGGGGGGGTGGGGGGGGGGGGGGGTGGGGGGGGGGGGGGGTGGGGGGGGGGGGGGGTGGGGGGGGGGGGGGGTGGGGGGGGGGGGGGGTGGGGGGGGGGGGGGGTGGGGGGGGGGGGGGGTGGGGGGGGGGGGGGGTGGGGGGGGGGGGGGGTGGGGGGGGGGGGGGGTGGGGGGGGGGGGGGGTGGGGGGGGGGGGGGGTGGGGGGGGGGGGGGGTGGGGGGGGGGGGGGGTGGGGGGGGGGGGGGGTGGGGGGGGGGGGGGGTGGGGGGGGGGGGGGGTGGGGGGGGGGGGGGGTGGGGGGGGGGGGGGGTGGGGGGGGGGGGGGGTGGGGGGGGGGGGGGGTGGGGGGGGGGGGGGGTGGGGGGGGGGGGGGGTGGGGGGGGGGGGGGGTGGGGGGGGGGGGGGGTGGGGGGGGGGGGGGGTGGGGGGGGGGGGGGGTGGGGGGGGGGGGGGGTGGGGGGGGGGGGGGGTGGGGGGGGGGGGGGGTGGGGGGGGGGGGGGGTGGGGGGGGGGGGGGGTGGGGGGGGGGGGGGGTGGGGGGGGGGGGGGGTGGGGGGGGGGGGGGGTGGGGGGGGGGGGGGGTGGGGGGGGGGGGGGGTGGGGGGGGGGGGGGGTGGGGGGGGGGGGGGGTGGGGGGGGGGGGGGGTGGGGGGGGGGGGGGGTGGGGGGGGGGGGGGGTGGGGGGGGGGGGGGGTGGGGGGGGGGGGGGGTGGGGGGGGGGGGGGGTGGGGGGGGGGGGGGGTGGGGGGGGGGGGGGGTGGGGGGGGGGGGGGGTGGGGGGGGGGGGGGGTGGGGGGGGGGGGGGGTGGGGGGGGGGGGGGGTGGGGGGGGGGGGGGGTGGGGGGGGGGGGGGGTGGGGGGGGGGGGGGGTGGGGGGGGGGGGGGGTGGGGGGGGGGGGGGGTGGGGGGGGGGGGGGGTGGGGGGGGGGGGGGGTGGGGGGGGGGGGGGGTGGGGGGGGGGGGGGGTGGGGGGGGGGGGGGGTGGGGGGGGGGGGGGGTGGGGGGGGGGGGGGGTGGGGGGGGGGGGGGGTGGGGGGGGGGGGGGGTGGGGGGGGGGGGGGGTGGGGGGGGGGGGGGGTGGGGGGGGGGGGGGGTGGGGGGGGGGGGGGGTGGGGGGGGGGGGGGGTGGGGGGGGGGGGGGGTGGGGGGGGGGGGGGGTGGGGGGGGGGGGGGGTGGGGGGGGGGGGGGGTGGGGGGGGGGGGGGGTGGGGGGGGGGGGGGGTGGGGGGGGGGGGGGGTGGGGGGGGGGGGGGGTGGGGGGGGGGGGGGGTGGGGGGGGGGGGGGGTGGGGGGGGGGGGGGGTGGGGGGGGGGGGGGGTGGGGGGGGGGGGGGGTGGGGGGGGGGGGGGGTGGGGGGGGGGGGGGGTGGGGGGGGGGGGGGGTGGGGGGGGGGGGGGGTGGGGGGGGGGGGGGGTGGGGGGGGGGGGGGGTGGGGGGGGGGGGGGGTGGGGGGGGGGGGGGGTGGGGGGGGGGGGGGGTGGGGGGGGGGGGGGGTGGGGGGGGGGGGGGGTGGGGGGGGGGGGGGGTGGGGGGGGGGGGGGGTGGGGGGGGGGGGGGGTGGGGGGGGGGGGGGGTGGGGGGGGGGGGGGGTGGGGGGGGGGGGGGGTGGGGGGGGGGGGGGGTGGGGGGGGGGGGGGGTGGGGGGGGGGGGGGGTGGGGGGGGGGGGGGGTGGGGGGGGGGGGGGGTGGGGGGGGGGGGGGGTGGGGGGGGGGGGGGGTGGGGGGGGGGGGGGGTGGGGGGGGGGGGGGGTGGGGGGGGGGGGGGGTGGGGGGGGGGGGGGGTGGGGGGGGGGGGGGGTGGGGGGGGGGGGGGGTGGGGGGGGGGGGGGGTGGGGGGGGGGGGGGGTGGGGGGGGGGGGGGGTGGGGGGGGGGGGGGGTGGGGGGGGGGGGGGGTGGGGGGGGGGGGGGGTGGGGGGGGGGGGGGGTGGGGGGGGGGGGGGGTGGGGGGGGGGGGGGGTGGGGGGGGGGGGGGGTGGGGGGGGGGGGGGGTGGGGGGGGGGGGGGGTGGGGGGGGGGGGGGGTGGGGGGGGGGGGGGGTGGGGGGGGGGGGGGGTGGGGGGGGGGGGGGGTGGGGGGGGGGGGGGGTGGGGGGGGGGGGGGGTGGGGGGGGGGGGGGGTGGGGGGGGGGGGGGGTGGGGGGGGGGGGGGGTGGGGGGGGGGGGGGGTGGGGGGGGGGGGGGGTGGGGGGGGGGGGGGGTGGGGGGGGGGGGGGGTGGGGGGGGGGGGGGGTGGGGGGGGGGGGGGGTGGGGGGGGGGGGGGGTGGGGGGGGGGGGGGGTGGGGGGGGGGGGGGGTGGGGGGGGGGGGGGGTGGGGGGGGGGGGGGGTGGGGGGGGGGGGGGGTGGGGGGGGGGGGGGGTGGGGGGGGGGGGGGGTGGGGGGGGGGGGGGGTGGGGGGGGGGGGGGGTGGGGGGGGGGGGGGGTGGGGGGGGGGGGGGGTGGGGGGGGGGGGGGGTGGGGGGGGGGGGGGGTGGGGGGGGGGGGGGGTGGGGGGGGGGGGGGGTGGGGGGGGGGGGGGGTGGGGGGGGGGGGGGGTGGGGGGGGGGGGGGGTGGGGGGGGGGGGGGGTGGGGGGGGGGGGGGGTGGGGGGGGGGGGGGGTGGGGGGGGGGGGGGGTGGGGGGGGGGGGGGGTGGGGGGGGGGGGGGGTGGGGGGGGGGGGGGGTGGGGGGGGGGGGGGGTGGGGGGGGGGGGGGGTGGGGGGGGGGGGGGGTGGGGGGGGGGGGGGGTGGGGGGGGGGGGGGGTGGGGGGGGGGGGGGGTGGGGGGGGGGGGGGGTGGGGGGGGGGGGGGGTGGGGGGGGGGGGGGGTGGGGGGGGGGGGGGGTGGGGGGGGGGGGGGGTGGGGGGGGGGGGGGGTGGGGGGGGGGGGGGGTGGGGGGGGGGGGGGGTGGGGGGGGGGGGGGGTGGGGGGGGGGGGGGGTGGGGGGGGGGGGGGGTGGGGGGGGGGGGGGGTGGGGGGGGGGGGGGGTGGGGGGGGGGGGGGGTGGGGGGGGGGGGGGGTGGGGGGGGGGGGGGGTGGGGGGGGGGGGGGGTGGGGGGGGGGGGGGGTGGGGGGGGGGGGGGGTGGGGGGGGGGGGGGGTGGGGGGGGGGGGGGGTGGGGGGGGGGGGGGGTGGGGGGGGGGGGGGGTGGGGGGGGGGGGGGGTGGGGGGGGGGGGGGGTGGGGGGGGGGGGGGGTGGGGGGGGGGGGGGGTGGGGGGGGGGGGGGGTGGGGGGGGGGGGGGGTGGGGGGGGGGGGGGGTGGGGGGGGGGGGGGGTGGGGGGGGGGGGGGGTGGGGGGGGGGGGGGGTGGGGGGGGGGGGGGGTGGGGGGGGGGGGGGGTGGGGGGGGGGGGGGGTGGGGGGGGGGGGGGGTGGGGGGGGGGGGGGGTGGGGGGGGGGGGGGGTGGGGGGGGGGGGGGGTGGGGGGGGGGGGGGGTGGGGGGGGGGGGGGGTGGGGGGGGGGGGGGGTGGGGGGGGGGGGGGGTGGGGGGGGGGGGGGGTGGGGGGGGGGGGGGGTGGGGGGGGGGGGGGGTGGGGGGGGGGGGGGGTGGGGGGGGGGGGGGGTGGGGGGGGGGGGGGGTGGGGGGGGGGGGGGGTGGGGGGGGGGGGGGGTGGGGGGGGGGGGGGGTGGGGGGGGGGGGGGGTGGGGGGGGGGGGGGGTGGGGGGGGGGGGGGGTGGGGGGGGGGGGGGGTGGGGGGGGGGGGGGGTGGGGGGGGGGGGGGGTGGGGGGGGGGGGGGGTGGGGGGGGGGGGGGGTGGGGGGGGGGGGGGGTGGGGGGGGGGGGGGGTGGGGGGGGGGGGGGGTGGGGGGGGGGGGGGGTGGGGGGGGGGGGGGGTGGGGGGGGGGGGGGGTGGGGGGGGGGGGGGGTGGGGGGGGGGGGGGGTGGGGGGGGGGGGGGGTGGGGGGGGGGGGGGGTGGGGGGGGGGGGGGGTGGGGGGGGGGGGGGGTGGGGGGGGGGGGGGGTGGGGGGGGGGGGGGGTGGGGGGGGGGGGGGGTGGGGGGGGGGGGGGGTGGGGGGGGGGGGGGGTGGGGGGGGGGGGGGGTGGGGGGGGGGGGGGGTGGGGGGGGGGGGGGGTGGGGGGGGGGGGGGGTGGGGGGGGGGGGGGGTGGGGGGGGGGGGGGGTGGGGGGGGGGGGGGGTGGGGGGGGGGGGGGGTGGGGGGGGGGGGGGGTGGGGGGGGGGGGGGGTGGGGGGGGGGGGGGGTGGGGGGGGGGGGGGGTGGGGGGGGGGGGGGGTGGGGGGGGGGGGGGGTGGGGGGGGGGGGGGGTGGGGGGGGGGGGGGGTGGGGGGGGGGGGGGGTGGGGGGGGGGGGGGGTGGGGGGGGGGGGGGGTGGGGGGGGGGGGGGGTGGGGGGGGGGGGGGGTGGGGGGGGGGGGGGGTGGGGGGGGGGGGGGGTGGGGGGGGGGGGGGGTGGGGGGGGGGGGGGGTGGGGGGGGGGGGGGGTGGGGGGGGGGGGGGGTGGGGGGGGGGGGGGGTGGGGGGGGGGGGGGGTGGGGGGGGGGGGGGGTGGGGGGGGGGGGGGGTGGGGGGGGGGGGGGGTGGGGGGGGGGGGGGGTGGGGGGGGGGGGGGGTGGGGGGGGGGGGGGGTGGGGGGGGGGGGGGGTGGGGGGGGGGGGGGGTGGGGGGGGGGGGGGGTGGGGGGGGGGGGGGGTGGGGGGGGGGGGGGGTGGGGGGGGGGGGGGGTGGGGGGGGGGGGGGGTGGGGGGGGGGGGGGGTGGGGGGGGGGGGGGGTGGGGGGGGGGGGGGGTGGGGGGGGGGGGGGGTGGGGGGGGGGGGGGGTGGGGGGGGGGGGGGGTGGGGGGGGGGGGGGGTGGGGGGGGGGGGGGGTGGGGGGGGGGGGGGGTGGGGGGGGGGGGGGGTGGGGGGGGGGGGGGGTGGGGGGGGGGGGGGGTGGGGGGGGGGGGGGGTGGGGGGGGGGGGGGGTGGGGGGGGGGGGGGGTGGGGGGGGGGGGGGGTGGGGGGGGGGGGGGGTGGGGGGGGGGGGGGGTGGGGGGGGGGGGGGGTGGGGGGGGGGGGGGGTGGGGGGGGGGGGGGGTGGGGGGGGGGGGGGGTGGGGGGGGGGGGGGGTGGGGGGGGGGGGGGGTGGGGGGGGGGGGGGGTGGGGGGGGGGGGGGGTGGGGGGGGGGGGGGGTGGGGGGGGGGGGGGGTGGGGGGGGGGGGGGGTGGGGGGGGGGGGGGGTGGGGGGGGGGGGGGGTGGGGGGGGGGGGGGGTGGGGGGGGGGGGGGGTGGGGGGGGGGGGGGGTGGGGGGGGGGGGGGGTGGGGGGGGGGGGGGGTGGGGGGGGGGGGGGGTGGGGGGGGGGGGGGGTGGGGGGGGGGGGGGGTGGGGGGGGGGGGGGGTGGGGGGGGGGGGGGGTGGGGGGGGGGGGGGGTGGGGGGGGGGGGGGGTGGGGGGGGGGGGGGGTGGGGGGGGGGGGGGGTGGGGGGGGGGGGGGGTGGGGGGGGGGGGGGGTGGGGGGGGGGGGGGGTGGGGGGGGGGGGGGGTGGGGGGGGGGGGGGGTGGGGGGGGGGGGGGGTGGGGGGGGGGGGGGGTGGGGGGGGGGGGGGGTGGGGGGGGGGGGGGGTGGGGGGGGGGGGGGGTGGGGGGGGGGGGGGGTGGGGGGGGGGGGGGGTGGGGGGGGGGGGGGGTGGGGGGGGGGGGGGGTGGGGGGGGGGGGGGGTGGGGGGGGGGGGGGGTGGGGGGGGGGGGGGGTGGGGGGGGGGGGGGGTGGGGGGGGGGGGGGGTGGGGGGGGGGGGGGGTGGGGGGGGGGGGGGGTGGGGGGGGGGGGGGGTGGGGGGGGGGGGGGGTGGGGGGGGGGGGGGGTGGGGGGGGGGGGGGGTGGGGGGGGGGGGGGGTGGGGGGGGGGGGGGGTGGGGGGGGGGGGGGGTGGGGGGGGGGGGGGGTGGGGGGGGGGGGGGGTGGGGGGGGGGGGGGGTGGGGGGGGGGGGGGGTGGGGGGGGGGGGGGGTGGGGGGGGGGGGGGGTGGGGGGGGGGGGGGGTGGGGGGGGGGGGGGGTGGGGGGGGGGGGGGGTGGGGGGGGGGGGGGGTGGGGGGGGGGGGGGGTGGGGGGGGGGGGGGGTGGGGGGGGGGGGGGGTGGGGGGGGGGGGGGGTGGGGGGGGGGGGGGGTGGGGGGGGGGGGGGGTGGGGGGGGGGGGGGGTGGGGGGGGGGGGGGGTGGGGGGGGGGGGGGGTGGGGGGGGGGGGGGGTGGGGGGGGGGGGGGGTGGGGGGGGGGGGGGGTGGGGGGGGGGGGGGGTGGGGGGGGGGGGGGGTGGGGGGGGGGGGGGGTGGGGGGGGGGGGGGGTGGGGGGGGGGGGGGGTGGGGGGGGGGGGGGGTGGGGGGGGGGGGGGGTGGGGGGGGGGGGGGGTGGGGGGGGGGGGGGGTGGGGGGGGGGGGGGGTGGGGGGGGGGGGGGGTGGGGGGGGGGGGGGGTGGGGGGGGGGGGGGGTGGGGGGGGGGGGGGGTGGGGGGGGGGGGGGGTGGGGGGGGGGGGGGGTGGGGGGGGGGGGGGGTGGGGGGGGGGGGGGGTGGGGGGGGGGGGGGGTGGGGGGGGGGGGGGGTGGGGGGGGGGGGGGGTGGGGGGGGGGGGGGGTGGGGGGGGGGGGGGGTGGGGGGGGGGGGGGGTGGGGGGGGGGGGGGGTGGGGGGGGGGGGGGGTGGGGGGGGGGGGGGGTGGGGGGGGGGGGGGGTGGGGGGGGGGGGGGGTGGGGGGGGGGGGGGGTGGGGGGGGGGGGGGGTGGGGGGGGGGGGGGGTGGGGGGGGGGGGGGGTGGGGGGGGGGGGGGGTGGGGGGGGGGGGGGGTGGGGGGGGGGGGGGGTGGGGGGGGGGGGGGGTGGGGGGGGGGGGGGGTGGGGGGGGGGGGGGGTGGGGGGGGGGGGGGGTGGGGGGGGGGGGGGGTGGGGGGGGGGGGGGGTGGGGGGGGGGGGGGGTGGGGGGGGGGGGGGGTGGGGGGGGGGGGGGGTGGGGGGGGGGGGGGGTGGGGGGGGGGGGGGGTGGGGGGGGGGGGGGGTGGGGGGGGGGGGGGGTGGGGGGGGGGGGGGGTGGGGGGGGGGGGGGGTGGGGGGGGGGGGGGGTGGGGGGGGGGGGGGGTGGGGGGGGGGGGGGGTGGGGGGGGGGGGGGGTGGGGGGGGGGGGGGGTGGGGGGGGGGGGGGGTGGGGGGGGGGGGGGGTGGGGGGGGGGGGGGGTGGGGGGGGGGGGGGGTGGGGGGGGGGGGGGGTGGGGGGGGGGGGGGGTGGGGGGGGGGGGGGGTGGGGGGGGGGGGGGGTGGGGGGGGGGGGGGGTGGGGGGGGGGGGGGGTGGGGGGGGGGGGGGGTGGGGGGGGGGGGGGGTGGGGGGGGGGGGGGGTGGGGGGGGGGGGGGGTGGGGGGGGGGGGGGGTGGGGGGGGGGGGGGGTGGGGGGGGGGGGGGGTGGGGGGGGGGGGGGGTGGGGGGGGGGGGGGGTGGGGGGGGGGGGGGGTGGGGGGGGGGGGGGGTGGGGGGGGGGGGGGGTGGGGGGGGGGGGGGGTGGGGGGGGGGGGGGGTGGGGGGGGGGGGGGGTGGGGGGGGGGGGGGGTGGGGGGGGGGGGGGGTGGGGGGGGGGGGGGGTGGGGGGGGGGGGGGGTGGGGGGGGGGGGGGGTGGGGGGGGGGGGGGGTGGGGGGGGGGGGGGGTGGGGGGGGGGGGGGGTGGGGGGGGGGGGGGGTGGGGGGGGGGGGGGGTGGGGGGGGGGGGGGGTGGGGGGGGGGGGGGGTGGGGGGGGGGGGGGGTGGGGGGGGGGGGGGGTGGGGGGGGGGGGGGGTGGGGGGGGGGGGGGGTGGGGGGGGGGGGGGGTGGGGGGGGGGGGGGGTGGGGGGGGGGGGGGGTGGGGGGGGGGGGGGGTGGGGGGGGGGGGGGGTGGGGGGGGGGGGGGGTGGGGGGGGGGGGGGGTGGGGGGGGGGGGGGGTGGGGGGGGGGGGGGGTGGGGGGGGGGGGGGGTGGGGGGGGGGGGGGGTGGGGGGGGGGGGGGGTGGGGGGGGGGGGGGGTGGGGGGGGGGGGGGGTGGGGGGGGGGGGGGGTGGGGGGGGGGGGGGGTGGGGGGGGGGGGGGGTGGGGGGGGGGGGGGGTGGGGGGGGGGGGGGGTGGGGGGGGGGGGGGGTGGGGGGGGGGGGGGGTGGGGGGGGGGGGGGGTGGGGGGGGGGGGGGGTGGGGGGGGGGGGGGGTGGGGGGGGGGGGGGGTGGGGGGGGGGGGGGGTGGGGGGGGGGGGGGGTGGGGGGGGGGGGGGGTGGGGGGGGGGGGGGGTGGGGGGGGGGGGGGGTGGGGGGGGGGGGGGGTGGGGGGGGGGGGGGGTGGGGGGGGGGGGGGGTGGGGGGGGGGGGGGGTGGGGGGGGGGGGGGGTGGGGGGGGGGGGGGGTGGGGGGGGGGGGGGGTGGGGGGGGGGGGGGGTGGGGGGGGGGGGGGGTGGGGGGGGGGGGGGGTGGGGGGGGGGGGGGGTGGGGGGGGGGGGGGGTGGGGGGGGGGGGGGGTGGGGGGGGGGGGGGGTGGGGGGGGGGGGGGGTGGGGGGGGGGGGGGGTGGGGGGGGGGGGGGGTGGGGGGGGGGGGGGGTGGGGGGGGGGGGGGGTGGGGGGGGGGGGGGGTGGGGGGGGGGGGGGGTGGGGGGGGGGGGGGGTGGGGGGGGGGGGGGGTGGGGGGGGGGGGGGGTGGGGGGGGGGGGGGGTGGGGGGGGGGGGGGGTGGGGGGGGGGGGGGGTGGGGGGGGGGGGGGGTGGGGGGGGGGGGGGGTGGGGGGGGGGGGGGGTGGGGGGGGGGGGGGGTGGGGGGGGGGGGGGGTGGGGGGGGGGGGGGGTGGGGGGGGGGGGGGGTGGGGGGGGGGGGGGGTGGGGGGGGGGGGGGGTGGGGGGGGGGGGGGGTGGGGGGGGGGGGGGGTGGGGGGGGGGGGGGGTGGGGGGGGGGGGGGGTGGGGGGGGGGGGGGGTGGGGGGGGGGGGGGGTGGGGGGGGGGGGGGGTGGGGGGGGGGGGGGGTGGGGGGGGGGGGGGGTGGGGGGGGGGGGGGGTGGGGGGGGGGGGGGGTGGGGGGGGGGGGGGGTGGGGGGGGGGGGGGGTGGGGGGGGGGGGGGGTGGGGGGGGGGGGGGGTGGGGGGGGGGGGGGGTGGGGGGGGGGGGGGGTGGGGGGGGGGGGGGGTGGGGGGGGGGGGGGGTGGGGGGGGGGGGGGGTGGGGGGGGGGGGGGGTGGGGGGGGGGGGGGGTGGGGGGGGGGGGGGGTGGGGGGGGGGGGGGGTGGGGGGGGGGGGGGGTGGGGGGGGGGGGGGGTGGGGGGGGGGGGGGGTGGGGGGGGGGGGGGGTGGGGGGGGGGGGGGGTGGGGGGGGGGGGGGGTGGGGGGGGGGGGGGGTGGGGGGGGGGGGGGGTGGGGGGGGGGGGGGGTGGGGGGGGGGGGGGGTGGGGGGGGGGGGGGGTGGGGGGGGGGGGGGGTGGGGGGGGGGGGGGGTGGGGGGGGGGGGGGGTGGGGGGGGGGGGGGGTGGGGGGGGGGGGGGGTGGGGGGGGGGGGGGGTGGGGGGGGGGGGGGGTGGGGGGGGGGGGGGGTGGGGGGGGGGGGGGGTGGGGGGGGGGGGGGGTGGGGGGGGGGGGGGGTGGGGGGGGGGGGGGGTGGGGGGGGGGGGGGGTGGGGGGGGGGGGGGGTGGGGGGGGGGGGGGGTGGGGGGGGGGGGGGGTGGGGGGGGGGGGGGGTGGGGGGGGGGGGGGGTGGGGGGGGGGGGGGGTGGGGGGGGGGGGGGGTGGGGGGGGGGGGGGGTGGGGGGGGGGGGGGGTGGGGGGGGGGGGGGGTGGGGGGGGGGGGGGGTGGGGGGGGGGGGGGGTGGGGGGGGGGGGGGGTGGGGGGGGGGGGGGGTGGGGGGGGGGGGGGGTGGGGGGGGGGGGGGGTGGGGGGGGGGGGGGGTGGGGGGGGGGGGGGGTGGGGGGGGGGGGGGGTGGGGGGGGGGGGGGGTGGGGGGGGGGGGGGGTGGGGGGGGGGGGGGGTGGGGGGGGGGGGGGGTGGGGGGGGGGGGGGGTGGGGGGGGGGGGGGGTGGGGGGGGGGGGGGGTGGGGGGGGGGGGGGGTGGGGGGGGGGGGGGGTGGGGGGGGGGGGGGGTGGGGGGGGGGGGGGGTGGGGGGGGGGGGGGGTGGGGGGGGGGGGGGGTGGGGGGGGGGGGGGGTGGGGGGGGGGGGGGGTGGGGGGGGGGGGGGGTGGGGGGGGGGGGGGGTGGGGGGGGGGGGGGGTGGGGGGGGGGGGGGGTGGGGGGGGGGGGGGGTGGGGGGGGGGGGGGGTGGGGGGGGGGGGGGGTGGGGGGGGGGGGGGGTGGGGGGGGGGGGGGGTGGGGGGGGGGGGGGGTGGGGGGGGGGGGGGGTGGGGGGGGGGGGGGGTGGGGGGGGGGGGGGGTGGGGGGGGGGGGGGGTGGGGGGGGGGGGGGGTGGGGGGGGGGGGGGGTGGGGGGGGGGGGGGGTGGGGGGGGGGGGGGGTGGGGGGGGGGGGGGGTGGGGGGGGGGGGGGGTGGGGGGGGGGGGGGGTGGGGGGGGGGGGGGGTGGGGGGGGGGGGGGGTGGGGGGGGGGGGGGGTGGGGGGGGGGGGGGGTGGGGGGGGGGGGGGGTGGGGGGGGGGGGGGGTGGGGGGGGGGGGGGGTGGGGGGGGGGGGGGGTGGGGGGGGGGGGGGGTGGGGGGGGGGGGGGGTGGGGGGGGGGGGGGGTGGGGGGGGGGGGGGGTGGGGGGGGGGGGGGGTGGGGGGGGGGGGGGGTGGGGGGGGGGGGGGGTGGGGGGGGGGGGGGGTGGGGGGGGGGGGGGGTGGGGGGGGGGGGGGGTGGGGGGGGGGGGGGGTGGGGGGGGGGGGGGGTGGGGGGGGGGGGGGGTGGGGGGGGGGGGGGGTGGGGGGGGGGGGGGGTGGGGGGGGGGGGGGGTGGGGGGGGGGGGGGGTGGGGGGGGGGGGGGGTGGGGGGGGGGGGGGGTGGGGGGGGGGGGGGGTGGGGGGGGGGGGGGGTGGGGGGGGGGGGGGGTGGGGGGGGGGGGGGGTGGGGGGGGGGGGGGGTGGGGGGGGGGGGGGGTGGGGGGGGGGGGGGGTGGGGGGGGGGGGGGGTGGGGGGGGGGGGGGGTGGGGGGGGGGGGGGGTGGGGGGGGGGGGGGGTGGGGGGGGGGGGGGGTGGGGGGGGGGGGGGGTGGGGGGGGGGGGGGGTGGGGGGGGGGGGGGGTGGGGGGGGGGGGGGGTGGGGGGGGGGGGGGGTGGGGGGGGGGGGGGGTGGGGGGGGGGGGGGGTGGGGGGGGGGGGGGGTGGGGGGGGGGGGGGGTGGGGGGGGGGGGGGGTGGGGGGGGGGGGGGGTGGGGGGGGGGGGGGGTGGGGGGGGGGGGGGGTGGGGGGGGGGGGGGGTGGGGGGGGGGGGGGGTGGGGGGGGGGGGGGGTGGGGGGGGGGGGGGGTGGGGGGGGGGGGGGGTGGGGGGGGGGGGGGGTGGGGGGGGGGGGGGGTGGGGGGGGGGGGGGGTGGGGGGGGGGGGGGGTGGGGGGGGGGGGGGGTGGGGGGGGGGGGGGGTGGGGGGGGGGGGGGGTGGGGGGGGGGGGGGGTGGGGGGGGGGGGGGGTGGGGGGGGGGGGGGGTGGGGGGGGGGGGGGGTGGGGGGGGGGGGGGGTGGGGGGGGGGGGGGGTGGGGGGGGGGGGGGGTGGGGGGGGGGGGGGGTGGGGGGGGGGGGGGGTGGGGGGGGGGGGGGGTGGGGGGGGGGGGGGGTGGGGGGGGGGGGGGGTGGGGGGGGGGGGGGGTGGGGGGGGGGGGGGGTGGGGGGGGGGGGGGGTGGGGGGGGGGGGGGGTGGGGGGGGGGGGGGGTGGGGGGGGGGGGGGGTGGGGGGGGGGGGGGGTGGGGGGGGGGGGGGGTGGGGGGGGGGGGGGGTGGGGGGGGGGGGGGGTGGGGGGGGGGGGGGGTGGGGGGGGGGGGGGGTGGGGGGGGGGGGGGGTGGGGGGGGGGGGGGGTGGGGGGGGGGGGGGGTGGGGGGGGGGGGGGGTGGGGGGGGGGGGGGGTGGGGGGGGGGGGGGGTGGGGGGGGGGGGGGGTGGGGGGGGGGGGGGGTGGGGGGGGGGGGGGGTGGGGGGGGGGGGGGGTGGGGGGGGGGGGGGGTGGGGGGGGGGGGGGGTGGGGGGGGGGGGGGGTGGGGGGGGGGGGGGGTGGGGGGGGGGGGGGGTGGGGGGGGGGGGGGGTGGGGGGGGGGGGGGGTGGGGGGGGGGGGGGGTGGGGGGGGGGGGGGGTGGGGGGGGGGGGGGGTGGGGGGGGGGGGGGGTGGGGGGGGGGGGGGGTGGGGGGGGGGGGGGGTGGGGGGGGGGGGGGGTGGGGGGGGGGGGGGGTGGGGGGGGGGGGGGGTGGGGGGGGGGGGGGGTGGGGGGGGGGGGGGGTGGGGGGGGGGGGGGGTGGGGGGGGGGGGGGGTGGGGGGGGGGGGGGGTGGGGGGGGGGGGGGGTGGGGGGGGGGGGGGGTGGGGGGGGGGGGGGGTGGGGGGGGGGGGGGGTGGGGGGGGGGGGGGGTGGGGGGGGGGGGGGGTGGGGGGGGGGGGGGGTGGGGGGGGGGGGGGGTGGGGGGGGGGGGGGGTGGGGGGGGGGGGGGGTGGGGGGGGGGGGGGGTGGGGGGGGGGGGGGGTGGGGGGGGGGGGGGGTGGGGGGGGGGGGGGGTGGGGGGGGGGGGGGGTGGGGGGGGGGGGGGGTGGGGGGGGGGGGGGGTGGGGGGGGGGGGGGGTGGGGGGGGGGGGGGGTGGGGGGGGGGGGGGGTGGGGGGGGGGGGGGGTGGGGGGGGGGGGGGGTGGGGGGGGGGGGGGGTGGGGGGGGGGGGGGGTGGGGGGGGGGGGGGGTGGGGGGGGGGGGGGGTGGGGGGGGGGGGGGGTGGGGGGGGGGGGGGGTGGGGGGGGGGGGGGGTGGGGGGGGGGGGGGGTGGGGGGGGGGGGGGGTGGGGGGGGGGGGGGGTGGGGGGGGGGGGGGGTGGGGGGGGGGGGGGGTGGGGGGGGGGGGGGGTGGGGGGGGGGGGGGGTGGGGGGGGGGGGGGGTGGGGGGGGGGGGGGGTGGGGGGGGGGGGGGGTGGGGGGGGGGGGGGGTGGGGGGGGGGGGGGGTGGGGGGGGGGGGGGGTGGGGGGGGGGGGGGGTGGGGGGGGGGGGGGGTGGGGGGGGGGGGGGGTGGGGGGGGGGGGGGGTGGGGGGGGGGGGGGGTGGGGGGGGGGGGGGGTGGGGGGGGGGGGGGGTGGGGGGGGGGGGGGGTGGGGGGGGGGGGGGGTGGGGGGGGGGGGGGGTGGGGGGGGGGGGGGGTGGGGGGGGGGGGGGGTGGGGGGGGGGGGGGGTGGGGGGGGGGGGGGGTGGGGGGGGGGGGGGGTGGGGGGGGGGGGGGGTGGGGGGGGGGGGGGGTGGGGGGGGGGGGGGGTGGGGGGGGGGGGGGGTGGGGGGGGGGGGGGGTGGGGGGGGGGGGGGGTGGGGGGGGGGGGGGGTGGGGGGGGGGGGGGGTGGGGGGGGGGGGGGGTGGGGGGGGGGGGGGGTGGGGGGGGGGGGGGGTGGGGGGGGGGGGGGGTGGGGGGGGGGGGGGGTGGGGGGGGGGGGGGGTGGGGGGGGGGGGGGGTGGGGGGGGGGGGGGGTGGGGGGGGGGGGGGGTGGGGGGGGGGGGGGGTGGGGGGGGGGGGGGGTGGGGGGGGGGGGGGGTGGGGGGGGGGGGGGGTGGGGGGGGGGGGGGGTGGGGGGGGGGGGGGGTGGGGGGGGGGGGGGGTGGGGGGGGGGGGGGGTGGGGGGGGGGGGGGGTGGGGGGGGGGGGGGGTGGGGGGGGGGGGGGGTGGGGGGGGGGGGGGGTGGGGGGGGGGGGGGGTGGGGGGGGGGGGGGGTGGGGGGGGGGGGGGGTGGGGGGGGGGGGGGGTGGGGGGGGGGGGGGGTGGGGGGGGGGGGGGGTGGGGGGGGGGGGGGGTGGGGGGGGGGGGGGGTGGGGGGGGGGGGGGGTGGGGGGGGGGGGGGGTGGGGGGGGGGGGGGGTGGGGGGGGGGGGGGGTGGGGGGGGGGGGGGGTGGGGGGGGGGGGGGGTGGGGGGGGGGGGGGGTGGGGGGGGGGGGGGGTGGGGGGGGGGGGGGGTGGGGGGGGGGGGGGGTGGGGGGGGGGGGGGGTGGGGGGGGGGGGGGGTGGGGGGGGGGGGGGGTGGGGGGGGGGGGGGGTGGGGGGGGGGGGGGGTGGGGGGGGGGGGGGGTGGGGGGGGGGGGGGGTGGGGGGGGGGGGGGGTGGGGGGGGGGGGGGGTGGGGGGGGGGGGGGGTGGGGGGGGGGGGGGGTGGGGGGGGGGGGGGGTGGGGGGGGGGGGGGGTGGGGGGGGGGGGGGGTGGGGGGGGGGGGGGGTGGGGGGGGGGGGGGGTGGGGGGGGGGGGGGGTGGGGGGGGGGGGGGGTGGGGGGGGGGGGGGGTGGGGGGGGGGGGGGGTGGGGGGGGGGGGGGGTGGGGGGGGGGGGGGGTGGGGGGGGGGGGGGGTGGGGGGGGGGGGGGGTGGGGGGGGGGGGGGGTGGGGGGGGGGGGGGGTGGGGGGGGGGGGGGGTGGGGGGGGGGGGGGGTGGGGGGGGGGGGGGGTGGGGGGGGGGGGGGGTGGGGGGGGGGGGGGGTGGGGGGGGGGGGGGGTGGGGGGGGGGGGGGGTGGGGGGGGGGGGGGGTGGGGGGGGGGGGGGGTGGGGGGGGGGGGGGGTGGGGGGGGGGGGGGGTGGGGGGGGGGGGGGGTGGGGGGGGGGGGGGGTGGGGGGGGGGGGGGGTGGGGGGGGGGGGGGGTGGGGGGGGGGGGGGGTGGGGGGGGGGGGGGGTGGGGGGGGGGGGGGGTGGGGGGGGGGGGGGGTGGGGGGGGGGGGGGGTGGGGGGGGGGGGGGGTGGGGGGGGGGGGGGGTGGGGGGGGGGGGGGGTGGGGGGGGGGGGGGGTGGGGGGGGGGGGGGGTGGGGGGGGGGGGGGGTGGGGGGGGGGGGGGGTGGGGGGGGGGGGGGGTGGGGGGGGGGGGGGGTGGGGGGGGGGGGGGGTGGGGGGGGGGGGGGGTGGGGGGGGGGGGGGGTGGGGGGGGGGGGGGGTGGGGGGGGGGGGGGGTGGGGGGGGGGGGGGGTGGGGGGGGGGGGGGGTGGGGGGGGGGGGGGGTGGGGGGGGGGGGGGGTGGGGGGGGGGGGGGGTGGGGGGGGGGGGGGGTGGGGGGGGGGGGGGGTGGGGGGGGGGGGGGGTGGGGGGGGGGGGGGGTGGGGGGGGGGGGGGGTGGGGGGGGGGGGGGGTGGGGGGGGGGGGGGGTGGGGGGGGGGGGGGGTGGGGGGGGGGGGGGGTGGGGGGGGGGGGGGGTGGGGGGGGGGGGGGGTGGGGGGGGGGGGGGGTGGGGGGGGGGGGGGGTGGGGGGGGGGGGGGGTGGGGGGGGGGGGGGGTGGGGGGGGGGGGGGGTGGGGGGGGGGGGGGGTGGGGGGGGGGGGGGGTGGGGGGGGGGGGGGGTGGGGGGGGGGGGGGGTGGGGGGGGGGGGGGGTGGGGGGGGGGGGGGGTGGGGGGGGGGGGGGGTGGGGGGGGGGGGGGGTGGGGGGGGGGGGGGGTGGGGGGGGGGGGGGGTGGGGGGGGGGGGGGGTGGGGGGGGGGGGGGGTGGGGGGGGGGGGGGGTGGGGGGGGGGGGGGGTGGGGGGGGGGGGGGGTGGGGGGGGGGGGGGGTGGGGGGGGGGGGGGGTGGGGGGGGGGGGGGGTGGGGGGGGGGGGGGGTGGGGGGGGGGGGGGGTGGGGGGGGGGGGGGGTGGGGGGGGGGGGGGGTGGGGGGGGGGGGGGGTGGGGGGGGGGGGGGGTGGGGGGGGGGGGGGGTGGGGGGGGGGGGGGGTGGGGGGGGGGGGGGGTGGGGGGGGGGGGGGGTGGGGGGGGGGGGGGGTGGGGGGGGGGGGGGGTGGGGGGGGGGGGGGGTGGGGGGGGGGGGGGGTGGGGGGGGGGGGGGGTGGGGGGGGGGGGGGGTGGGGGGGGGGGGGGGTGGGGGGGGGGGGGGGTGGGGGGGGGGGGGGGTGGGGGGGGGGGGGGGTGGGGGGGGGGGGGGGTGGGGGGGGGGGGGGGTGGGGGGGGGGGGGGGTGGGGGGGGGGGGGGGTGGGGGGGGGGGGGGGTGGGGGGGGGGGGGGGTGGGGGGGGGGGGGGGTGGGGGGGGGGGGGGGTGGGGGGGGGGGGGGGTGGGGGGGGGGGGGGGTGGGGGGGGGGGGGGGTGGGGGGGGGGGGGGGTGGGGGGGGGGGGGGGTGGGGGGGGGGGGGGGTGGGGGGGGGGGGGGGTGGGGGGGGGGGGGGGTGGGGGGGGGGGGGGGTGGGGGGGGGGGGGGGTGGGGGGGGGGGGGGGTGGGGGGGGGGGGGGGTGGGGGGGGGGGGGGGTGGGGGGGGGGGGGGGTGGGGGGGGGGGGGGGTGGGGGGGGGGGGGGGTGGGGGGGGGGGGGGGTGGGGGGGGGGGGGGGTGGGGGGGGGGGGGGGTGGGGGGGGGGGGGGGTGGGGGGGGGGGGGGGTGGGGGGGGGGGGGGGTGGCTCCTACGGCCTTCTGGTCGCATCAAGCGCCTTCACCCCTCATATCCTCTCATGAGTCACAGGTCATGAACTACCTGGGTTTCACAACCACCGGGTGTTCCAGACAGCGGGACACAATGGTCGGGCCCCCAGGTGAGGATTAGGCCCAGACGCTGATGCTCCTCTCCGCACGTAGCAGCCAGATGAGATCATGCATCACATGATGATCTCTCAGTCTCCCGCTCTCCCGCTCTCCCGGAATTCCCCCCGTTCCGCCCTTCTACACGCCCCCGTTAGAATCATAATAAAAGGTGCCAGGAACCAGCACGCGGCGGAGTCGCTAGGAACACGGACACCCGCGCTCCCGCTGCTGGCACTCTCCACCAGATGTTATCACCGTGTCTCTTCTCGTTCTTGCGCTGACCTCGCGGTCACGACTACAGAAAGGAGGGATATAAATCCAAAACTCTTCTTCTTCTTCAAGTCATTGATTTTTAAAAAGTCATTTTGATCACCCTGAGCTGCCCTGAGAACCTTTGGGCTGAGATATAAATGAATAATGACAAAAGCTGATAATTTCTTCCAATCAGGTGAAGCTGAACTTGCCGAGATTCCGGAAGGTTATGTTCCAGACCATTGGGAGTACTATAGCGTGAGTACAAGACAGAAGGAAGAATGGCCATGGATTGTGGAGGAAACTTGGGAAGAAGCACTTGGGATTTTAGGTGGCGGTGGAGTTGAGCCGTTGGAAATGTACTTGGTCTGGAATTGGGGTAACAACAATCGGCAGAAAAATTCTCAGCTTGAACCAGGGTCTGTTTGTATTCTACCTGGATAAGAACTTCTCAGCCATCCTGAGGCAGACTTTTAATCCTCCCTCTGTATCTGAGGCATACCCAATATTGTGTACACAATTGGCCATGCTGGCAGGGACTGATTGGAATCGTAGTCCATGAACATCTGAGGTGCCAGAGCTGGATACCCCACTCTAAAATCAAAAACCAATTCAACATTAAAATGGAGGGAGGATTTATTTTCCCATGATGACTTGAGAGCCAGCGTGGTGTAGTGTAATCTGGTGAACTATAATCTGGAGAATCGTGTTTGATTCCCCACTCCTCCACTTGGGCGGTAGGCTCTGTGCGGTGGGCTCTTACCTGGTGAACTGGGTTTGTTTTTCCTGCTCCTCCACAAGACGTCTGCTGGGTGACCCTGGGCTAGAAACAGTTCTTCAGAGCTCTCTCAGCCTCACCTACCTCACAATGTGTTTGTTGTAGGGAGGGTAAGGGAAGGTGAGTGTAAATGGCTTTGAGACTCCTTACAGGATACAAAAGCGGAGTGTAAAAATCAACTTCTTCTCCTTGACTCATGGACCTTCTCATCAATATAGATGAGGGTGTGGAAGTTTTAAGAGAGAGGCTTTTGATGTACCTGTGTGGGTGCATGCACACACATATATATTCATACTTACTGAGTTGGTTCCCTGCAAGTCCTCACCACTAAGGGTAAGGACTATATGATTTCCCTGCTTGACAGATGATCCAAGTTGTGCAGCATTCTCCTTCCAGCTAGGACAAGCCAGATCACCTCTGTCCATTGCCTGGTAGGAGAAGTCAGTACCTATCCTTTTCTGTTTGACCAGGAGTCGGCAACCTTTAGCACCCAAAGAGCCATTTGGCCCCACCTCCCCAAGCCCTGCCTTCAGCCATGCGGGCAGGATAGACAGCGGCATCGACGCCAGCAATGACAAGTTGCACTTGGGATGTGGCGAGCATGACTCCTTCCTTCCTTCCTTCCTTCCTTCCTTCCTTCCTTCCTTCCTTCCTTCCTTCCTTCCTTCCTTCCTTCCTTCCTTCCTTCCTTCCTTCCTTCCTTCCTTCCTTCCTTCCTTCCTTCCTTCCTTCCTTCCTTCCTTCCTTCCTTCCTTCCTTCCTCCCTCCCTCCCTCCCTCCCTCCCTCCCTCCCTCCCTCCCTCCCTCCCTCTCCTTCCCAGGCACCAAACGAGGGAAGGAGGGGAAAGGACGCCGGAGGGAGGAAGGAAGGCAGGAGGGGTGGGGAAGGAGGCACGCTCGTCGTGTCCCAAGTGCAACTTGCCGTCGTTGGCGTCACCACTGCGGAGCCGCAGTATGAGGACGAAAGAGCCGCATGCGGCTCCAGAGCCACGGGTTGCCGACCCCTGAGCTAGACAATGGGTACTACCATGTGAGCTTTCCTCCTGTAGAAAGAGGTCTCTGCAACCCGTCAGCAGAAGGAAATGCTATATCCAATGGAAGAAAGCACTTCCGTTCACAGAACGGATCCAACCCAATATCACTAGTCTGTATACCAATGTCTGTTTTCAAAGCCAGGATTTACTGAGATGTGTATATACTCTGCCTTTCCCCCCAATTTGGGGGGTCCTGTGTGGCTGGCAACATTGTTCTCCACTCTTCCATTTTACCCTTAAAACAACGACCCTGTGAGGTCACCTGGTGAGCTTCTATGGTAGAATGAGGATTTTGACCTGGGTGTCCCAGATAACGGTCCAACAGACTACCCCCGTGGTGGCGAACCTTTGGCACTCCTGCTGATGGGAATTGTAGTCCTTAACATCTGGAGTGCCAAAGGTTCGCCACCACTGGACCATGCTGCCATGTTCTGTGCTATCACTCCAATGGGTATCACAGACGTCACTGCTCCAAGCGCAATACAAGGCAGACTTTCACTGTTCCTTAGTAAACTCCCTTATTTTCCTCCCTCTTCCCCAGCATCCCATAACTCGATGGATTTCTCGCTATATTTTCGACCCGCCTGAAAAGGAGTATGAAAAGGCCTTAACTTTTCTTGATGTGGAACGTCAGAAAATCGAGTTAAGGTACAAAAGATCGCGAAATGTGCTATTGATTTTTCTTTTTCCGAACTGTAATGGAACTCTGAACTATGGTTCTGCTCTTGAGCCGAAAGTGGAACTTGTATATTGGGTTGAACTTTCTTCCAGCGACAGTGTCTCCAGCACAGGAAGAGGAAGTTGAAGGGAGACATGATTGCTCTCTGAAGGGCTTTTCCCACGAGGAGGGCAGTCACTGTTCCTGTTGGCAGGAGAGGATAAGACTTGCAATTATGGGTTTAAATTACAGGTGGAAAGGCAGGGCGGTCTTAACAGCATATAGGCCTCCAGCAAAGCGGAGCACGGGGGTCTCTACCTATACAATCACTCACAGGAATTAAAATGTAAATGGTCAATAGAGTTTTTTGGTACATAAGTATTTATTGGTACATCCAACAAAACCAGTGTTTAAACCAATATCATTGCTATTAACTGTCAAGTGAGTTGAAGTGATGTTAACATATACACTTTTAGGTTATGTAGTGCGCAAGATGCCCATATGGTTGCAGAAGTAACCGTGATACTAAATCAGAGACGAATGTCAATGTCACACACTATAAATGGGACTTGAGCGTACTGAATAGCAATCAACCAGAAACACTGCCAGACCTGCTGCTTAAGAACACAAACACACAAACTTCGATACTTACTAAGGAATTTAGTAATGCTGTTTCCACATGTGTGGAATACAGCGTCCTAGGGACGCTAATAACAGCGTCCCTGGGGAGGGGTTCGCACAGCCACCGTTGCTGCATCGCAGCAGCGATGGCCTTGCAAACCCCGAGTGGTGCAAAGCCGCTGTTTCCAAACCTCGCTCCCTGAGCGAGGTTTTTCGGAAACAGTGGCTTCCAACCGCTGCTGTACAAACGGCAGCAGCTGGAAGGCGTCATTTCCCCCCCCCTTCATGAATGCCTTACCGTCCCTCCGACCTTCCGGCGCCTTGTCCAGGCTAAGGGACAGGTCCCCCCTGCCATGCGACTCCAAAGCTGTCACACAGGGCAGGGGGGGGGGCGTGTCCCCTGGCCTAGGCGACGTGCCAGAAGGTCAGAGGGATGGTAAGGCGTTTGGGGGACGGTGTACCCTCCACACAGGCTGCGCCGTCTTTTCTGCCCTTATTGGGACCGTCCATGCGAATGGTCCCGGGGGGGGTGCATCGGCATTGTTTACGCCAACGCACCTCCGCAGTGTGGCCATGCGGAAATGGCCTAAGTGAATTGGAAAGTGAAATTAAGTGCACTACTGTCTAAAACAGCTAAGAACACATTTAAATGCAAAAAGTTACAAAAAGTACAACCACTAACAATATACATATAAAGAAAATACAATTGTATACATAGGAAAAATAAGAGAAGGCCATTCAGTCTAGTTTGGCCCTGACTAGCAAAGTCCTGAATTCATTCCAGGCAATCACACCACACCATGGCTTAGTTACAGACATAGAATTTCCTATGCTTCTAGGGCTGTTTCCGCACAGGCAGAATACAGAGCCCCAGGGACGGCAAAAACGCAGTCCCTGGGGAGCGCACAGCAGGCGAGGTTTATCAAAAGTGGCGCCTTCCATTTGTTGGATGTACCAAAAACCATGAACGAGGTTTTTCAAAAGTGGTGCCTTACGGCAGCTGCCGTGCGAATGGCAGCGGGTGGAAGGTGGCGTTTCCCTTCCGCCTTCCCCAGCCAGCTTACCTTCTCCCTGCCGTCGCGTTGTGGAGGCCAGGGGACACCCCCCCCCCCCCGGCCTCCATCTCCAGAGCCGTTGCTCTGGCCAGGGGTGTGTGTCCCCTGGCCTCCACAACTTGACGGAAGCCAGCAGGAGCAGGTAAGCCGGTTGGGGAAGGTGCAACCTGTGCAAAGGTTGCGCCTTCCCCTGCGCCCCTACCGGGACTGTCTGTGCGAATGGTTCCAGGGGAATGCATCGACATAATTTATGCCGATGCACCCCCGCTCAGCGCCTGTGCAGAAAGAGCCTAGGCTTGGCAACCACTTCCTGTGACTCTGCAGTGAACAAATCCTGTCTTTGGAAACTTAAACCAAACTGCATCTCTTTCCCACACAAAAGTCCAAGCCTGCTTCTGCCCTTCCCCCTGCCATCAATGGCTAAGGTGACCAGATTTTCACCTTTTTAAGGAGGGACGCTCGCGCACGCGGCCACAGGAGCGCACTGCCTTCTGGGGCGCTCCCCGGTTTCCCGCCCTGTGACAGGGTGGGAAACAGGGGAGCACCCCAGAAGGCAGTGTGGCAGCCTTCCAAAAAATCGGGACATTTAAAAAACCCCGTGGGACGCGGGACAAATTGGTTAAAAGCGGGACTGTCCCGCCAAAAGCGGGACATCTGGTCACACTATCAATGGCAGCCATTTTGTGGTGGTGCTCATGAACTATGCTCTGGGTTAGAAAATACATGGAGATTTGGGGGGTGGAGCCAGGGCAGGGCGGAGTTTGGGGAGTGGGCCCTCAGCTGGGTATAAATCCCCGGAGTTTGCTCTGCAAGGCAGCCATTTTCTCCAGGGAAACTCATCTTGCTCATTGGGAGATCCTTTGTAATAGTGAGAGATCTCCAGGTACCCTCTGGAGGGTGGTAACCCAACTAATGATCCTTTCCCAAAATTCTGGAAGTATCTGCTGGCTCATCCAGGTTGTGGAAATCTGAACCGACGAACAACAACTGTAAAATTCTGCAACTGCTTTTGGCATCTTACTCCCCCCTCTTTCATTTAACAGGCGGAAGGAGAAGGAAGTAAATCGACTCATGAAAGAAAGGGGGGACGGCCCGTGGTATTTCTACGAAACCCCCAGCACAAGTCTTATTGATTATGATCCTAAATCCACACCCGACAACTGAGCTTTCCAAACTTCTGCCTCAAAAGAGCGCACTGCAAAGAGCAACCGAATTATGTAATATATCTCTGACTTGGTAACTCAAATAAAAAAAAATATTGTTTCAGTTACTTACAGCGTGACTCAAATGTTGTTTGGAGTTAGTGATCCAGTCCTGTGAATCGTAATATGAGTATTAACTGTGAACAGTGGCGTAGCTAGGGAAAATGGAGCCCGGGACAAAATCTGAGTTTTGCGCCCCCCCCCCCCCCCATGGGCAGCGTCCCTCCCACACCACGACCAAACAACATTTTTTTGCACCAGGTCATCTCAAAGTCATCACATTATAGAACATGCCCCAACACACAAATCTGAACACACCCAGGGCTCCCTAGTTTAAACAACATTGAAAGTGATTCTATTTTTTGAAGGGGGGGAATCCACCCTGAAACAGCATCACTTTTAATGTTGTTTAAACTAGAGAGCCCAGATTCTCCTTTTAACTGCACCGTAAAGAGAGACTCTGGGCTCTTCTAAGCAGTTTAAAACAACATTGAAAGTGATGCTGTTTCAGGGTAGGATTTCCCACCCATCCACCCCAAACAGCATCATTGTCACTGTGCCATTGTTGTTGTGGAGTTTTCTTTGCTGCAAGTAGTTGAGCCCAGGATCTTGTTCAGCCAGTTTCACCTTGCATCTGTGGCTGGTATCTTCAGAGGTGTATCAATGAGAGAGAAGTCTGTTATACACTGTGTCCAGACTTGCACTTCTCTTATAACACACTTCTCTCTGGGATACACCTCTGAAGATGCCAGCCACAGATGCAGGTGAGACGTTAGGAACAAGATCTACCAGACCACGGCCACACAGCCTGTAAAACCCACAACAAGCAGTTGAATCTGGTTGTGAAAGCCTTCAACAATACTTTCAATGTTTTTTTTAAATCTAGGGAGCCCAGATTCTCCCTTTAAATCCACTCCAAAGGGGGTGGATTTAAAGAGAGAACCCGGGGAAAATTTGAGGGTGCCCGCCAGGAGAGCAATGTTTAAGCTAACATTACCAAAATTTAGGCTATCTTTAGGAGACTATCCTGATTATACCACTCAGGTTTAGTGAAGTTTGGATAGGACCTTCAAAAGGATAACTTTGGACCTTCAAAAGGGTAGCCCCATCTATCATTAGCTCCCATTGGAAACTTTGGACCCCCTGAACCAACCTTCACCAAACCTGGGTGGTATCAGCAGGGACTATCCTTATGATACCATCTAGGTTTAGTGAAGTTTGATTCAGAGGGTCCAAAGTTATGGACCTTCAAAATGATAGCCCCATCTACTATTAGCTCCCATTGGAAACAATGGAGGATGTGGTCACTCCCATTGGAAACAATGGAGGATGTGGTCAACTTCACCAAACTTGGCTGGTATCATCAGGAGAGTCACCTGATGATAGCCTGAAATTTTGGTGCCTCTAGTCTAGCCTAAAAACTGCGCCCCCTGTAGGTCAAAATTTAAAAAACAGTAAAAAATACAGAAAGCCACAAATGAACCTGCAATTTTTGCGCCCACCACAAGGTGGCGCCCGGGACACTTGTCCCTGGATGTCCCCATGATAGTTACACCTGTGAAATAGGTTTTTGTGCCTGAATACCAGTCATGTTGCATTGAGACTGCAATACAGACGTGAGCTAAAGGCTTTCATTGAACATGATACATCAGCAAGGTGGTTTATGGGACACTCCATACCAGAGCATTAATTTCTGTGATGCCGCACGCATTATGGAATCTTACTATCTGGAAAGCTAAGCTGCTTCACTTCTAGCTTACTTCTTTGGAGATGAATTTCCTCCCGTGTTGCATTTGGCGGTGAGGGAATATGTGCAGCATGCATACAGAAGTGACTCTAGAACTTTTTCCTCTTGGGAAACAGTCACCTGCATGTTAGTAAATAAGGTACAGCCACATATCACCTAGTGCAGTGGTGGCGAACCTATGGCACAGGTGCCAGAGGTGGCACTCAGAGACCTCTCTGTTGGCACATGCAGAGTGCTCCCCCCACATCTAGGCTGGCCTGGGCCGCTGTGCTCGATTATTAGCATTAAACCTAAGACCTAGTTTTGGGGAAGCAGTGTAGGTAACCCTGTTAAGCGCTGTTAAACCCCACTGATTTTCATGCAAAGAACAAAAGCGCAGTCCTTTACCTGGGAGTAAGCCCGGTTGCTGGCAATGGGGCTTGCTTCTGAGACGAGTGAACCCTCCTAGGGTCATGATTCACCCGTTGGAAGAGATGCATGGTTGCTTCAAAGCAAAGCCACCGACTACCACCAAGCTTATTCCTGAGTAACGCACGCCTTGGAGCCAACTATTTTTTCTAAACTAAAACCTCAGTATTCAGGTTAAATTGCCGTGTTGGCACTTTGCAATAAATAAGTGGGTTTTGGGTTGCAGTTTGGGCACTCTGTCTCAAAAAGGTTCGCCACCACTGACCTAGTGTTTTCTTTCTGTACACAAAAAAAGCACCCAGGGTACAAAACAACGCTAGAAAATTTTGCTGCTGGGATCCTTTGTTATCCCAGCCCATAAAATGTATTGGGATAAAATATTCCATGACTTTTTTTCCTTTCCAGAAACACGGACCCAGACAAGCATTTTTAAGTGCTCTGGAGAGAGATTAGAGATGTGAAAACTCGAGGGGAAAAAAGTGGGAAAATTTGGGGGGCCCCCTTTGCCCCCCAGTTTATTGTGAATTCAGTATAAAACTATGGTCATAGTTTAATAACTATAGTTTGATAATATTTTATCTTATAAAACACAGAACCTGTGTTTTCTGTTTAATTCCTATTTTTTCTCCTTTTTCAGACAGCAAAAACTAAGGCATCTGTGCTAATGTAGCAAAAGGTATATTGGCTTAAAAGAGTTAATATCAGATTGAAAAAACAGAATCTGAACTCCGCTGGCTGGTTATAACAGTACCCTATGGAAAAGCTCTTCCTTGCATGCTTTTCAAGCATTTAAAAAGTGGCCCTCTGCACCTATACAGGCCAGCAAGTACATAAGGTCTGCCTAAATGCAGGCTAATGATTGCCCCATAAAGTTGGTGCAAGTTTACTATCCCCATGGTACTGTCAGAGGACCGATGCTCCAACATCACACCACGCATTCAGTCCATGTTTGTGGCAGAAGTGAGATTTGATCCAGAGATCTCCCAGATTCTAGTCACTATGCTCCCAGCGGCTTACAGCACCTGTTTGAAATGGCCAGGATTGCTTGATTTGGAAGTCTCCCTATAGTTCATGCCATGACAAACGGAACATATTAACCAACAGAAAATGTCTTAAATTTGTTATCATTTATGGGTGGTGGGGACTGGTCTGTGAAATTTTAAAAATCAGAATGGGGGGCCAGAGGTGGTTACAGTCTGAAAACCGAGGTGATTCAATGAAGTATTCTCTTTCTCACAAGGTGATTCTCTTTCTCACAACCAGGGGGCATTCATTGAAAATGCTGGGGGGAAGAATTAGGACTAATAAAAGGAAACGCTTCTTCACGCAACGTGTGATTGGTGTTTGGAATATGCTGCCACAGGAGGTGGTGATGGCCACTAACCTGGATAGCTTTAAAAGGGGCTTGGACAGATTTATGGAGAAGTCGATCTATGGCTACCCATCTTGATCCTCCTTGATCTCAGATTGCAAATGCCTCAGCAGACCAGGTACCCAGGAGCAGCAGCAGCAGCAGCAGCAGGCCATTGCTTTCACCTCCTGCACGTGAGCTCCCAAAGGCACCTGGTGGGCCACTGCGAGTAGCAGAGTGCTGGACTAGATGGACTCTGGACTGATCCAGCAGGCTAGTTCTTATGTTCTTATGAAGTACCAGGCTGGAAACTAGGATATCTGGGTGGCTTCAATCCGGATGGTTCCTGTATTAGGTTACATGCTCAAAATGTGGAATTTGTTCCTTGAAAACCCATAGGCCGGGGTCGAGGGAACCATCTTTCCTTCCAAAACCATGGATGACTCCAGGCCAGTCGGTTTTCACTCAGCCCATCCTACCAGAGGTGGGATCCAACCAGTTCTCACCACTTCTCTAGAAGTGGTTACTAATTTTTTCTGAGTGCCGAGAAGGGGTTACTAAAGCAACCTCCCTGCCCAATAGGGACTGGAGGGGCGTGTGTGCAGCGGCGCCACTGTTTGAATCCCACCACCATCGGAACCTGTTATTAAAATGTTTGCATCCCACCGCTGCATCCTACCCTGCAGGGTTGTTGCTGAGAATAAAGCACAGAAGAGGCTTTAGGGAGGGACAAAACGCAAAAGGGAAGGACAAAACTGCAACCGTCCGATGACGGCTTCTCCGAACAAACTCCCCTCTCCCCCAAGACCAGGGCCATTGCATCTTTTACTAGGTCGGGATTCCCGCCCCCTCCCCCAGCATTTAACCAACCTTAGATTTCGCCCTTCCAAAATCACACCCTCCCACCAGGGTCCTTCCACCCTTCCCGCCCCGGGGCCACGGAGAGGGCGCCGCTGCTCATGTGCAGAGTGCCGCCCCCTCTTCCGCTTGCAAGGGACAATTTGGGCGCGGCTTGCAATCCCCCCGGCGGGGCGCCCCCTTGCAGCAGCCGGTGCGGCTCCGGCTGCCATTGGAATAAAAATAGCATCCCCGCCGCTGGGCTGGGCTGGGCTTCTCCTCCTCCTCCGCCTCCTCCTCCTCTGGGCTCGTCCGGCCGCCCGCCCTCCTCCGTCCCGCCTTGCTTGCAAGCCCCCCGGTTCGCATGCAACGGGCCGTGCTCTTGGGCGGCTGCCGGGCGGCGCCCATGGCTGGGGGGGACGTGGGCGAGCTCTTGGTGCCCTTCATGCCCACCATCCGCGTGCCCAAGACCGGCGACCGCGTCTACAAGAGCGAGTGCGCCTTCTCCTACGACTCGCCGGTAAGGGGCTTTTGCGAGCCAGCCCAGCAGCCCTGCTCTCTCCAAGGGGGTGTGTGTGCGTGTGTCCCTCCGAGGTCGCCCCTGAGCCTCCCCACTTGCCGCCCCTGTAGTCTTCAGGAGCACCCCCATTAACTTGCATCCACTTCTTATTTTTTTTAAATGGATTAAATCACTGAGTTGTAGGGTGGTCCCATCACACTTCCGTCATTTAATTTTGGAGCATTTCCCCAGCTGCCCTCGCTCTCCTGGTCCCTTTAGTTTGCTCCCCTGATAGCTTTTGTTGATTTGCTTAAGGCATTTGTATCTGGCCCTTACTCCGAGACCTCAGGGTGGCTTCTTTGGTTCTCCCCTTCTCCGTTTTGTCTGCGTTGTAACCAGAGGTGGGATCCAACCAGTTCTCACCACTTCTCTAGAAGTGGTTACTAATTTTTTTCTGAGTGCCAAGAAGGGGTTACTAAAGCAACCTCCCTGCCCCATAGGGACTGGAGGTGCGTGTGTGCGGCGGCGCCACTGTTTGAATCCCACCACCCTCGGAACCTGTTGTTAAAATTTTTGGATCCCACCCCTGGTTGTAACTCTTGTGAGGTAGGTGGGACTGGTGGATTTTGACTGGCGGAAGAAGAAGAGGAGGAATTCAGATTTATGCCCTGCTTTACTCAACCGTAAGACGACTTAAAGGGGCTTACAAATTCCTTCCCTTCCCACAACAGAGACCTTGTGAGGTAGGTGGGCTGAGAGAGTTCTGAGAGAACTGGGACTAATCCAAGGTCGCCCGGCAGGCTTCATGTGTAGGAGTGGAGAGTTTTATGTTAGTTGGGGGATGAATCATAACCTTCTTGCTCCCATTCTGAAAACATAACCCCCCCCAATTTATTCACTTACTTCATTTAAACCCCACCTTCCATGCCAGTTTACATAAGTCTTTTCCATTTAATCCTCACAACAATGCTGTAAGGTAGGTTAGGCTGAGAGAGTGTGATTGGCCCAAGGTTACCCAGCGAGCTTTCAAGGGAGAGCAGGGATTCAAACTGGGGCCACTCGGATTCCAGATTACCACTATACAGATTACCCTGCACCAAACTGGTTCCCCATCTATCACCACATTTGAACCTACCTTTCCTCCTCCAAGTATATATGGTAGTAGAAGATCTTCCCAACTCACAGCTGATTTGGGGACGCTCATAGAGAGAGAATAAGAAGAAGAGTTTGGATTTATACCCCACCTTTCTCTCCTGTAAGGAGACTCAAGATGGCTTACAAGCTCCTTTCCCTTCCTCTCCCTACAACAGACACCTTGTGAGGTGGGTGGGGCTGGGAGAATTCTGAGAGAACTGTGACTAGCGGCAGGGGTCTGCAACCTGCGGCTCTCCAGTTGGCCATGCTGGCAGGGGCTGATGGGAATTGTAGTCCATGAACATCTGGAGAGCCGCAGGTTGCAGACCCCTGGCACTAGCCCAAGGTCACCCACCAGGAATGTAGGAGTGCGGAAACACATCTGGTCCACAGGTTAAGCCTCCGCTACTCAGGTGGGGGAGTGGGGAATCAAACCCCGTTCTCCAGGTCAGAAGCCACCTGTTCTTAACCACTACCCCACGCTGGCTCTCTGAAGACAAGAGATGTTCAAAGGTGGCTTCCTGTTCCCCGACTCTGTGAAGCAACCCTGGGCTTTCATGGTGGCCTCCCATCCAAATACTATCTAGACCTGGCCCTGCTTAGCTCCTGAGATTTGAGGAGTTCAAATTAGCCAGGGCCATTCAGATCAGATGTGATTAGAATGGTGCCCAATGCAACCCACTCTCTCAGCTCACCCTCATGACAACCCTATATCACTTGTGTACGTGTATAATCGGAGCATGGAGTTGTAGGGTGTCAATATAGCTGCCCAGGCTTGATAGACAACTCTCCCTGTTCTAAGAGTGGTATTGTTGCCAGACTTCATGTAGCTGACCAGTCCCTCTTCCCAAATCCATGGGATACCCGCCCCCCAAGGGCTCTGAGTTGACTCCTCAGCCTGTTCAAGTGCTCCTATTCTACTGGTGAACTTCCAGGTTTTGTCTACAAGGCCTACAGTATTTCTCCCCCCAGGCCTCACAGGGCCTATCTGTACTTAATACCTCTATCCCTACATCCTTAGGATAAGAACATAAGAAGAGGCATGCTGGATCTGACCAGTGGTCTATCTAGTCCAGTGTTTCCCAACCTTTTTGAGGTCAGGGTACCCTTGACCTCACTCTTCGTATCTCACGGTACCCCTGCCGCCACCCTCCACCTTCCCCTCCCATTGCCCCTGCTTGCCACACCCCCACCTTCCCCTCCCAGGGTGAAGGGAAGCACTGGGGGTGGGGGTGGCTCCATGTCCTTGCTGGCGCCGGTGGGAGACACCCCAAAAATGAGGGGGGGGGCTGTAGTGTTGCCGCGGTACCCCTGGGACAGGCTCACGGCACCCCTATACCACGGAACCCTGGTTGAGAATGGCTGATCTAGTCCAACATCCCATCTCCCAAAATGCCAGCCTGTTCCTCTGGAGGTACAACAACACACCATAGAGGCTGAGGCCTCCCCCCGATACTTCCTTCTGGCATTCATAAGTTTACTATGCTAATTTCTTAGTAGTCTGGCTGCACCCCAGATTTTTTTTAGCCCTCCTCATCACCACACAGTCCTGTCAGCTGCCTCCAGTCACGGTTCAAATGCCTTTGTGACCTTGTGGGCCCTTTCCAGTTGAGTCCTATAGCTTGGCGTGGGTTTCCTCGATGCTTTAGACCACGGTGTTAGGCTGGTCACATAGGATTTATATAATCTGATCCTTCAAGGGGGGCAGTTCCTTGTGGGGTCAGAAGGTGTGTTTCGCAAGAAGGTGGTGGCTGCTGAGTGGTATCTTTTTCCGCACTTGCTTTTCACTCAGTGCAGGGTTAGCGTCCCAGTGTGTACACCTCAGCCAGGCTTCCCTTCCTCTCTGCATCCTCTTAACCGTCTCAGGTCCTTTCCTTGTTCTCAATGGGACAGCAGTTTGTTTTAGAATAAGGAAAAGAGAAGAGTTTGGATTTATATCCCACCTTTCTCTCCTGTAAGGAGACTCAAGGTGACTTACAAGCTCCTTTCCTTTCCTCTCCCCACAACAGACACCTTGTGAGGTAGGTGGGGCTGAGAGAGTTCAGAGAGAACAGCAACTAGCCCAAGCAGGAATGTAGGAGTGCGGAAACAAAAGTGGTTCGCCAGATAAGCCTCTGCCACTCAGGTGAAGGAGTGGGGGATCCAACTCGGTTCTCCAGATTAGAATCCACCTGCTCTTAACCACTACACCACGCTGGCTCTCCTTTTGGCACTATCGCTTTGCTTACTTGGCCCTATCATCTGTTTGAATTCCATGCACGCCTGCCCTAGCAAACTGCCCAAGACCCTGTCCCCTCCTTTTCCCGGCAAACCACTTTTCTGTTCTCCATTGCCACTTCAAATTTAACACAATTCTGCAACAGAAAGGCTCAGTTTGTGTATAGGTGGTATTCCAGCGGCTGAAAAGCTGTACATTTTTCTGTGCATGTGCGCGGCAGCCAACACAATCCACGTGTGTGCGATCAAACCGCGGGAACGTGTAATTTCTTTTCTGTGTCAGAAAGATTCTCTCTTTGGAAATTGCTCTGATATCCTTCCCTAACCGGGATATATCCTTCCCTTGTGTTGCTGCATTGCTTCCAGCCTGGAAAGGGGGTGGATGTGCCTTTTAAGACGCTGCTGAATTTAGCAGCCTCTCTAGGGAAAGGGAATGCGCAACTGCCAGCTGGGATTTCCTGATCTCCCCCCTCCCTCCGGGTTCAGCACATTGCAAAGTACAAATGGCCTTTTTAAAATTAGCTTGCGCTGGTCTCCGCTGTCCTGTGCTGGCGGAATCGAAGACTGCAAAGGGCGTAGGGACGGTTCTCGTCTTTTGTGAACCAGTTTTCCGAAATCCTTGTTTGTTTTATTTTGTACAACTGCTTTCACGACTGGTCACTCATGGCTGAATCAAAATTGTGTCGCTGGCTGGTTTTGTGGATCCCTTATGTTCACTGTCCCTTAGGGCTTTTGAAATAATTTATTAGACACAGATCCCCCCCCCCCCCAATTCTCTGGGGTGTCTTGCTAACCTTCTGGCCTGCCGGCTGTGACTTAGCAAAAGCATTTTGAACTGCTCTGTTTCCCCCCCCCCCCTTGTTTCTACGGCAAAAGAAAGCCTTTTGTAGACCAAATATAATTTTGATTAATAACGGCCCCCAACCCAAGATCCTAGTGTCTATTCACACTGTCATAAATCTGTGATAAAATTTAATTACCCATCAGTTCCTCACTTATTTATAGACATTCGGTCTCTTGTAAGTTTTAAAGCCTGCACATACAACGGGAAGGGAAAATGTTTCTACGGATCTTTACTCATCCTGACAGCATTTAGAAAAGATTGGTTAAGATTTATTTTTAAATGGATGTTTTGCGTTAGGGAGTCGTGACTTCAGGGTCATAATTTTTTTCTACTCAGGGAGTAGGTGGGTAAGATGCCCTTGTCTAACTCATCCCAGTAGGTTTTAGGACTGACGTGGTCCCGTGCCTCTAGGCATGCCAGAGACAATTGGGAGGCATGCACAAACTCTGCTGCCTGTGTAACCTCTATCTGTGGGTTCTGTGGGGCAGAACTTGGAAGGCGTTGCAAAGAACTAAATTTAAAACAAAATGGTTTACTCCCTTAACAAATAACACTTTTAACATTAACATTTAACATTAACAATTTACAGTCCTTTTAGGTTGCATTTCAAGTCCTTATATTTACAATCTACTGATAAATGCCAAGTCCAATTCTTCCTGCTGGTGGTTGGCTTATGAAGACTTCAGAGGCTTGGTGAATGGGATCCAAGACGATGAAGGTCCCCAAACGAACTCCCATCAACTACATAAATAGCAAGCCCTGACACAATAAATTCTAACATTTACAATATAGCAAAAAAAAAATAAACAACTCCCTTCCCACTAGTTCCCAACAACTTTGCAGTTACCTTAAACAAGGTGTTAAGAGCTTATAAAGAATTAAATCTAGGTCCCAGCCTGCTAGCCTTGCTTCCTCCAACTTCACCAGTTTTTGCAGCCTTCTGCTGCTTTGAGTCTCCACCCCTTTCTGGGTCAACCCATTCTGAACATAGGGGTTACACCCGCACAGTCTGAGGTGTGGTGTTGACACTGATTCGTAGAACACGAGTTGAGATGTTTCACTGGGATTGCTACCGTTCAAAGACACATCTACCAGTTAACTTAATGCAGAGCAGTGGTTGGTTAATAAAGTTTGGAACAACTTTTCATCCAGAAAAATCAAATGGTGGAGTTGTCCAAGACTGTGGCCCGTTATGCATGGAATGCTTACCTCGGGGCTGTTCGCTGTGCTGTGGGGTTATAGTGGGGTCTCCTCCTGTTTCTCTGTTTACACATTAGGAGGCACCCCACTGTCTGCTACATGGCTTGCCTGCTGAAGTCTCCCAGGTCTTCTTACTCTTTACTCTTAAATGGCGGGCCAGGCTCTAAGGGGGAATCACTTTACTCTTAAAGGCACACAGTTGCAAGATTGCTGGCTTCGTTAAAACCCTTTACATTACTGTTATATTGTTATTGCAGTTATGTCAATATTGCAGCCCCTTTCCAAAAATAACCCCACCCCTCAAATGAAAGAGGCAAAGCAATGCCCTGGACCCCGCTGTGCTGAAGAAAGGGACCATGTCCTAGAACTTATTTTCTCTCCCAACTCCACACATATACAATTCGTGCTGCTTCTGTGGGAGGAGAGGCTTGTTATTTTGAGATTCCTTAGTATTTCAATATTCCTGTGTTAGATCTATCATTATTTCGACAGATCTTATATGGGACAAATGCTTGAAGTTGAAATAAAGTTTTTAAAAGCCCGAAGCAAAGGATGACACCGGGCTGTTTGTTTCACCTTCTCTGCAAAGGAGGGGAAAGGTTCCTCTTTGCCTGCTCTCACAAACAGCGGAGGTTATGGGATCTGCCACACAGTGAGTGAGTGCGAGGGGGGATTGGTATCTGTGCAGAAGCTCTGCCCCAAAGAGAATCTCCCTTCATCAGGGGGCAGAACGCCAGTTATAATCAGCCTGTATCTCTTCCGATTGCTGCAGGAGGATCACAGATTAGAATTTCTGCCCGTGGAAGCAAGCGCACCCCCACTGAGGTTTTCCTTTTAATCCGTCATATTTGAAAACCCCTTTGCGACGGTTCTCTAGGCTGAAATGTTTCCAAGATGGCTTCCTGGCAGTGTGGTATTCTTGAAATGTTTTGAATTTCCTCCCGAAAAAGCCGGCCCTTTTCTCAAGTCTCTGTGCCTTTGCTCAACTTCCGCCTTAGAGCCTGGCCCGCCATTTTTTCATGTCCCCCGCCTCACTCCTTTCCCCTCATCTCTTGGGCTGGTTCCGCATTGGCCAAAAACAGTGGTGTGAAAATGGTGTGAAAACGGTATAAACCCTTTTACACTGCTTTAAACCCTTTTACACCATTTTCACACCATTTTCACACCGCTGTTTTTGGCCCATGCGGAACCAGCCTAGGTTTTTATCCTTTCATATGTTTGGCTGCTTTTCTCACTCCTCTCCCCACCGCATTTTCTCTTACATGTGGGTGAATTTATTTGTGAATAAACCTGTGATTACACAAAGCAACAATTCTACTGGTTTTCTTCCTGCAGTCTCTTATGTGCAGATACATTTACTTGCCAGTAAACCCGCAATTACATGAAGCAATTATTCAACAGACTGACAAGGCATCAAATCAGTGAATCAGCAAAAAAAAAAGGTTTGGAGATGCGTGCGAAGGTGGTAAATGGAGGATCGAAAACATTCTGGAGACATTCTAAACCAGTGGTGGTGAACCTTTGGCACTCCAGATGTTATGGACTTCAATTCCCATCAGCCCCTGCCAGCACGGCCAATTGGCCCTGCTGGCATGGGCTGATGGGAATCGTAGTTCATGAACACCTGGAGGGCCTGAGTTTGACACCTATGTTCTAAACCAAAAGCCAGTGTTGCTCTTGCTCCCCACATCTCCATTTTATTATCATAGTAGCAACTTTGTGAAGTAGATTAGTCCAAGTGTGCATGGCTGCCTGAAGTCACCCAGCACGCTTCGGACAGAAGAACTGAAATTACCCAGTCCTTAGCAGAGTAAAAATGCAACAGGGTTTTAAAAAAGGAATTATCTTTTACTAGGATTCTAGTTTGAAAAAAAATTAGGCGACAAAATATGGTCAACAAAAAGAGGAAGACAAAAATAATCATGTGCAGTGGTGTGCAAGCAAGCAAACAAGCTTATATAGTAACAAACAGCAAAACAGCATCAACAACACAGCATAAGGAGGAAAAGAGCAAAGGTGAAACAAACTACAGCATTATATGCAAAAAGGAAGGTGACCCCCAATTAACCTATTAGCAGCTCAAAAACAACCAAGTAAATGCAGCTGTCTTACTCCTGCAAGGACTTACTGAAAGAATCACTAGGAATGCCAAATATTCTAACAGCTTCCAGTGTTTTAACCTTGAATTGATCCTGGATTTACCCTAGTTCTAGTCCAGGGGTCTGCAACCTGTGGCTCTCCAGATGTTGATGGACCACAATTCCCATCAGCCCCTGCCAGCATGGCTAACTGGCCATGCTGGCAGGGGCTGATGGGAATTGTAGTCCATTAACATCCGAGGAGCCACAGGTTGCAGACTCCTGTTCTAGTCTGACACTTCAACCAATATTCCACCCTAGTGAATAATTTGCAATATCAGATTACTGCATCAAAATCTCCCTCCGCCCCGTAGATTTAGGATGATTTCAGTCCTTCCGTCTCAGAACCATCTCCATCAGTATCTACTCCTTCTGACTGAACTGTGGTGTAGCAGTTAAAGTGTTGGAGTGATATCTGAGAGGCCCATGTTGGAAGCTCCATGGAAGCTTGCTGGGTGAGTTTGTCCCAGCCGTACACTGGCCTCCTATCCTACATCACAGGGTAGATGGGAAGTTAAAACCAGGAACGGCAGAATGTTGTAAGCTGCTTTGAGTCCCCACTGGGGAGGAAGATGGAGTACAAATGAAGTAAATAAACACATTGGAGGGAGGAGTGAGATAGCAAGGTCCCCTCTAATGGCTTACTCAGAACCAACTACTGCTTGGCCTTCCTAGAACTGACCCCTGCAGTGATCATTCAGTCTATTCATTATGTAGCTCGAGGCAGGATGGCACAACACTCAGTAGAGAAGTGGATGGTATACAGAAGGTGCTTCACCTATTCTATGGCTACTCTTGCACTTACGGTCTAGGAATAAACTTCATTTACATGAGAATTTCTTCCCTGCTCTCTACTGCACATAGCAGTCAGTGTTAGACTCATTAAATCGGAGTTAGTACCTGAATTTGAAGGCACTGTGATGTAGTGGTTAGCAGGACTGATCCCCCTCCCCATCATATTTGAAAATCTAAATTGGATTTTCAACTTTTATTATGGGTTCTGCTGTAATTTTTTCTTCTCTTTAAAAATAACATGGTTCTAAATCTGAATTTGATGTGAACATATAACCTCGCTAAATGGAATGGCCTTTTTTCAATAAATTTATGCTTGAAAAAAAAACTGTGGGGAAGACAAACTTGAAATTCATCATTTCTGACATTTATTCATGTCAGAAAGCCTTATTTTATGGCTTTATGCCTGGGCCCTGGGACAAGTAAATCACCCAAGCCTTGATCACTGATCCATTTGGGTGATTTTTATTCCTCCTGTTGTAGGCCTATCTGGTTTTTTTTTTAAATGGCTCAGTATTCTGAATAATTGGGACTCTATCTACCAAACATTGACATTTCTACCTTTCAAATCCTGTAGAACTATTGGTCAATTACCACACTTTGCCTCTAGTTAAGAATATAAGAACATAAGAAAGAGCCTGCTGGAACAGACCAGAGTTGATCTAGTCCAGTACTCTGCTTCTCGCAGTGGCCCACCAGGTGCCTTTGGGAGCTCACATGCAGGATGTGAAAGCAATGGCCTGCTGCTGCTGCTGCTCCCGAGCACCTGGTCTGCTAAGGCACTTAATTGTGATTATTTACCTTTTTTGTGAGCTGGGCAGGGGATGGGATAAGGGGATCTGCCGCAGGAGATGGGAGCATGAAGCTAAGAGGAACGCTGGAAGAACCTTTCAGTTCTGATTTCAGACTCCCCATGAAAACCTGTTGTGGTTGCAGGTCGTGAAAATGCCCCTATTTGAGGACATGTGTGTAGTTATCTAAAAATAACCTATGTATTAAATGTAGTTTTCTTACTTAATAAACATGTTAATATTGTAGTCTCTGTCCAGTTTTAAAATTGATATGTTGCATGGTTAAAGCAACCAATTATTATGCAATTTTATGGAGGAAGTATCTCAAGTGGAAGTCCCTCACCTTGTTGGGTGATTTGGGGGACTTCTGGAATTCTAAGAAAGAGTAGTGCGCCTTCCTCCCGTGCCACGGTAGGAAGAATCAGTCATCAATTGGTTGCCGCAGGGGCAATTACAAAATGTTGGGTGGTTTGAAGCCAAACATCCTCTGAAGAGGGGAACAGCTATTTTTAAGTGGATGCTTCTTGCGGACCCGGAGGTGGTATCTTTTGGGGTCTTCAGAAACACTTCCTACTTATTTATTTATTTATTTAATTTATTATTCGGTTTTATATACCTATATATATACCATTTTTTATACCTACCCCCGAAGGGCTCTGGGTGGTGAACAACATAAGATTACAGGTATACAATAAACTCTTAAATTAATTAAATTAAAATGCAGCAAACAACATATTAAACAATGTCCGCAATAATCCTCATTAAACCCTCCCAAGAGGAAATCCAGAATTGGCACATTGCTTGGGGGGGGGGGTGAATGCTTTGAAGAAGAAGCAAGTGGGTCTCAGAAAACCACTGGAGGATGGTGTGGAATGGACCTGAGGATGCTGGCAATTACACTGAAAACCCCTTTTTCCAGGTTATGAGATGGATCTGCCCCTCCTCTCAGAGTTTGGGGAGATAAACTTTTATTTGGTCTGTTGTGCGTGGTTTCTGTCAAAGGCACATTACAGGGCAACGCTGGCTTTTTAACTAGCAACTGGCCCCCCCCCCCCCCCCCTCGGTTTGTTTTTAAATTTGCTCAAGAATCTGTATGGGATTCAAAGGTGACTCAGCTGGCTGGTGTTTGTCATATCTGGTCTGAGATGGGCTATTTTTGTAACACACACACTTCAGATCTCAAGTGTCACCCAGCCGGCCTCGTCTCTGAACAGGGAGCAGGGCTGATTAGAAAGGGCAAAGGAAACACTAAAACAAAAGCTGGGGATTTCAGTACTGAAGGAAAATGGCCTACAGGATGTGCCTCCACTATTTAGAGCTTTTTTTGTGATGGCATCCTCGTCTGGTTTTTTTCTAGAAGAGATTGAATGTGTGATTGTCCGGTCATTTCATTGGGCTTTGGGTTAGGGCTATATTTATATACAAATGAAATGCCTGTTGTGGTGACGGGCACCATATATGTAGAAGACTGGCCCAGATGGTGTGGCATGCATGTTGTATCTTGCCCTAACTTCCTGTGGGATGGATGATGCATCTTTGCACCCTCTCTGCCTTCTCTAGGATGTTCCTGTTAGGTGGGTCATGGGCAGATTTTGTCTCAGTAGCATCGTGGACCCAATTGCAGCTCTTAGACCCCTTCCGCACATGCAGAATAATACACATTCAATCCACTTTCACAATTGTTTGTAAGTTAAGGTGACCAGATTTTCACCTTTTTAAAGTGGGATGTGCGTGCGCCCCCGCAGCAGCGCACTGCCTTTTGGGACAATCCCAGGGCGGGAAACAGGGGAGTGCCCCAAAAGGCAGTGTGCTCCTGTGGCCGCGTGCGTGGGAGGCTGCCGCACTGCCTTCTGGGGTGCTCCCCTGTGACCGGGCGGGAAACCGGGGAGCGCCCCAAAAGGCAGTGCAGCAGCACGGGAGGCTGCCGCACTGCCTTCTGGGGAGCCCCCCTGTTTCCCGCCCTGTGACTGGACGGGAAACCGGGGAGCGCCCCAAAAGGCAGTGCGCTCCTGCGGCCACGTGCGTGGGAGGCTGTTGCACTGCCTTCTGGGGCACTCCCCTGTTTCCCGCCCTGTGACAGGGTGGAAAAGGGGAGCACCCCAAAAGGCAGTGCGGCAGAATTCAAAAAATCGGGAGATTTAAAAAAAAAACCCGCCGGACGTGGGACAAATTGCTTAAAAGCAGGACTGTCCCGCCAAAAGTGGGACGTCTGGTCACACTATTGTAAGTGGGTTTTGCTATTCCACACAGTAAAATCCAGCTGCAAAGTGGATTGAAAGTGCATTATTCTGCATGTGCGGAAGGGGACTTAGTATAGCAGTTAAATTGTTAGACTAGGATCTTGGAGACCCAGGTTTGAATCAATACTATCATGGAAGCCCCCTGGGTCATCCCATGCAAGTTACACCATCTCAGCTTTAAGTCTGTTATGGGTTTTCTGGTCTGTATAGCCATGTCACACAAGCCATAGATGCAGGTGAAACATTAGGAGCAAAAACTACCAGACCACACAGACCTGAAAATCCCCAACAGTCCGTTGATTCTGCCTGTGAAAGTCACTGACAGTACTTCCTCATAGGGTTGTTGTGAGATTGAATGGTGGGAAACAATGTAAGCTTCTTTGAGTCCTCACTAGGGAAGGAAAGTGAGGTATAAATCAAATAAAATTGTAGAAATGGAATATAAATGAAATAAATAAAATATAAACACCTACCGGTATGTGGGGGAGCTTCACCTCTTCTCATTTCCTATGTGAGAAAGCCTCACTTTCACATCTTCTCCTCATTTCCCTCTACATGGTATAGTGATTAATAATAATAATAATAATAATAATAATAATAATAATAATAATAATAATAATAATAATAATAATAATAATAATAATAATAATAATAATAATAATAATAATTTGGATTTATATCCCCCCTTTCTCTCCTGCAGGAGACTCAAAGGGGCTAACAATCTCCTTGCCCTTCCTTCCTCACAACAAATACCCTGTGAGGTAGGTGGGGCTGAGAGAGCTCCGAGAAGCTGTGACTAGCCCAAGGTCACCCAGCTGGCGTGGTGGGAGTGTACAGGCTAATCTGAATTCCCCAGAGAAGCCTCCACAGCTCAGGCGGCAGAGCAGGGAATCAAACCCGGTTCCTCCAGATTAGATACATGAGCTCTTAACCTCCTACACCACTGCTGTGGACTCTAATCTGGGTGTGGTTCCCCCTTTATTGACATGAGTAGTGGATTCTTATCTGGTAAACTGGATTTGTTTCCCTGCTCCTACTCATGAAGCCTGCTGGATGACCTTGGGTCAGTCACAGTTCTCTCAGAACTCTCTCAGCCCCACCTACCTCACAAGTGATTTGCTATGGGGAGAGGAAGGAAAGGAGTTTGTTTGAGTCTCCTTACAGGAGAGAAAGGTGGGGTGTAAATCCAAACTCTTCTTCTTTTTTCAGCTGTTTCGTCAGACTAGATGGATACCTTAGGTATGGTTCCTTCAGATGTTGTGGGATTCATAATTTCATCAGCCTCTGCCCGCCAGCCGCACCTGGGCCAATGGACCATGCGGGCAGGGGCTGATGGGAATTGTAGTCCATAACATCTGGAGTGCAAAAGGTTCGCCACCACGGGACTAGAATGTGACCAAATCCTGTCCCCACCCCCATATAAACAGTTGTGAAAGGTGGCACATTTTTAGCGCTTTATTTTTTTGTGGAAAATTATCTGTTTCTCAAGAATGACTGTTTCATGAATTATTGTTGAACAATCTATTGGGGCCATTGACAATATATTAGGCAAACTTGCCAGTTTCGGTGCTGTAATTAATGCTTTTCAAGTACCGTAATTATCCCTACAAATTTTGTGTTAGAGAGCGTACAGGGATGTTTTATTGAGCTGGTGAGAAAGGGTGGGAGTTAAAAACCAGTTCTAACATTCTTATTTATATGTCTACTCTCCCATGATTGAAATGATGTAAATCTGATGTGGAACTAACAAGTAATGCATATGATGGGCTGGCTCAGTGGAAGAGAGTTAAATTTTATTGAAATATGTGAGTGGGCAGCCATATCCACTGCATACACAGTTATCTGGGCGTACTGAAATATTTGTGTCGCCAGTTTTCTGTTCATTTATTCTCCCCCACCACAATTTAAGCAACGTAAAGGAAGGATGGGCTACATCAGGGGTCTGCAACCTGCGTCTCTCCAGATGTTCATGGACTACAATGCTGGCAGGGGCTGATGGGAATTGTAGTCCATGAACATCTGGAGAGCCGCAGGTTGCAGACCCCTGGGCTACGTTGTCTCAATTTTTACTGGTATTATTACAATACAAATAAATTCCTCATGAAGCGTTGCATTAGTTTGTATATGATATTTAAACTATACTTGATTACATTTTTCTTAATCAGATATTTCCATTCAAGTATTTATTGCTACTGGGACATACAAATAACATGGTGTACTTTTTAAATTTGTTTACCAAATAGAAGTCAAAACAAACATCACAAATCAGAACATGCTTTGCTTAAAGGCTTTGGATCATTTTTTCAGGACGTTTTCCAGGAAAAACTGAGATTCATATTTTTTCAGAAGACTCACGTCATAAGAGTTTTACTACATTCTCTTTAAGGCTGCCTTAATTCCTTTGGTTAGTGTGCTGAATGGGCCTGTTTGCCTTGAATCATTCACAGTTATTTCCTCTGACAAGCATCTCCCTGTGGAATGTCTGGCTCTTCCTGGGATCGCTTGGTGATCTTAATTGTGTGAAATGATGTACTAGCTGCTGTGAATCACAAGGGATGCGTTTCCCTTGTGGCAAGTATATTGGATTTGACAGCCATTTTGTTCCATCCTGACTCTTAGGATTTTCTTCTGGAAGTTTTTACGTCTCAGAAAGTTCTTTCCATATGTAAGCCGGTTAGCAGATTTGATTGGAAGATGTCTTGTGTCATGGTTGAGGGGCAATGACATGGGTGTTGAAATCTGAAAAGGATTCCAGAGTGGCCAGAAGGATTTCCTTCTTGTCGTCTGCATTTGCATTGTGTCTCAAATAATTTAGGATTTCGTTGGTTTTTAATTGGACTGTTGGTCACTGACAGCTTCAATACTTAGCATTTGTGCAACTCTTCGTGTTCAAAGTGTACGTTTTGTCTGTGTTATTACAGCAGTGCTTAGCAACAGACCCTAAACGTGGTGGGATCCAAAAATTTTAGTAACAGGTTCCCATGGTGGTGGGATTCAAACTGTGGCCTAGCGCCAATGGGCCTGGGTGGGGCATGATGGGGGCATGGCTGAGCATTTTGGGGGCGGGGCATTGCTGGGCGGGGCTGTGGCAAGGACGCAGCCGCTGCGCCAGTCCTTGGGCGGAAAACGAATGCACGCAGGTGCAGGCTGCCCCGCCGCTGGTGCACCTCCTGCTAGACTGCTTCAAGTTCTGCGCGCTACTGCTGAGAGGAGGGGCATAACTAAGGCAAAAATCACGTGGCAAAATCACCAATTAGTAACCCCCTCTCGGCACACACAAATAATTAGTAACCTACTCTCGGGAACCTGTGAGAACCTGCTGGATCCCACCTCCGTTATAATGTCTGTATCCTAGGTAGGGAACTGAGGCTGAGAAAGAATAATATGCTTGTATTTAATTAGTATGTTTGGGGCAGAAGTGAGTTACAGGGTTGCCAGATTTTGGAGATTTTGGAGGAGTGGAACATGCAGAGAACAGGGTTTGTGGACAGGAGGGACTTCAATGCAGTATAGTGCCATAGAGTCCACCTTCTAGAGTGGCCATTTTCTCCAGGTGAACTAATTAATCTCTATCACCTGGAGTTCACTTGTAATCCCAGGAGATCTCCAGCAATCATGGAGATTGGCATCTCTAGTTTTGAATCGGGCCTTCCACTTCATTCTTTTTTCCTACTGTGCTACACCAGCTCCCTATGACTAGTGACTGGATAACTTCATGGAGGAGAGGTTCATCAATAACTGCACATCCAGTGGCAGTTGAGACTCTGAATGCCATTGCTTGTAGTCAACAACAGGACCTCAAACTCATGGCCCTCCAGAAGTTATAGACTACATCTGGACTACAGCATGATGCTGGCAGGGGATGATAGGAACTGTAGTCCATAACATTTGGAGGGCCGTGAGTTTGACACCTATGCTAGGGCAATGTTGAATGCTCAACTAGGGAGACTTCTTACTAGATGGACTTCTAGTCTGATCTTTCTCTACTTATGCAAGTGCATCATGAATGTAGTTCAAATTGTTTGCCGGGAGAACTGTCCTGTTGATTTCAGTGGAAGTAAACATCCCCGCCTCAATTATTTTTATTTAGTTGTGTTTCAAATAAACAACCCTGCCTTTGGTGTGAGTTGCTGACTACTACGTGTCTGAGATAATGAAGCAGCAGTGCATATAGAGTGATCTATTATGTCGTGAGAAGTGTCTGGATACCCATAAGAGATGACAGTTAAAATCAGTGACCTTATGCAAGAAATTTGGGAATGACTCAATGAACAACATTAGTGTTTCTAGCAATTTGAAAACTGTGAGGCAGGTTGGCGTCAGGTGGCAGGGCCAGCTGATATTTTGGAAGTGTTGTGTTAGTCTTCATAAACGTATAGAGATTTTGTAACTTTTAAGTTTTGGCTGCGTCTTTGTTTCTGCACTGACCCAACAGTTTGTCCCAGTTAGAAATGAGAGAGCTTCAGCTTTCGAAATGGTGGCTACATATTGAAAAAAAGATCTTTTCCTTGGGCTTCTCTTGGGAGGCCGTGAGCAAATCGCTCACCAAGTCTCGAGATTTTACCATCATTGCTTTGCAAAGTCTAGATTATTTGATCAAGAATATCAATTTCTTCTGAGCAAAGCGCAAAGCTCTTGCTCTCCAATATTCTTTGGGATTATCCCTCAGCAATCTAGCCCTGCTATATACCTGGAACATCTTGTTAATTATAATTGCAGAGATGGGTCATGACTAGGAGAGCAAGGGGTGTAACTCTTTTCCCTCAGTACATCTCCCAAGGTCAGCTTCTCTAATATCCCACAAAAATGAGCTGCTTGCTGTAGATTCTGGTCCTGATACAACTGATTCACTTTCTCATATTCTGCTTCACTGTTCAAAATATAACAACTTCAGAACTGATTTGAGAACTGTACTACCAACAGGATTTATGCTCCTTTCTGATAAAGTAAAAATGGCTAAGCTTCTAAATAACTCTAATGCTGAAATCTCTGAAGCTGTTGCTACATTTTTACTCTGTGTAATGCAAGTTGTGTAATAATGATCTTTTTACTGTATTTGGAATTCATGACACACACCGGTTTTATGCCTAATAAAGGTTTTGGATTTGGATTTGGTATAGAGATTTTGGTGCAGAGAGATTTTTTTGCAGGAACGTTAGAAAGACCTTGGATTGTCTTGCCCTGATATTTCAGTGGCTTGATAAAAAACCAATTTCAAGTCAATTAACAATTCTGTTCTTTTTGGGGATTTTTTTCCAGTTGAGTTACAGCTGACTTATGGGGACCCTGTAGGGTTTTTCAAGGCAAGAGACGCTGAGTGGTGGTTTGCCATTGTCTATCTCCACATCATGATTCTGGTATTCTTTGGAGGTCTCCCATCCAAGTACTAGACCCTGCTTAGTTTGTGAGATCTGAAGAGATTGGGCTAGCCTAGAACTCATGAATGGCCTGGTGGTGGTAAGGGTCCTTGCTTATGCCCTTTGTTTGTGGGTCTTAACTGCAGTTTTGTCCAATTCTGCCTTCATTCCAGCTCAGGGGTAGGGAACCTGCGGCTCTCCAGATGTTCAGGAACTACAATTCCCATCAGCCTCTGTCAGCATGTTTATATTCTTTCTGCTTTGTTTCAGTATTCCGAAGGAGGTCTCTATGTGTGCATGAAGACTTTCCTGGGATTTGGAAGGGAACATGTGGAAAGGCATTACCGGAAGACGGGACAGAGCGTGTTCATGCATTTGAAGCGGCACGCGAGCGAAGTGAGTACCGTTATACCTAAAGCATCCGAAGGCAGCCTTCCATGTTTATTTTCTCCTCCGTGAGCATTAAAGCCCATGTGGGTCCAAATGCAGTTTGTTGCGGGGTTATATGTTGCAGTTCAAGGGGAAGTAAAGCAGCCGCACAGTTGTGACACTGGAGAGTGGGGGAGGACTGTTTGACAGACGAGGTCACAGTTGTGAATTTTCATAGTGTGCTTTTAAGAATCCAGTAGTTCCATGAGAACATGAGAACATAAGAACTTGCCTGCTGGATCAGACCAGAGTCCATCTAGTCCAGCACTCTGCTACTCGCTGTGGCCCACCAGGTGCCTTTGGGAGCTCACGTGCAGGATGTGAAAGCAATGGCCTTCTGCTGCTGCTGCTGCTCCTGAGCACCTGAGCCTGTTAAGCAGGTAGGGAATTTGCAGGCTCTCCAGGATAAAATTCAGGGTCCACCCCTATCAGTTTCTGTCAGCATGGCCAATTGGCCATGCTGGTAGGGGCTGATGGGAATTGTAGTTCCTGAACATCTGGAGAGCCGCAGGTTCCCTACCCCTGGTCTAGCCAATGTTCTCCATAGATCAGCTATGTACCATACAAGAGTTCACCAAAATGTTTTACTAGATACCAGAGTTTGGCAGCTGATATGCAGTAAATTCTATGACAGAGCAGTCAGTGGGGAGGAGAAGGGCTGTGACTCAGTTCAGACCACCAGCTTTGCAGGCAGAGAGTCACGGGTTCAGTCCCTGCCATCTCTAGACCCTGATGTGGAAGACCACCATCTGAGACCCACTGCTGATTGGAGCAGGCTGTATTGACCTTTAAAAACAAAAGGTCAATTCAGAATAAGGCAGTTTCAAGTGGACAATTTGTGTGAAAACTTTGTGAGTATCCACTGGGTATGCTTAGCCTACATCTAGGCCCACTCGCTGCCTGTATGTTAGACATAACTTTGGAACAATGGGCTGGATTAATCACATGCTACATATTCTGTGTCTGTCTGTCTGTCTGCATGCAAGCAAGGCTGTGAAATCCAACAGGATATACCATTGTTGCAGAGACATTCCTCCCATAGGGCAAAGTGGCCAGTTGCCCAGGGCGCTCCCTTGTGGGGGGGGGGGGGTGTGTGCAAAAACTGCAGGTTTGTTTGTGGGACTTTTTGTATTTTCAGTATTTTTCTGTTTTTGGCCTGCAGAGTGCGCAGTTTTTAGGCTAGCAGCACCAAAATTTCAGGGATTTCTTGGGAGACTCTTCTGATGATATCGACAAGGTTTGGTGAGGTTTGGTTTAGGGAGTCTAAAGTTATGGACTCCCAAAGGGAGTGCCCCCATCCCCCATTGTTTCCAATGGGAGCTAATAGGAGATGGGGGCTACACCTTTGAGGGTCCATAACTTTGGACCCCCTGAACCAAACTTCACCAAACCTGGGTGGTATCATCAGTAGGGTCTCACGAAGATACTCTGAAATTTTGGTGCTGTTATCTTAATAATTGCACCCCTGACAGCAGGCACCCCCTAAATTTCCCCAGATTTTCCTTTTAAATCCACCCCCTTTCTGCCAGTGCTTTCTTTCTTTCCTTCTTTTATTCTCTCAATGCCTAATAAAGGTTACTATTATTAAATCCACCCCCTTCAGCATGTATTTAAAGGGAGAATCTGAGGTCCCCAGTTGGGGGCCCAGTTTAAAGGCAGAATCCACCCCAAAACAGCATCACTTTCAATGTTGTTTAAACTGGGGACCCCACATTCTCCCTTTAAGGTGAATTTAAAAGGAGAATCTGGGCTCCCTAGTTTAAACACCACTGAAAATGATGCTGTTTGGGGGTGGATTCCAGCATTGCTTGTTTAAACTAGGGAGCCCAGATTCTCCTTTTAAATCCACCTTAAAGGGAGAATCGGGGGTTCCCAGTTTAAATAACATTGAAAGTGATGCTGTTTCCCCCAATTGGGGGACTGGATACAACACCATAAAATGTTTTCATAGCAGTAATAAAACATTTTGAAAGCATTTTGAAAATGTTTTCCAAAAATCACTTCTGCTTTGTGGTATGGCCTATTGCTGTGTTCAGATTTGTGAGTTGGGGCATGTTCTATAATGTGATGGTGACTTTGAAATGACCTGGTGGAAAAAAATCATTGTTTGGTCATGGTGGGAGAGGGTGGACGCCCATGGTGGGCGGGGGGGCATCAAACTCAGGTTTTGCCCAGGGCTCCAGTTTGCCACTGCACTATACCACATTCTGGCACACTTTATAGAAGAAATTCAAGAAACGTTCTTAAAAACAAAGCCTACAGTTCAGTGGAGTATACGCACAAGGAATTAACTCCCCTCATCCTTCATTTGTTTGTTACAAACCAAAGCCAGAAGATCCCATGTTCTGAGCCATAAGTGTGTTGCACTACATGTTTATGGAGGAGTAACTGAGTGCCTATGGCTAGTCATGACAGCTAAAAATAGGCAAGGCACCCTTGGCCAAGTGAGAAGATGTTTTCCTTTGTGTGGCCTTGTGGTTATGTCTTCCTGCAATGAACTGCGCTTGCTGAATTCATCTGGGCTAGGCTATGTCAGGCCGTGGTGAGAGGTCACATACCACATCTTCCCCAAGAGGCTTCTTTGAACCTCATGGAGTCATTAGGTTGGCTGGAAGACTGTGATCCCCCCCCCCCCCCCCAACATAATAACATGAGAGATATTGGCTTCTGAGGTCATTAAAGAACGTATGCAAACTCTTCCTTCCTGGATACTGAAGTAGCTGGATTTTGTGGTTTCATTAGAAACTGGCCACATTGTTCCTTGTTCTTGAAGGTGAACAGGAATATTTCTCTATAAGTCTGTATTGAGCAGAATGTAGCTTCGTGCACCCCTTTATGATAGGAACAGTTACCTTTTGACCTCAGAAATCATTAAACATAAGAGAGCTTTGCTTAAACTGAGAAGCAGACTATACACATAAACAAAGTATCACATATATACTGATACATTCACAGTTCATCGTTTGGTTTCAATTTCAAGCATCGTCTACAATAGTAAACATTTCAGTCAGAGGCTTTTGGTTAACTGAACACATAACATCTTTCCTCAGCCATGCAAGCAAGGCTATAAAATCCAACAGTTCTAAGGGCTAGAAGCTTTGTTTTTTGGGACTCCGCTATGTGCTGGGTGCCAAATTCTGCTTTTAATGATGTGTGACCATCTAGGAGGCAGAAGAGAGCGAGGATCTTGTGTTTTCTGGGGGAACCTGCCCCATTCAAGGCATCAGACCCGTTGATCAGGTAGCCCAAAAGAGCTGTACAGCCTTTGAAGTGTAGCAGGTTCTCACCAGTTCCCGAGAGTAGGTTACTAATTATTTGTGTGTGCTGAGGGGGGGTTACTAATTGGGTCCGCTTTTCCGTTAGAAATTCCATTAGGTCCAAAAATCATAAAGTCCTGTTGTTCCCTATGTGGCTGGTTAGCGAAAGTAGAAAACGGGATAATTCTCCCTGTTGGGCTGTTTTAAAAATGTGTTTTAGAAATATGGTAACGTTCCTTGTTTAAGGAAAGTATCCTTCTTTTGATTTCTAGAAACAAAATGAAGTATTTGAAAGTATTAAGTATTTGACAGGCAGTCAATTAGAGGAGAAGTAGTTGCTTCTGTTGGCAGTAGACGATAGGACTTGCTATAATGAGTTTAAATTATGGACAGAAAGATACCAGCTGGAAATTAGGAACTTTTTTAACAGTAAGAGTTTTTTACAGCAACAGAGAAATTATTAATGCCCTGACCCCGGAATGCCCGGCTACGCCCACGTCATGCCCCGCCCAGCCCCATTGGCGCTACGCCACTGTTTGAATCCCACCACCATGGGAACCTGTTACTAAAATTTTTGGGTCCCACCACTGTATATGACCCTTTCTAGCACTGAGTTGGGTTCTGTGTCTATGTATGCATTCTGAGTAGAAGTAGCTCACTGGGGTCTTCGGCAGAGAGTCTTTGCCATCCCTTTTATCTGAGGTCCTTTAACCAAGATGCTGGTTATTGAAACTGGGATCTTTACGCGTTCTCAGTTTTCAGGCCAAGCTGGAACTAAGGCCTCCTGTTATTTATATGACTAACAGGCAGAAAGTAAGAGACCTCTGGGCTGGCCAAGTTAGATATAATTATTGTCAAAATAAGACCAATTCACTTGAAGAAGTGATATCTAAATCACGAAACCTTGTGCCAAAATACATTTTGTGAGTCTTCAAGGTGCTGTTAGACTCACATGGCTAAAAGGAGCAGCAGTGGCGTAGGAGGTTAAGAGCTCGTGTATCTAATCTGGAGGAACCGGGTTTGATTCCCAGCTCTGCCGCCTGAGCTGTGGAGGCTTATCTGGGGAATTCAGATTAGCCTGTGCACTCCCACACACGCCAGCTGGGTGACCTCGAGCTAGTCACAGCTTCTCGGAGCTCTCTCAGCCCCACCTACCTCACAGGGTGTTTGTTGTGAGGGGGGAAAGGCAAGGAGATTGTCAGCCCCTTTGAGTCTCCTACAGGAGAGAAAGGGGGGATATAAATCCAAACTCTTCTTCTTCTTTCTGGAATAAGTGTTGTCAAGCCAAGCCTTTAGTCTTCAATTGGTCAACAGATCAGACATTGCCTATGTGTCACTACAGGGTCAAATCATGTTTTTCTAATCTGCTCCCAGCCCACCCATATGCAAATTTGTTAGCAATTTTTTAAGATGGCAAAAATGAACAAAACGTTTCAAATGGATTTCTATTTACAATAATTTAAATGGATTTTGTGTTAAAAATAATTCTGGTTTGGATAAGTGGGAGAACGTCACGGATCCTTGTGCCCTCCCCCCCTTTGGCAATGTGGATAGATGTGGCCACCTGTTGTCATTCATTTTCCTATCCCTGTCAGGTTGGGACAGCTGTGTCTTGTTCCTTCGCTGGCGGAGTAGAGAGAGAAGATGTGACTGTTGAGCTTGGGGTGTTTATGGGTTATTAATCTCCACGGACTCCAGCACAGTAGTAGCAGATGGATTAAGACACCCAGATAGGGATCATTCTTCCCTGCACTGGTCGGATCTAAATAAGTTCTGCGTTTATTTGTCCTTCTGTGGCTGGAATACTTGGATGGAGAGAGCAGTCCAGACAGACAGTGTTCACCTGCCACATTTCTCATTTCTGCATGGCCGGCTATTCAGAGCACAGGACCATGATTCTTTGGTTAGTGGTTAAGAGCACGTGTACTCTAATCTAGAGGAACCTGGTTTGATTTCCCACTCTGCCGCTTGAGCTGTGGAGCCTTATCTGGGGAAGTCAGATTAGCCTGTACATTCCAACACACACCAGCTGGGTGATCTTGGGCTAGTCACAGTTCTTCTGAGCTCTCTCAGCCTCACCTACCTCAAAGGGTGTTTGTGGTGAGGGGGGAAGGGAAAGGAGTTTGTAAGTCCCTTTGAGTCACCATACAGGAGAGAAAGACTCTTCTTCTTCTTCTTCTTCTTCTTCTTCTTCTTCTTCTTCTTCTTCTTCTTCTTCTTCTTCTTCTTCTTCTTCTTCTTCTTCTTCTTCTTCTTCTTCTTCTTCTTCTTCTCCTTCTCCTTCTTGCCTTCTTCTCCTCCTCCTCCTCGTCTGCCTCCTCGCTCACTGCGTCTCCTCCTCCTCCGTCTCCTCCTCCTCCTCCTCCTCCTCCTCCTCCTTCATCATCATCACTACTCTGGGAATTCTATCCTGGCCCCAAATTTAGCAATTCTGGTGGATTCAGGATCATTAGGGGAGTGCTGGAGGTCACTGAAGTCAGGTCAAGAGGCCCGAGGGTAGATACTACAGAGCCAGACCAGAAATGACAGCATCCCCAAATCCAAATTATGGATGTCATCACCATTTTAAAGATATTTAAAAATGCTGCTTGGGCTGACTCTCACACATGGCAAATTCAACCTTGTAAAGTGCAGCTCCAAAGTTTTCAAGCAACTTTACTGCTAATCAGTTTATTTGCTCACCTAGATGTTGTGATTGTTGCCCTTGGCTCCCCGCACTTCTGTCCCTTCTTCTAGCTTCCCACCACCCCGAACGACTGCTTCTGTTGTAACTGTGCTATTTTAAACACTTTTCCAGGAGCTACAGCAGCTGTGTACCCATCTCTGTCACACCAGCCCTAAAAGGGATGCTTGGGCCTTTAAAGTTCAGACAAGATACATGCAGCTACTGTAGATGATACTGTGTTCCTACTAGAAAATCCAAAGCAGCTCAATGGTACTTGCATCAGAAATCTGCTGCATTGTTGGAAATGCAGAGCCTGGTTCTAATGGCAGCCACTGTTCAATTTAAAGGGCTAGAATTAGTACCTTTAGTAAATGCATTGGAGGTTCTGACAGAGGCCCCTTCCGCACATGCAGAACAATCCATTTTCAAAATTGTTTGCAGCACAGCTGCATAGTGCATTGAAAGTGGATTGAAAGGGCATTATTTTGCATGTGCGGAAGGGGCCATAGAGTTGTAAATAGTATGATGAAAGGTTCAGGAGGAGGGAGGCAGGTAGCACTAGAAAGCAGGGTAGTTGTTGGGTAGCTCAGCCCTGGGTAAATATTTACAAAGCTGCTTGAGAGTTCTCATTGGCTCTTCCTGTTTCATGGAAAACTTTCCAGCCGGTTGCACAAGAGGACTGACCATGTGAACCAACAGATTTGGCCTGAGATTTGTTTATAGGAACTGCCCCAAATATGTAAGCTGTTATGCCATGGAGACCAACTTTACTCTCCTAGTGTTGACAGATCAATGTTGGACCAGCTGTTATGATCAGCATTCTGCCAGTAGACCCCTTGAAAGATGTTCACACTCTATATCGGAAGGGTTCCAATTTTCTTTGCTCACGCCTACACAAAAATTTAAAATTAACAGGGTCATTTTATCAGATGAATACATTTTCTTATTTTTCTCACAAATATGCTTCATCTTTGTTTGGGCCATGGCTGTTAGAAAGCACCCATTCTTACAATAGGCTGTAACATCAAGATCTCTGTTGAACAAATCTCTGTAGAACAATCGATGGTTGTGTTCAGGTTGCAAAGATTAAGGCAATCTGTTCAAATTAACTAAAGTGCTTTGGGTGGTGAAGTGGTGAACGCCTAAACGAACTGCTACAGGTATGGTAGGTGGAAGAGTAAGAGATATGAGTCACTGGAGCAATAGGTAGGCAAGCAGAGGAGGATAGCTTGTCTGAGTACAAATACCCAGTTCCATAAATACTGGGTCCTTTTTATTATCTGTATGTTTCCAGGAGAATTTTTCAAAGAGACTGTATCTTTATATATTTAGAACATTGAAATGCTTAAACTTAGGTTTAATTAACCATAGTTACAAGAGTGGCTCACATTCAGGGAGTCATGCTAACCATAGTTCCCAGCTGGAGTCATGCTAACCATAGTTCATCCTCTGAAGATGCCAGCCACAGATGCAGGCGAAACGTCAGGAGAGAATGATGCTAGAACACGGCCATACAGCCCGGAAACCACACAGCACCCAAGTGATTCCGGCCGTGAAAGCCTTCGACAATACATAGTTCATTTACTTTAAACATGGCTTTGAATTGAATGTTCGCCTCTAAATCTGGACTATCGGCCCACCATTGTGAGCATGTCCGTACCATAAAATCACAAAGAGTAAGGGACTTCTGTTCTCCAGTGGTATAAAAGCTGCTTGCCACTTCTTTTGGATTCTTTTTCCTAACGCTCCACTCCCCCCAAAGCTAAGGGGACCAGATGTTTACAATGGAAAAGCGTCACTTGCGGCGCTCCACGGTCAAGAAACAGGGGAGCGCCCCAGAAGGCACTGCGGCAGCGGGACAATGTTAAAGCCCGGCGGGACAATGTTAAAGCCCGGCGGGACGCGGGACACATCGCGCAAAAGCGTGAGTGTCCCGTGAAAATCGGGACAGCTGGTCACCCTACCCAAAGCCTCAGCAGCAGGCAAACCTTGTATTTTTCTTTTCTTTAAATCTTTTATTTTGTAACTGCTCATGAGTGTGTTTGCGAAACACTCATTTTTTCAGGGTGCCTGGCCTCAGATCAAAGTCTGCTGCTTCGAAAGAAGTATGGCTAGAGTTTTTTTTGGCAGGTGCAGTGTCAGAGAGATGCAGTATGATGGAACCAGGACAGATGCACCAGACTAGATTGGGTGGGGGACATTTCTTTCTTTCTTTTAAAAAAGAGGTCTGCTAATTTGACCTGTGACTGTGGTGGCTGGGAGGATGAACTTCAACTTAGAGCAGTGATGGCGAACCTTTTCGAGACCGAGTGCCCAAATTGCAACCCAAAACCCACTTATTTATCACAAAGTGCCAGCACAGCAATTTAACCTGAATACTGAGGTTTTAGTTTAGAAAAAATCGTTGGCTCCAAGGCGTGTGTTACTTGGGAGTAAGTTTGGTGGTCGTCGTTGGCTTTGCTTTGAAGCAACCATGCAATTCTTCGAACGGGTGAATCACGACCCTAGGAGGGTATACTCAGAAGCAAGCCCCATTGCCAGCAACTGAGCTTATTCCCAGGTAAAGGATTGTGCTTTAGTTCTTCGCATGAAAATCAGTGGGGTTTAACAGCGCTTAACAAAGTTACCTACACTGCTTCCCCAAAACTAGGTCTTAGATTTAATCCTAATAATCGAGCCCAGCGGCCCAGGGCAGCCTAGATGTGGGGGGGGGGGGCTCTGTTTGCGCGTGCCCACAGAGAGGGCTCTGAGTGCCACCTCTGGCATCCATGCCATAGGTTCGCCACCACTGATTTAGAGCATCTCCAGCTGGGAATTTGCCTCTCCCACGAACTTTCTAGGTAGTTTTGTGACACCCTGAAATGTGGAACAGTGGTGCTGGTTTACTTGTTACATGGATTACAAGATAAACGTACATTAAGAGCATCAAATCCTTGACCTTGCTGTGTGAATATTATATAGTTCCATTGTTATAGAAGCAATTTTGAGTGGGGAGGAGAGGGTTTAATGCTTCCCTCCCCAGGTCACATTTCCATTCGCATGGGAGAGCCTCTGTGGCGCAGCTGTTAGTGTGTTGACTAAAATCTAGACCTGAGTTCAGATCCTCCCACTCTGCCATGAACTTTATTGGGCGCCCTTAGGCTTGTAACTGTCTTCTAGCTGAGCCTACCTCAAAGGTTTGTTGTAAGATAAAAAAGTGTAAACCACATTTCGCTGCTCTGAGCTTGTTGTTATCATTATCATCAATTGACTTTTCTCACTTGGAACAGAAGGCAGTTTAGAAGTATGATGATAAACTTTTCAGTCAATCGGTCAGTCAGTCAATTAATTAGTTAGATCTTCCCATACTAAGTAGCATATCTCCAGCAATTCCGGTCTTGGGCGAGTGTTTCAGCCTCTTCCCATGCAAACTTCAGTACCTTCAGGTCTTGCCCACATATTCTAGTCAGTAAAGGGACTACAAACATTTTAGGGCTGTGTATTGTCGAAGGCTTTCACGGCCGGAATCACTGGGGTGCTGTGTGGTTTCCGGGCTGTATGGCCGTGTTCTAGCAGCATTCTCTCCTGACGTTTCGCCTGCATCTGTGGCTGGCATCTGTGGCTGATCCTCTGAAGATGCCAGCCACAGATGCAGGCGAAACGCCAGGAGAGAATGCTGCTAGAACACGGCCATACAGCCCGGAAACCACACAGCACCCAAATTTTAGGGCTGCTTTAATCAAATGCATAAAATTGTCTTCAGTTGCCTCCTAAAGATTGAAAGTGATGGGATCAGGGTAATTGTGGGGCTGCCCCTGAAAATGCCCTCTCTGGCGTACCCACCAAACGAACATCTTTGATTGATGGGACCATCGGTGGAGTCTCTCATTCTGTGATCTTAATTCCCTGGCAGGAACATATGAGAGAAGACAGTCCTTCAAACCATCAGTAAGCAGATAACCTCAGAGAGCGACGATAACATTTGAATCTAACAGCAAATATTCCCAGTAAGATATGATAAAAATGTAGCGGAAGCACAGATAAGTCAGCTGCTCAGAGTGGCTTGCTTGGCCCTTCTGGGGGACACTTACGAGTTTGTACCTGTTTTTTCTCCTCCCAGGAGGCTGGTTTAGATTGGGTTGTGGAGGTGGGAAGAGTTCGCTCTCCCCATTGCCATTTTCCTGATAATGGATTTCTCATAACTCATCTGTCTGACTGTTCATTGTTAAAAGAAGGGAACATCTTCTGGACCCGAGAAATGCGGATATCATTTATACTGCTTGTGTGTGGGGGCTGGGGGGTTGACGGTGTTGCAAGGTTTTTTTGTTTTTAACTTACCAGTTGTTATTATATCCATGGGTTTTGATTCCATTTCTAGCAAACTGTTAAATGGATTGTAATAAACTTTTTCTTTTGCTGTCAAGTCACAGCTGACTTATGGTGACCTCAAAGGGTTTTCAAGGCAAGAGATGTTTGGAGGTGGTTTGCCATTTTCTGCCTCTGGGTCGTGACCCTGGTATTCTGTGGAGATCTCCCATCCAAATACTAACCAAGGTCAGGACTTGAGTTGCAAGCCCAAGTTCACCCAGCAAGCTTCCATGGTCTGAACGGGGATGTGAACCTAGTTTTCCCAAATCCTTGTTTGACACCTTAACCACTACTTTCATAGTAATGTTCTACAGCAGGGGTCTGCAACGTGCGGCTCTCCAGATGTTCATGGACTACAATTCCCATCAGCCCCTGCCAGCATGGCCAATTGGCCATGCTGGCAGGGGCTGATGGGAATTGTAGTCCATGAACATCTGGAGAGCCGCATGTTGCAGACCCCTGTTCTACAACAATAATGTTCTACAGCAGCCATAGGGCATATTTACAACAGAAACATGGCTGGACACTATTGTCATACACTAGAAGACCAACATTTTTTTTAAAAAAATAGTTTATTTAAGTTTCAACATTAAATAACAAGTACCCGTATATACTCGCGTATAAGTCGACCCGCATATAAGTCGAGGCACCTAATTTTACCACAAAAAATTGGGAAAACTTATTGACTCGCGTATAAGTCGAGGGTGGGAAATGCAGTGGCTGCTGGTAAATTTCAAAAAAATGTAAAAATAGATGCCAATAAAATTACATCAATTATGAGGCATCAGTAGGTTAGAGAAAATCGTTTTTTGAATATTTATTTCAAAGAAAAAAACAGTAAAACTGGCTCCTGTAAGTGGAAAAGAGGGTCAACAAGGAACAATATAGGTATCAACAATAACTTTAAAGGGAGTACAAAAACCTTAGCCTCAATCAGCAACCAAGCTAAAACACAAGAGTTAAAATCCTCCAAAACTGGATTCCTCATCATCATCTGTATGTCCAAATGTAACCCAACTTAGATTTTAAGAGGGATGTTATCAGAAATGGAAAATCTACTATTAGCTTCCATTGTAAACAATGGGGGATGGGGCATCCCCTTTGGGGGTCAATAACTTTGTATCCCCTGACCCAAACTTCACCAAACCTGGCTGGTATCATAAAGAGACTCTCCTGATGAGACCAGCCAGGTTTGGTGAAGTTTGGTTCAGAGGATCCAAAGTTATGGACCCTCAAAAGGGTAGTCCCATCTACTAATAGCTCCCATTGAAAACAATGGGGAATGGGGGCACCTCATTTGGGGGTCCATAACTTTGGACCCCCTGAACCAAACTTTACCAAACTTGGGTGGTATCATCAGGAGTGTCTTCTGAGGGTACCCTGCAATTTTGGTGCTGCCAGCATAAAATTGCGCCCCCTGCTGGCCGGCAAAGTAAAAACACACAAAATTTTTTAATGACCCGCATATAAGTCGAGGGGAGCTTTTTCAGCATTAAAAATGTGCTGAAAAATTCGACTTATACATGAGTATATACGGTAGATAAAAAGTAGTAGTACATACAGAATTGATAGTATCTGGGAACATATAAAAGGAAATGTACCATTAACTATAATAATGACATTTGTTAATTTTGCTTCTTTGTTATCATTTTGTCTTCATATCTTTGAAGATGAAATATTATGTTCCCTTATTAATATACTAATTCATATATACATTGTCTACTGCTTTAACACTCAAGAATAGAAATGAAATGATCGACACAGGGGGAGGAAGAAGAAGAGAGAGGAGAAAGAAAGGAAGGGAGATTCTATTAGCCTTCACCTGTATTTTGTCTTCACTTCTACTTGGACACATTACTGTGTTGGGTGAAGAGGAAAATTGGGAAGTGAGAGGCAGAGAAAAGAGTAGGATTGTAAAAGATAAGCCCCATCTCCGACACCCTAGTGATTGGACTTCTCCTTGAACGTTGTATCGCTTATCTAAGCGAGATTGAAAGTTTCAACTTATCTAGACCAACATTTTTGTATCTGCGGATCTTTAAGACTAGAGAACCTACCCCGTTATATATTTGAAACCCAGGGCTAAATGTCTTGCCAGGATGGTTTCTGGTTTAAATAGCCACTCTAATACTGAGAACCTAACATTTTTTGTTACCAAGTTCTGATGTGTACGTTTCTCACAGAATGTGTCTATATAACCTGACAGCAAAGAAATTTAGGTCCAACGCGGTTGCTAAGAGAGCAGTTTTTTTAGAGCCGATTCTGTCGGTTGTTACGTTTTATTAATATATTGTTCTATATTGTACCTAAAATTGCTATGTATTTTAGCCAGTGTTTACTTAAATTTATTATGTATACTCATCATGTTTTCATATAACTGTTGATGCGTTTGTAATGGCCAATGACTACATACAAATAAATTCATAAGAACATAAGAACATAAGAACTAGCCTGCTGGATCAGACCAGAGTCCATCTAGTCCAGCACTCTGCTACTCGCAGTGGCCCACCAGGTGCCTTCAGGAGCTCACGTGCAGGAGGTGAAAGCAATGGCCTTCTGCGGCTGCTGCTCCCAAGCACCTGGTCTGCTAAGGCGTTTGCAATCTCAGATCAAGGAGGATCAAGATTGGTAGCCATAGATCGACTTCTCCTCCATAAATCTGTCCAAGCCCCTTTTTAAAGCTATCCAGGTTAGTGGCCATCACCACCTCCTGTGGCAGCATATTCCAAACACCAATCACACGTTGCGTGAAGAAGTGTTTCCTTTTATTAGTCCTAATTCTTCCCCCCAGCATTTTCAATGAATGCCCCCTGGTTCTAGTATTGTGAGAAAATTCATTCACTCATTCACAGCAGAAACATATAGACCAGTTAAGCCAGTGTGAAAGTGCCATTTTTCTCTTGTGGGGGGCCAACTCGAAGCAGAAAACAGGAAGTATTGCTGTGGATACTTTCTTCCCTGTGCTTTGCGGTGACTTGCACCAGCTTTCTTTGTTGGGTGCGTTCATCTGTCATGGCTTTCCCCAAAATGTCCTATAAACTGTAGTTTTGGTGATGGTGATAAGCATTCTTTGTTAGTGACCCGTAGCTCTTTTCAGAGAACAAGAGTGATCCTTATTCCTCGGGGGACAGGAAAGCCAGTTCAGTCTGTGGTGCAGATGTGCGTCACGTGACTCAATAGAGCAGTGATGGCGAACCTTTTTGAGACCGAGTGCCCAAATTGCAACCCAAAACCCATTTATTTATCGCAAAGTGCCAACACGGCAATTTAACCTGAATACTGAGGTTTTAGTTTAGAAAAAAAACGGTTGACTCCAAGGCATGCGTTACTCGGGAGTAAGCTTGGTGGTAGTCGGTGGCTTTGCTTTGAAGCAACTCTGCAACTCTTCCAACTGGTGAATCACAACCCTAGGAGGTTTTACTCAGAAGCAAGCCCCATTGCCAGCAACCAAGCTTACTCCCAGGTAAAGGATCGCACTTTAGTTCTTCGCATGAAAATCAGTGGGGTTTAACAGCGCTTAACAGGGCTACCTACACTGCTTCCCCAAAATTAGGTCTTAGGTGTAATGCTAATAATCGAGCCTAGTGGCCCAGGCCAGCCTAGATGGGAGTCGGTGGGGGCGACTCTGTTTGTGTGTGCCCACAGAGAGGGCTCTCAGTGCCACCTCTGGCACCCGTGCCAAAGGTTCGCCCCCACTGCAATAGAGAATATGTCCAGCATTTTCTATTATGTCCCTGCATACCTCTTGAGTGACCAAAAGGGAATCAAGAAAAGGAGTAATGCACTTGTAATACTTAGCGAGGAGAGAGAATTTTGGTGGGTGCAACTTGTCATACAAGGGTATACAAAGTTGTATTTGTTGAAATCCTTTCTACTGCTCTATAATTAAGGTTCTATTTTTGTTTACATCGAGATATCCAAGGAAATGTATCTGGTTACACTGTCAAGGGCATTAATAATAACCTATTGTTATTACTTTGCCTTTATAACAGCCTTTCGAGGTAGGCTACACAATGAAGCAGGATTCAATCCTGAGCTGATATCATCCACAGTGGAACAGTGGCACAGATTTTATACCAGCCTTCAGGCTAACTTTATGCCGATCCCCTCTTTTTCTGAGGGTGACTTCACCCACACAAGTAATTTTTTTCTTGTAGCGAAACAAGCTAGGTTTTTAATCTTCTCTTCTTCTCCCCCCCCTCCCCTCTCCTTTTTCTTTCTTTTCAGAAGGTAACAGGGGCATCTGGTGGAGCCTCACCAAAAAGGAGAAACACCAAGCTATTTTTAGGTATTGTAAAGAGCTGCTTTCACAACTTTCTTTTGACTAACCCAGGTGCATGCGTGTTTTTGAGTTTCATCTGCTTTTGTGTTTTCTTTGGACATAGAGCAGAAATCTGAATTTTTCACCTGACGGGAGAAAAGGGAATTTTATTAAAGCTCTCCCACTCCCCCCAGTATAAGCTTGTGACCCATAGAAGGCTTCTGTAATGCTCTGAAAAATTCTCTGGAATACTGCATTCCTTTTCTTTCTGTCTCCCTCAGTGCTCCAATAGCCCTCTGCATGCATTAATAAATTGATTCCCGAAGCCTCAGTTTATACCACTGATAGGCTGGAGCACAGAGTCTGAGGTCAGAAAAGAAGCTTGAAATTCTTGTCTCTTGAGTTGCCTTACAGTTTCCTGACCAGAAGTCTTTTGTTCTTTCATGAGCCTGAATGAATCAAGGAGGTCAACAGGTTTCTGTCAAAAGATGTTCTGCTTTTCCTTGGGAATTGGTTGGCCCTCGCTTAGGATGTGAGGCTGACTGGTTTCTGAGCTCCTGTGTTATCTGAAATGGTGGGAGTCTGTCCCTCTTAGAGTTAGGGAATTAGTGAGAGCAAACTTTGACTTAATGAGGGGTCAGGCGAGCTCGGGATCTTTCTTGCCTACGTGTGTGGAAGGTTGCTTTTGTAAGGAATCTGCAGGATGGTGAAATAAAGTTTAACAGTTTTATTAAAGGAGAAATAATAATTGTACAAGCGCACAATAATCAAAACAGTAGAACACACACACAATCCTAGGGTTTAGCAGTGTTGAAGGGATAGATTGGGAATAGCAGAGGAATTGGGGAATATGTGTAACAGTCACCTGATCTTGGAGCAGAGCGGTCCAATGAACAGAACTGAGCCACCTGCGCCAGCTCTGGTAGACGAAGAAACAATGTGTTGGGGACAAATTTAATTTATGAATTTGAGTTTGCAGCAGTCTGCATTAGAGCCACGCTAGGGCAGCTACCTCAGTTCAGAAATTCCTGTAGATTTGGTGGTAATGCCTGGGGAGATATCTCAGCAAGGTAAGATGCCATAGAATCCACCTTCTCAAGCATTTTTTCCCAGGGAAACTGAACTCTGTAGTCTGCAAATCAGTTGTAATTCCAGGCCACACCTGGAGGTTAGCAAGCCTAGTAGTCCCCACCAAAATTGAAAGTGATAACCCACCCATTAAAAAATCAGATTTTTGCAAATAATGAGCATGGTAGTAATGATGGGGCATTGAATATTTATAATAGGGGAAACCTTATTGGGGTTGAAAGGTGGCCTATGAATGTTTTAAATAAATTTTAAATAAAAATCCTCATCTCCAAGAGCGCAGGGTGGGGCTGTCATGGCCTAGTCAGGATAACAAGGGTGGGGAACGGGAGGAACCAATAAAAGCGTGGCTAACATTACACAGGCAAATGAATGCCACAGGGGCTTTCCCCACTACAGAAGGGAGCTAAGGTCGACTCGGTTCCCTTCAGTGGAGGACGATTCCAGCCTGTCCCCACAGCAACTGAGTTGGCCCCCTGGAACCGAGCTAAGTGGGCGGGATCATCTTGGTGCCTGTTTCGCTCCTCGATCGTGATTGGAGCTTGTGCTACTGTGGGAAACAGGAGCGTTCTTTTTTTTTTTTTTACAGTTTTTACAGTTACATGTGCTTTCTGCCCGCCACGACTCTCCCGTTCTGTGCATGCTACAAAAGTGGCTCATGATTGGTTGAACGGATGAGGTGTCATTTCGATGCTTCCCCACTTCAAAGCTTCGAAGTGGTATCGACCTTTTTTCCGGCAGAAAAGTGTAGTTCATAACTGCGACAAGGATGTCACAGTTCTGAGGGGGGGGGGACCTGAGACAAAACAATGTTGAGCTCAGTGGCAGTGGGGATTCACTGAGGCGAACCTAGGTAGAAACCAGTTCAACTCTGTCAGTGGGGAAAGCCCCACTGAGATGCTAATGCTAGAAAAAGATTGAGGTAAAAGTGGTCCCAAAAGAACTGGGACAAAATTAGGAAAGATGTGATGTAAAAACCAGTGACTCAAGAACGTGCAGAAGGGGAGGATAAATGGAAACAGTATGGGGACAGAACCGTGTGGAAATCTCCTTGATTGAGCATCATAGGCATTTGGTTGCCTAGCAACCATCACTTGGCCCCCTCTTCCCCAGAACTAGCAAAATGGCTGACTGGGGTTGAAACGTGGCCTGAAAAGGAACACCACAGTCACGGACAACCACAGTGTCAGGGAATGCCTGGCGAGAGTCCTTTTGGCACGACCTGCAGGGTAGCCATTAAACACAAAATACCTTATTAGTGCAACGGGTGAACTGGCCCAGCCTCCGGTCTGGTCATCATTCCGTAATTGTTGTTTGACGAAGCCCTTCTAATTCTGAACGCATCTGTTTGCGATGGGTGATTCCAGCAGGCTTGCGAGTTTGCGTCTGTTGATGGTGACTGTTTTTATGTCAAGGGGGTGACTCTTTAGGATTATAATGTTCTGGCTCAGCTTTGTTGTTTCTAAACACTCTCCCTTGTCTATTTTTGTATGAGTTGCCGAGAAAATAACAGAGACTCGCGTCTGCTTGGCCTTTCCGACAGTTTGTGTTGAAGGGTTTAATCTGCCCCTTTTAGAGTAATCGTTGGTGGAGCCTGAACAATAGCGGAGTATCCCATTTGAGGCACTTTGATCTGAGGAATTTGGCTCTGGGCTAAATGATACCCTACTCGCTTCCCTCACCTTTTCCTCAGTGTTCAACATACATTAAAAAAAACAACAACACCAGGCCTGAGGAGTGCTAAAAGAGGATCTTGCAAAAAAGCAGGTGACATTTGTTGAAGATGTGAGGTGTGAATTTTGATGGCTGCTTCCTACAACTTCTGCTACCCATTCATTTCTGTCCTGTTACAAAATCAGGGAAGAAGAAGAGTTTGGATTTATATCCCCCCTTTCTCTCCTGCAGGAGACTCAAAGGGGCTTACAATCTCCTTGCCCTTCCCCCCTCACAGCAAACACTCTGTGAGGTAGGTGGGGCTGAGAGAGCTCCGTAGAGCTGGGACTAGCCCAAGGTCACCCAGCTGGCGTGTGTGGGAGTGTACAGGCTAATCTGAATTCCTCAGATAAGCCTCCACAGCTCAGGCGGCAGAACTGGGAATCAAACCTGGTTCCTCCAGATTAGATACACGAGCTCTTAACCTCCTACGCCACTTAACCTCCTATGCCACTGCTGCTCCACATGGCCCTCCACATGTTCAGGATTACCAGCAACTGGAAGTGAAGAAGAAGAGTTTGGATTTATGCACCGCCATTCTCTCCTGCAAGGAGTCTCAAAGCAGTTTACAAACTCCTTCCCTCCCTCTCCCCACAACAGCAACCTTGTGAGGCAGGTGGGGCTGAAAGATTAACTGGTAACAGGGTTACCAGTCTGCACCTGCACTTTCAATCCACTTTCACCATTGTTTGCAAGTGGATTTTGCTATTTTGCACAGTAAAATCCAGCTGCAAAATGCTTTTAAAAGTGGATTGAACGTGCATTATTCTGCATGTGAGGAAAGGGCCACAGTTTTGAGAAAACTGTGACAGGCCCAGGGCCATCCAGCAGGCTTCATGTGTAGGAGCAGGGAAACAAATCCAGTTAATTAGATAAGAGTCTGCTGCTCATGCAGGGGAGTGCGGAATCAAACCCTGTTCTCCAGGTTAGAGTCTGCCGCTCTTAACCACTACTCCATGCTGGCAGAGATTTAAACCTGGGTCTCCCAGATCTTAATCGGATATTCTAAGCCAGTGATGGCGAACCTTTTCAAGGCCGAGTGCCCAAACTGCAACCCAAAACCCACTTATTTATCGCAAAGTGCCAACACGGCAATTTAACCTGAATACTGAGGTTTTAGTTTAGAAAAAACGGCTGGCTCTGAGGCGCGTGTTACTCGGGAGTAAGCTTGGTGGTAGTCTGTGGCTTTGCTTTCTTCCAACCGGTGAATCATGACCCTAGGAGGGTTTATTCAAAAGCAAGCCCCATTGCCAGCAACTGAGCTTACTCCCAGGTAAAGGATCGCGCTTTAGTTCTTCACATGAAAATCAGTGGGGTTTAACAGCGCGTAACAGGGTTACCTACATTGCTTCCCCAAAACTAGGTCTTAGGTTTAATGCTAATAATGCTAATATTCAATTAGCTAATGCTAATAATAATGCTAATAATCAAGCCCAGTGGACCAAGCCAGCCTAGATATGTGTGTGGGGGGGGGGGACTCTGCGCGTGCCCACAGAGAGGGCTCTGAGTGCCACCTCTGGCACCCATGCCATAGGTTCGCCACCACTGTTCTAAGCACTATACCATATTGGTTGCCTATTAATGACTTCTATTTTGTGTTACGTTATGACTTTTCAGAAAAAGAAAGAAAGGAAAAGCACACTGCTAATACCACAGTGTGCATATAACAGTAATGAATTAACTACCTCCAAAGTCATGAGATGAGACTTGGTAGTTCTTAATCCTAAATTAAAAGGTACTGACAAATGCGTTCTGTCAATCTTGTCTGAATATTTGTCACATTCCCTGCTTTTAATGCTCTTTGAGCTATAAACCTATTAAGGACATTAAATCTGTATTAGAAACTTCTTTAAATCACTGTCTTATCCAGGTTGGCGGCAGTGTTAGTGATAGAATGGAAATGAAGGTAGGGTTACTTTTCCCTGGTTTCTGGGATGAAAGAGATTGCATTAAATTTCTTACAAAAATACTTTTCCTCTGCTGCTGTTCTATGACACCAGTTACTCCTTTAAAATAAATCTATTTTAAGGGATTAATAACTGAACGTTGTTCCTCAAAACCTCACGAATGATTTTTTAACTTTTAAAATTTTTTAAAGTATTTATTCTATTAGTTTAATTTAATAAACTGCCCACCCCCGAAGGGCTCTGGGTGGTGTACAATGAGTTTTAATTGTTACAATGGAACCTATGCAGAGTTACTCCAACCCAAGGCTATTGAGACCGGTGGGTTTAGACCGGACTAACTCTGAATAAGATGGCACAGAAAATATTCCAGCTGAGGATCCAGTACAGTTTAATGGCTAGTGAGCTAGTTTGGGAGCGAATTGGCACGACTCGTGAGTGTGTAAGAGCTGAGGGAAAAGCTTTTTAAATTCTTGCACATTCTGGCCTCTAAGGTTGTGTTCATGCAGAGATGCTCACTTTGGAGAGCCTGCTGGGGATTTTTCCTGTCAGGCGTTTTTGTGGCCATTTTCAAATGCCAAATTCTGCGCACAGTGGCACACAAACAGGGCCAGCGGCCCACATCTGCAGGCGTTTTTTGCATTTGTCACAGGCCAGAGAGGTCTTAATCCTGAATTAAATAACAAGTCTGAATGAAGGATCCCTACTGATATTGCCGCTAGGCATCATGAATCTGTGAAGACAACCAAGACACGTTCTCCATTTGATTATAACTGAATCACATGTTTCTACTGAATATACATTATTGTCTCAAACAGTATAGTCAATCTTCCTTAGCAACTCAAGGCTGTAGGAAAAGGGGCTATAGCTCAGTATTATAATTTGTGCTTTTGTAACCTCAGCTTGTGGGTTCTGTGGGGCAGAACTTGGAAGGAGTTTGCAACGACTAAATTTTGAACAAAATGGTTTACTTTAACATATGACAATTATCAAACATTAACATTTAACAACACTCCAAGGTCCTGTTCAAGTTTCATTCCAAGTCTTTCTAATTACAGTCTGATAATGCCAAGTCCATTCTTCCTGCTGGTGGTTGACTCATGGAGACTCCAGAGGCTTGGTGAACTGGATTCAAGATGTTGAAGGTTCCCAGAAAAACTCTCACTATTTACATACACAAAAACCCTGGAACAATAAATTCTAATATTTACAATATAGCAAAAACAAACAACTCCCTTGCCACTAGTTCCCAACAACATTGCAGTTACCTTAAACAAGGTGTTAAGGGCTATCAATCAAGGTCACAGCCTGGTAGCCTTGCTTCCTCCAACCTCATGAGTTCTGCAGCCTTCTGCTTCTTTTCAGACTCCACCCCTTTCTGGGTCATCCCATTCTTAGCAGCATACTGAAGGTCTGAGGTTTGAGCTCTAGCATCTCCAGTTTTAAAAAGTTAATGGACAGTGAGAAGAAATCTTGGGTGTTCTAACCACACACTACATTTTTTCCTGGGTTTGTCCTTAGAGGCTAACCTGAATAGCCAAGGCTAGCCTGAACTGATCACATCTTGGAAATGAAGTAGCATTAACTCTGGTCAGTATATGGAATGAAGACTACCCAGGAATACCAGAGTTGTTCTGCAGAGACAATCAGTGGCAAACCACCTTTGAATGTCTCTTGCTGTGAAAGCCATTCAGGGTCTCCAAAAGTCAGCTGTGACTTGATGACAAAAAAAAGTCATTGGGTTGACATATGTGTGCTCAAAGTCCATGCCCCTCGGTTGTAAACAGGCCCTATACAGATTTGGGCTGCACTACAATGTGAGAGAATACTAGTGGTCCCACTATTCTTTCTGTTGATTTGAATTTGTGCTCTTTTTGCCACAGTGCAAATTTGTGCTCTTTTTGCCAGAGATCCTGTAGAGTTGTGAAGGCAAGAGATGTCGTTGGTGGGTTACCACCAGAGGTGGGATCCAGCAGGTTCTTACAGGTTCCCGAGAGTAGGTTACTAATTATTTGTGTGTGCCGAGAGGGGGTTACTAATTGGTGGTTTTGCCACATGATTTTTGCCTTAGTTACGCCCCTCCTCTCAGCAGTAGCACACAGAACTTGAAGCAGTCTAGCAGGAGGTGCACCGGCGTGCGTGGCAGCCTGCGCCTGCGTGCATTCGTTTCCTGCCCAAGGACTGGAGCAGCAGCTGCGTCCTTGCCACAGCCCCGCCCAGGAATGCCCCGCCCTGGAATGCCCGGCTACGCCCCCATCGTGCCCCGCCCATCCCCATTGGCTCTACGCCACAGTTTGAATCCCACCACCATGGGAACCTGTTACTAAAATTTTTGGATCCCACCACTGGACTGTTTGCCTCTACTTTCAGTAGAGGCAAACAGTGGTAACCCACCAACGAGGTCTCTTGCCTTGACAACTCTACAGAATCTCCACAAGTCAGCTGTGAACTGTAAATTAGTCTGTAAACTGCTTTGCTTGCTATGGAGTCACAAGGGTAAGAGCATCTCCCAGTGAAATAATACTTTAGAGCACTGACTCTTCAAAAATAATCCATTCCATAGTTAACATAGCAGATTCTGGTAAAGCATGCCATAAAATCCAAATTGCATTGCAAGCTTATTTTTCCGAACAGGCAGATAATGATCCCCGCACACATATATTATTCATGGCCACCTTCGTAAGCTGACTTCATTCGCTAGCCTGTCTTGGTGCTGCAAATAGAATCGCCCCGTTCCTGATTCTGGCCATTTGCATAAGCAGTTCCTGTGTTCTTAAATGTCTGAGGTATTCCAGTAATAATAATAATTAGCTCAAGCTAGGGACCCATGAGGAATTGATTGCGGGGGGGGGGGGGCACTTGGAAACAACCAGTCATCCACAAATCATCCTCAAGTTGTTGAAGAGACTTTATGCTTGTCTCACGATTTCATCTCTGGAACATTGTCATCATCATTGTCATCTCATCACCCTCTTTTGGGAGGGGCCTTTTCTTTTTGATTAACGCAAAGAGTAACATGTTTCTGCCAACTCAGGTAATGGCAGCAGCAATGGATTTTTTAAAAAATTATTTAGGTATTTTTGGGTGTTCAAATGTGTGACTTTCCTTTAGGAAACCGGTTTGTGAAGGAAATAGTTCCAGTGCGATAGCTACCTGGTTGTGTGCTGTCAAGTCACAGCTGACTTTTAGTGACCCCATAGGGCAGGAGTGTCCAACACTTCAGATGTTCATGGACTACAATTCCTATGGCCAATTGGCCATGCAAGCAGGGGCTGATGGGAATTGTAGTCCATGAACATCTGAAGCGCCAGAGTTGGACACCCCAGCCATAGAGTTTTCAAGGCAAGAGAATGTTTGAGGTGGTTTGCCATTGCCTACCTCTGCATCATGCCCCTGGATAGTGCCTGGAGGTCACCAGTTCCAAATTCTAACCACACCTGGGCTCTGCTACACGTGGTTTGTGTGAACACTGAAATCTGATACTTGAGAGGAGAACATAAGAACATAAGAACTAGCCTGCTGGATCAGACCAGAGTCCATCCAGTCCAGCACTCTGCTACTCGCAGTGGCCCACCAGGTGCCTTTGGGAGCTCACGTGCAGGATGTGAAAGCAATGGCCTGCTGCTGCTGCTGCTCCTGAGCACCTGGTCTGCTCAGGCATTTGCAATCTCAGATCAAGGAGGATCAAGATTGGTAGCCATAGATCGACTTCTCCTCCATAAATCTGTCCACGCCCTTTTTAAAGCTATCCAGGTTAGTGGCCATCACCACCTCCTGTGGCAGCATATTCCAAACACCAATCACACGTTGCGTGAAGAAGTGTTTCCTTTTATTAGTCCTAATTCTTCCCCCCAGCATTTTCAATGAATGCCCCCTGGTTCTAGTATTGTGAGAAAGAGAGAAAAAATTCTCTCTTTTGACATTTTCTACCCCATGCATAATTTTATAGGCTTCAATCATATCCCCTCTCAGACGTCTCCCCTCCAAACTAAAGAGCCCCAAACGCTGCAGCCTCTCCTCATAAGGAAGATTAGGTAGAGACAAAAACTAAGTAAGGGAAAGCAATGTAGTATAGTTGGTGGAGCTCTGGGATTTAGAAGTCCTGGATTCAAGGCTGCTCACTGGGATGATGCTTATTGGGTCGTGATGGACCAGGCATTCTCTCTTGCTCTCCGATCTGTTTCATGGGACTGTCGTGAGGATAAAATCGGGAAAGGAAAGTCAGAGATGCTTCCCTGTGCGCTGTGGAGAAGAGGTGAGATTAAAACATATTACAGAAGTATTAAAAGATGGTGGTGAGGAGCGAGGCAGGAGCATGGAAGAGGGGAATCCTCTCATTCCTTGTAGGGTCAAGCGCTGTACAATCATTTAAAGCTATAGCATACTTGCCTGTTCCTTTGTCCTATTGCCCCAGCCCTCATGCTTCTGCCTTCCTGCTAGGATTGCACTGGAGAGCTGTGCGCTACATATAAATTTAATATTTGGGGTGTACAATCATAGAGTTGGAAGAGACCACAAGGGCCATCAAGCGCAACCCCTTGCCATGCAGGAACACACAATCAAAGCACTCCAGCCTCTCTTTAAAAACCTCCAAAGAAGGAGACTCCACCGCACTCCGAGGTAGTGCATTCCACTGTGGAACAGCCCTTACCATCAGAAAGTTTTTCCTAATGTTTAGGTGGAGTCTCTTTTCCTATACCTTGAATCCGTTACTCCTGGTCCTAGTCTCTGGAGCAGCAGACAACAACCTTGCTCCCTCTTCAACACGACATTCCTTCAAATATCTAAACATGGCTATCATGTCACCCCTTAACCTTCTCTTTGCCAAATTAAACATGCCCGGCTCCCTAAATCAATCCTCATAGGTCATGGATTCCAGACCTTTTATCATTTCGGTTGCCCTCCTCTGAACAGTCTCCAGTATGTCAATATCCTTCTTGAACTGTGGTGTCCAGAATGGACACAGTATTCCAGGTGAGGTCTGACCAATGCAGAACAGAGTGGTACTATTGCTTTCCTTGATCTAGACACTATACTCCTATTGATGCAGCTCAGAATCGCATCCCTCCCCTTTCTTTCCAGAGATTCATGCGATAGGACCTGGGAACCTCTGCTATGCTACTGAGCTATAGACATAAGAACATAAGAACATAAGAACTAGCCTGCTGGATCAGACCAGAGTCCATCTAGTCCAGCACTCTGCTACTCGCAGTGGCCCACCAGGTGCCTTTGGGGGCTCATATGCAGGATGTGAAAGCAATGGCCTTCTGTGGCTTTTTCTCCTGAGCACCTGGTCTGCTAAGGCATTTGCAATCTGAGATCAAGGAGGATCAAGATTGGTAGCCATAGATCGACTTCTCCTCCATAAATCTGTCCAAGCCCTTTTTAAAGCTATCCAGGTTAGTGGCCATCACCACCTCCTGTGGCAGCATATTCCAAACACCAATCACACGTTGCGTGAAGAAGTGTTTCCTTTTATTAGTCCTAATTCTTCCCCCAGCATTTTCAATGGATGCCCCCTGGTTCTAGTATTGTGAGAAAGAGAGAAAAATTTCTCTCTTTTGACATTTTCTACCCCATGCATAATTTTATAGACTTCAATCATATCCCCCCTCAGACGTCTCCTCTCCAAACTAAAGAGTCCCAAACGCTGCAGCCTCTCCTCATAAGGAAGGTGCTCGAATCCTTCAATCATCCTCGTTGCCCTTCTCTGCACTTTTTCTATCTCTTCAATATCCTTTGGCGACCTATCTTTGGGTTCCTCTTAGACAGGTTGGGAACACAGGGAGACGTGGGGAGTTGCCATTGGTGCCGCCCCTTGTGCTGAGTTCAGTTGGTATGTGTTTTTTTGTGCAACATGCATCTTGCTTTAGCTCCTTTTCCAGGAGTCCAGCTCGGGATCCAATTAGATCACTATTATTAGCTTATTCATTTGGTCACATCTAAATCCGATCTGGGCAAGTCGAATCAAGCAGGGCTTTCTTTTCTTTCCCTGCCAGCGTGGCGGTTTTGCGGCGCTCTCGTCAGCCAACGGTGTGGCTGCAGCTGCTCGTTTCAGTCAGCCAGTGGCAAGACGTCCCTCGCTGGGGTGACGCTCATTGAACTCGACTGGGTGGCATCTGAAGGAAATTTACCCTTACTGACTGCCTGCCCCAAAATAACACCACCTCTGTCTGCCCTCCCACCTGCTTAAAGTGTAGGGTTTTTTCTTTTTTGGCTTGGCTTTTCGTCACTCCTTTCTTCTGAATGTGCTTTTCCTGACCTCTGGTGCTGCCTTTTACTGGCTGCCAACTTTAACCGTGCTGTTAAACACCAGGGTGTTTGTTGTGAGGGGGGAAGGGCAAGGAGATTGAAGCCCAGGAGAGAAAGGGGAGATAGAAGCAGAAGCGGAAGCGGAGGAGGAGGAGGAGGAGGAGGGGAGGAGGAGGAGGAGTTTGGATTTATATCCCCCCTTTCTCTCCTGCAGGAGACTCAAAGGGGCTTACAAGAGAAGCTGTGACTAGTCCAAGTTGGCGTGTGTGGGAGTGTACAGGCTAATCTGAATTCCCCAGATAAGCCTCCACAGCTCAGGCGGCAGAGCTGGGAATCAAACCCGGTTCCTCCAGATTAGATACACGAGCACTTAACCTCCTATGCCACTGCTGCTCCCCAAACTCTTCTTCCAATGGAACTTCATGGGACTACCAGACCCTTAGGAGGGTGGCACGCTGTCTTGTTTGGGTTAGCTCTTTTGAATTTTTTCATAAGCTGGTTTGGTGGGCAGTGGCTGGAGTTTCTTCTGAAGGGGAAATGGAGATCCTTGCAGTGCAGTGAAAACACCCTGAAGAGGTCACCAGCATTGGAAACAGAGTCCTCTGCCAAAATAGCTTCTGTGTCATACGAGTACAGTAACTTCTGGAGGACTGTCCAGTTTCACATGCCAAAAAGCAGGCAACTTTCAAAGTGAGTGTGTGTGTGTTTTTGGAGGGAGTACTCTTCAGATCTCTCTGCTGCCTGTCCCTGTATTTCCCAGCTCAGCTTGGAAGTTCTCGCCCCAGAGTTTTATCCCACCCCCATTTTCCCATTGACCATTTATACCTTGCCTTTCTTCTCAGGGTGGCTTATGTTTCTTCTGCTCTCCTCCATTTTGTCCTTATAACAGTGCTGTGGAGTAGCTTCAGCACAGTGTAAGAGACTGGCCCCAGACCACCCAGTGAACTTCCACGGCAGAGTAAGGATTCGAACTTGAGTCTCCCACAGCCTAGTTCGATACTCTAAACCACATGTGTCAAACTTGCGGCCGTCCAGATGTTATGGACTACAGTTCCCATCATCCCCGCCAGCATGATGCTGGCAAGAGATGATGGGAACTGTAGTCCATAACATCTGGAGGGCTGCGAGTTTGACACCTATGCTCTAAACACTACACCAAAACCCCCTTTTGATCACCTAACCCTTTTTTCCCTTCAAAAATTGATAAGGAGAGGGGCAGGTGCACCTTCTTGGGAAGTTGTTTCATAATTATGGGGCTTCCACTGAAAAGGCCCTTTCTCATGTGTTTCCACCAAACAAGCTTCTTTGATAGGACAGTCATCATCTCTTTCTGTGATCCTTTTATCAGTGGATACAGATATTAGTAACACTGGACTGGATACATCAAGCAAGCAAAGGAGCATTGATGAAGGAGGCCTTTTATTGTCATTATTTAATTTTGTTTAACATCACAGCTGCCAGTTCTTTAGCTGGTTGTTGTCCTTCCATTACAATTTGATCCCCACCCAGAGGCCTGGGATGATGTAATGTATCAGCATAGTATTCATGCAGATTCTAGCAGGGATGCCTTTTGAATCTGCCAGATGTTGATTTTGTCGATTTGATGGTGTTTCAAGTGCAGCCAGGGCGCTTTTGGGGCCAGGGTGCCGATTACCACTGGGACAACCTCAGCTAGTTTGTACCATAGTCACTATCATGAAACCAAGTCTGGGAGAGCCACGCTTGTTTCAGTAAACATCTGGGTCCTTTTCTCCAATAACTCCAACCAGCCAAGTTCTCAAGGGGTGTTTCTGCACTACAAAAGGGAGTGAAGGTCGACTCGGTTCCCTTCAATGGGGGGCGATTCCTGGCTGTCCGCACAGCAACTTCCTTGGCCCCCTGGAACCGAGCTAAGTGGGCGGGTACCTGTTTCGCTCCTCGATCGTGATTGGCGCTTGTGTTACGGAGGGAAACGGGAACGTTCTTTGTTTTTTTTACAGTTTCCGTACGTCGCAGCTACGTAGCATTGACACGCTGAACTACTTCCGGCGCAGTCGGAGCTACGAAGCTTTGGCGCCAAAATTTTTCCAGTCAGTGATTTCTCCTCGTCACTTTGAAACGATCTCGATATCGTAGCTTCGAAACGTGAGGGAAACTGTATAAAAAAGCCGCGCTCTCTGCCCGTCACGACTCTCCCATTCTGCGCATGCGAACGAAGCGGCTCCTGATTGGTTGAATGGATGCGGTGTCGTTTCGATGCGTCCGCATTTCGAAGCTTCGAAGCGATATCGACCTTGTTCCACCAGCGAGTCGCAGTTCATAACTGCGACAGGGATGTCGCGGTTCCGAGCGGGGGGAACAGAGACAAGACAACGTCGAGCTCGGTTGTAGTGCGGATACACTGAGTTGAACCTGAGTAGAAACCGGTACAACACAGTAAGTGCGGAAGGTCCCAAAGATTCATTGAAAAACAGAAATAAAAGAAATAAAACACAAATGGAGTTACTCGGCTGAATACAGTCTTATTTGGAAGTTCTTTTGTTCCCCATTCCGGGAACCCATGGCCCAGAGATGCTTCTCTGACCATGTCTCAAGATGGAACCCCAAAACCTTTGTTTTCCCCCTCTCAGGAAAACTCTGTTCAGGCCACGAGGTAACCTAGGCCTTTGAAGTTGCATCCTAGCACCTCTGCATAGTTTCTTGTCCTCCAGGAGATCAAAAGGCAAAGATGCTTTTCACAGTCATATATGATTTCCCTTTTGCCCTAGTGATAGCATCATTCCATGACAGTCGCTAAATCTCAGTTTTCAATCCGTGGTATTTAGTGACCTTTTATGACAATTCGAGCCTCTCAAAGAAACCTAGGATGTTGTAATATATCGATATAGTATCTGCGTGGATCCCAGCAGGACTGCCTTTTAAATCTGACAGATGTTGATTTTGTCAATTTGAAGGTGTTTCAAGTGCTGCCCTAGTGTTTTCGGAATGGCGCCCAGGGTGCCAATTACCACTGTGATGACCTCAGCTGGTTTGTGCCATAGTCGCTGAATCTTGATCTTCAATTCATGATATTTAATAACCTCCAGAGGTGGGATCTAGCAGGTTCTCACAGGTTCCCGAGAGTACGTTACTAATTATTTGTGTGTACCGAGAGGGGGTTACTAATTGGTGATTTTGCCCCATGATTTTTGCCTTAGTTACGCCCCTCCTCTCAGCAGTAGCGCGCAGAACTTGAAGCAGTCTAGCACGAGGTGCACCAGTGTGCATGGCAGCCTGAGCCTGCGTGCATTTGTTTCCCGCCCAAGGACCGGCGGAGTGGCTGCATCCTTGCCACAGCCCCGCCCTGGAATGCCCCGACCCTGGAATGCCCGGCCACGCCCCCGGCGTGTCCCGCCCAGCCCCATTGGCGCTATGCCACAGTTTGAATCCCACCACCATGGGAACCTGTTACTAACATTTTTGGATCCCACCACTGATAACCTCATGTTCTTTTTCATTGACCCTGCTGTACCCAAATATATTTGTTTGTTTGTTTTGATATCCTGCCCTCCCCTTCAAGGCTTGGGGCAGCAAACAACAAATTAAAAATAAAAATAAAACATTTAAAATGCTAAACATCAACATCAAACTACTACATCAAGGGGCGGCATTTCTATCTTATCTGAATATCAGGGCACTAATGTAATAACATCGCTGACAATTTCATTGTCAGAAATGAAATGACAGATTGACAGATTCTGTCTCCTTCCCTCTCTCCGCTGCTGTCTCCTGACTTGTCTGACTGTTATTCCTTACAGGCCTGTTCCCCTGGGAATATGCTTTCCCAGGATCAAAAAGGATTGCTGGGGAAAGGGAACATGGAAAAGATCAGCACATTCCACTAACAGATGACTGCCTCCAATCCAGTGTCTCTGACCCACTGACTGTTCACTGAGCCATTGACTATTCTACCAAGTGGACAGTTCTGTAGGCATTAGGCTTGAAAACTAGGTGCAAAACAGATGAGTATCACTATGGAACCTTGCAGGGTTTTATAGCTGCATTGGAGGATGGTAGTAACAGTAGGATCCACGATGAAGTGATGAAATTGATGGAAACAAGAACAAGGGTGGGCCTGGAAATAAATTTCCAGTTACAAATTGCCAACCTCAGTGTTTTAAGAGCCAGCGTGAAATTCTTGGGCACTAGCAGCGATCTGAAAGTTTCACATTCCTGGACATTGTGCTGGATGACTGGGCAATAGTTTGTTTTTTTTCCTGTCCTGACTGTAAGCATTTTTGAAAGTTTTTGAGGAGGGCAAAGGAGCGTCAGTTGTAAATCCAAAATCACATTGTAAACCGGAATCAAATGAATTCCTTTATTTACTTACCACCAGCCTTCTTTGCGGAGAGGCGGAGTGGCTTACGCAGTTTTAAACAGTGCAGTCAAACAGCACGAAACATCCGGTGAACGATTCATCTGGAAAAACAAGAGGCACAAATGTTTCAAATTAAAAAAAATCAATAGGACTAAGACTATACAAATTTAAATGAGCTTTTGAAGGTTTGCATTTGCCTGTTAGCATAACTCAGGGGTAGAGAACCTTTAACACTCAAAGAGCCATTTGGACCCGTTTTCCACGGGAAAAGAAAACACTTGGAGCCGCAAATAATTTTTGACATTTAAAATAAAGATAACACTATATATAGGGTTTTTTTTACCTTTTACTCCGCTCATTCTGAGAAGCGCATGGATGCGCCCGCCCTGCTGCCTGCAGGGCGGGCAAGGATGAAGCTGGTGGCTCAGCCTCGCTGGCCGCCGGGAAAGCGCCCGCCCCGCTCCAACGGGGCGGGCGAGAGGGGAAGCCCGAGCGCGGCCCAGCCGACCATGGGCAGTTGGTGCGCCCGCCCTGTTGCCTGCAGGGCAGGCAAGGATGGGGCCGGCGGCTCGGCTCATGGAGCCACAGTGCAAGAGCAGAAGAGCCGCATGCGGCTCTCGAGCCGCAGGTTCCCTACCCCTGGCATAACTGAAGCCGTTTTCATTTTGCTCAGCCCTAGACATGTACTTTTGTACCCAAGGAGTTAGTAGAATAACAAGAAACCTTATAAGCAATTGCAGCCTGCTGAGCATAGCTGCTTACCAGTAGCCAAGGCCACAGTTTGAAGAAAAACATGCTTTAGACATGTGTAGTATAGTATGTGCAGTCAAACATGCTTTAAACATGTAGTATGTGTAGTAAAACATGCTTTAGACATTACCTATGAAAGTGTGCTTCAGTAGATGATTGGCTATATTGTGTTGCCAGGCTGTGATGGTGGAAGATGAGGCGATATGTGACAGTGATGTAAAATGAAGTATAAATACATATATTCAGATGGTTGGGTCTCAGAAGAATGCTTTGTAACTTCGTAGCTAGGAAGGACTCTTTGACCGTAGTATAATAAAGTTGCCTTAAAATGTTTACTGCCTCTGAGTGAACCATTTGGACCATAAGCCTCTCGTTGAGAAGCAAGAATTTTACCGCTAGTGATGGGTATCTGTTAAAGCACAGGTGTCAAAGTCGCGGCCCTCCCGATGTTATGGACTGCAGTTCCCATCATGCTGGCAGGGGATGATGGGGACTGTAGTCCATAACATCTGGAGGGGTGCAAGTTTGACGCCTATGTGTTAAAGGGAACTTTAATCTCATTGGTTTCTAAGGTACTACTGGATTTGAACCAACTTCAGACTAACTTGGCAACCCTGTAAAACTGGGTATCGAAAAGAACCTCCCCAATAGCACTAGACGTCATACACATAGGGGAAAAAAAGGGAATTGCAAAAATAGAAAGCAATGCAGTAAGAGCGAGATTATGCATACAATAAAGAGTGGGACAGACTGGCATGCCACACTTAAATATAGCTGAGGACATGTTTCAGATTCCTTGATGCCAAATTCAAAATTCAAGGCAGCTGTTTGGACAACCAGGTATCTGCATTTTTCCCGTTCTTTCTATATGCCCCCTGCAATGCTTTACTTCTTTGTCTCTGATCAGTTTTCTGGGGGGTTTTCCTTGCAGATCTAGAATCCAACGGAGATTTAAACAACGATGATTATGAGTACGAGGATGAAGCCAAACTCGTTATATTCCCTGATCACTATGAGATCCCTTTGCCAAATATAGAAGAGTTACCAGCACTGGTGAGTGACTGTGGGCGGAAGTCAAATAATTAATGGTGTGGGCTGTCCTGAAAAGAAATAAACGGTGTTGCTTAGGTTTCGCACTGGATGCTATGTTTTAGATCAGTGGTTCTCAACCTTCCTAATGCCGCGACCCTTTAATACAGTTCCTCATGTTGTGGTGACCCTCACCATAACATTTATGCATTTTACAGATGGAGAACACTGATGCAGAGAGTCTTAGGTGACCCCTGCGAAAAGGTTGTTTGACCCCCAAAGGGGTTGCGACCCACGGGTTGAGAACCGCTGTTTTAGATGCCACAAGAGTCCATTGTTTTGACTCCTGGGTTTTCCCCCCACATTCTGCTGTCTCAGCGACTACTAGACATCTGCATTCAGATGTCTAAGCTATTGTTAAACCTGGATTCACCTGTAGTTCAGAATATTAAGTTGATTTTGTAAAAAGATCTTATTATGTACATAATGATGATGAATGCAGAAAGGGAATCCTTTGGCTATTACTATTCTAATCTGGAGGAACCGGATTTGATTCCCTTCTCTGCCACTTGAGCTGTGGAGGCTTATCTGGGGAATTCAGATTAGCCTGTGCACTCCCACACACGCCAGCTGGGTGACCTTGGGCTAGTCACAGCTTTTCGGAGCTCTCTCAGCCCCACCCACCTCACAGGGTGTTTGTTGTGAGGGGGGAAGGGCAAGGAGATTGTAAGCCTCTTTGAGTTTCCCTACAGGAGAGAAAGGGGGATATAAATCCAAACTTCTTCTTCTTGTCTATTTGTGATGCCTCAGGAAAGGGTGACATTGGGGGAGAAGCTTTAAATACTACTTTTTCTCATTCAACATGAAACTTTCAAGGTTGCTTTAAAACAGAGGTAATAAGGATGAAAGATGAGGGAAGACAAAATATGCCCCCACTGCTTTCTTTTCAAACTGTAATGTTTATATGCATTTTCCAAGCAGTCCTTAAAACAGCCCTGTAAGGTAGGTCACTATTATTGCCATCTAAAGGACTGCAGGAAGGGGATTAGGAAGGCCACTGGCTCTCCACCTAGCGACTTCCTGGCTGAGGTGACATTTGAATGAGGGGCTCCCCTTATGCACTTAGGGCACAAGCAGAAGATATGCAGCAGCTCAGCAATTTGGTGAGCTTTAACTCATGAGCAGCCCCATGGAGTCACTTTGAAAAGTTTGGGACAGGGTAGTGGGAGAGCCTAAGGCAGTGGTGGCGAACCTTTGGCACTCCAGATGTCATGGATTACAATTCCCATCAGCCCCTGCCAGCAGGGCCAATTGGCAAGGGCTGATGGGAATTGTAGTCCATAACATCTGGAGTGCCAAAGGTTCGCCACCATGGGCCTTAGGGGTCTGCAACCTGCGGCTCTCCAGATGTTCATGAACTACAATTCCCAGCCCCTGCCAGCATGAACATCTGGTTCATGAACATCTGGAGAGCCACAGGTTGCAGACTCCAACCCTTTTCCCAACACTACTTCCCTGATGTAAACTGCTTCTCCTCAAGCAGCTGTGAGCTCCATTGAGGGAGTTTCAGTCCCACATCAGCAATTTTCAAAGCACTCATATAAGGGCATTAATTTTTTAATGAGGAGATCCTAGTGACCGGCTTGCTGCTAATCAGCTCTGCCACCTACAGCCACCTGCATGGTATGGTATATTTAATGTATATACCGGCCTCCCCTGAAAGGCTCAGGGCGGTGCACAACAACATAATAACAACATTGATAAACATAGCATTGTACATTGACAAACATAACATTGATAAACATAACAACCAACGGGTGCTGTGTGGTTTCCGGACTGTATGGCTGTATCGCCGTGTTCTAGCAGCATTCTCTCCTGACATAACAACCATCAATAAACAAAATAAACATAGCAAGTAAACATAACATCATAAATCTTAACACAGTATCATCAACATAACATCATAAATCTTAACACAGTATCATCAACATAACATCATAAATCGTAGCATAGCATAAATCATAACATCGTACAACAACCATCAATAAACATATCAGTAAACATAGGGTCAAATAAACATAGTATCATAACATCGTAGACATAATATCATAGATATAGCAACGTAGACATAGCATTATAATACCAATAAAAATCCATCTAATACAGTAATAATAGAACATGGGTGGCATTGAAATCTGAAAATAAAATTAAAAATAATAAATGTAAATAAAAACATCATAAATACAATCAAACCAGTTAAAACCAGTTAACCATCAATTAACAACAATTCAATAGACAGATTTCTGTGTGAATACTCCAAAGCTGTCATTCCAGCAAAGCATCTTTCAAAATGATCAAGCCAGATCTTTCTTATTTGCATTGACTTTTGGCAATCGGAGCGGTTTAACACACTAACAGACCATCCCACTTTATGTTCTGATAGTGGTGGAAAGGGCTGTTGAGTCACAACTGGCATATGGTGTCCCCGCAGGGTTTCCGAGACAAGAGATGTTCAGCGATGTGTTTGCCATTTCCTGCCTCTGTAGCCACCCTGGGATTCCCTGGTGGTTTTCCTTCTTACTACTGCCCAGGGAAAACCCTGCTTAACTTCCAAGATCTGATGAGATCAGGCTCGCCTGGGCTATCCATGTCAGGGTTTAATATTCTAACAATTCTTTCTTTTTTGTTAAAACACTGAATCTGCCTTCAAGTGAGTGGACCCTTAAGCCCAGAGATCGGCAGGAGCTCTCCAAGGTCCCTGGCAAGGACCTTTTGCAGCTTTGCTACCTGAGATCTTTTAAAGCATAGGTGTCAAACTCGCAGCCCTCCAGATGTTATGGACTACAGTTCCCATCATGCTGGCAGGGGATGATGGGAACTGTAGTCCACAACATCTGGAGGGCCGTGAGTTTGACACCTGTGTTTTAAAGGGTAAAAACGAACATAATAGGAAAAGAGAGCTCGCACCTTGCTCCACAGCTGAAATGACAGACATGCCCACCAGCCCAATGGATACTGGCTCAACTGTGTCTGTTCCTTTCAACTGTTAAAAGAAACATGTGCACATTTATTTTATTTATTTTTATTTTACTCGATTTAATATGCCTATACACACGTTCATTTTAGAATGGATTTTTTAAAAAGTACAAAGGAACTTTGAAGGTTGGGGAAGACAGGGAAGGTGTAATGGTGGCATCACGGGTGGCCCATACTCGCCCAATTGTATCTCATCTCAGAAGTAAAACAGGGTCGGCCTGATTAGTACTCGGATGTGTGATGACCAAGAAGAAGAAGAAGAAGAAGAGTTTGGATTTATATCCCCCCTTTCTCTCCTGTAGGAGACTCAAAGGGGCTTACAATCTCCTTGCCCTTCCCCGCTCACAACAAACACCCTGTGAGGTAGGTGGGGCTGAGAGAGCTCTGAAAAGCTGTGACTAGCCCAAGGTCACCCAGCTGGCGTGTGTGGGAGTGCACAGGCTAATCTGAATTCCCCAGATAAGCCTCCACAGCTCAAGCGGCAGAGCTGGGAATCAAACCCGGTTCCTCCAGATCAGAGTGCACCTGCTCTTAGCCACTTTGCCACTGCGTAGTGGGATTTATACCCCACTTTTCTCTCCTATAAGGAGACTCAAGGTGGCCTACAAGCTCCTTTCCCTTCCTCTCCCCACAACAGACACTTTGTGAGGTAGGTGGGGCTGAGAGAAACGCCAGATAACCCTCCGCCACTCAGATGGAGGTGTGGGGAATCAAACCTGGTTCTCCAGATTAGAATCCACCTGCTCTTAACCACTACACCAGTTGTGGAAGAATGGAAAGGTGCAGTGGTGGCATCATGGGTGGGCCAGACTTGCCCGATCTCATCAGATCTCAGAAGTAAAGCAAGGTCGGGCTGGTTAGTACTCAGATGGGAGATGATCTGAGGGCTGCTACCCAGAGAGAGGTCAGGGCAACCACCACCTCTGTCTGTCCCATGGCTTGAAAACCCTGCCAAGTTGCCAGTACCTTTCTCTGCTGAGTCTTCCTTGTTCATGTCCGATTTAAGCATTGACCCTGCTTAGCTTCTGAGATTGGGCTATACCATGCCACCATCCCTCCTCAAATGCTGCTTGTTGTTATTTAATTTATTGGTTTCGAATCGTGATAGGGCACAGGGGAAAAAGTTACTGCTTTTTCTGTTTTATTGGGGTGTGTATGTAATTTTTTTTCATTTTCATATTATTAGTTTTGTATACCACCCTCCCCCTAAAGCACAGGTGTCAAACTCGTGGCCCTCCAGATGTTATGGACTACAGTCCCCATCATCCCCTGCCAGCACAGTGCTGGCAGGGGATGATGGGAACTGTAGTCCACAACATCTGGAGGGCCGTGAGTTTGACACCTATGCCCCTAAAGGTTCGGGGCGGTGAACAACAGTTTAAAACATACATAAAAAGATGTGTATCTTTTATCTTTTCACCTTCCAGGTTACAATAGCTTGCGATGCGGTCCTCAGTTCAAAATCTCCCTATCGAAAGCAAGATCCCGAATCCTGGGAGGAAGAGCCACAAGTTTCCAAACATGCCAACAGTCTTGTCCAGATGGACAACGGAGTCAGGATTCCACCAAGGTGAGGCTGATGCTGGTTCGGGTTGGACCAATTGGCCATGCTGGCAGGGGCTGATGGGAATCGTGGTTCATGAACATCTGGGGCGCCTGAGTTGGACACCCCTGTGGTAGGCCTTACTGGTTAAAGTAGCCAACCTCCAGGTAGTGGTTGGAGATCTCATGGGATTACAATGGATCTCCAGGGGACAGAGTTCAGTTCCCTTGGAGCAAAAGACTGCTGAGGAAGGTGGAATCTATGGTATCATATCATGCTGAAGTCCCTCCCCAGACCCTGCCCTCCTCAGACTTCACCCCCTAAACCTCCAGTTTTGAGTTAGCACAGTGTAGTGGTTAAGAGCAGGTGGACTCCCCGCTCCTCTGCATGAGTGGCAGACTCTTACCCAGTGAACCAGATTTGTTTCCCCACTCCTACATTCTTCTGGGTGACCCTGGGCTAGTCACAGTTCTCTCAAAACTCTCTCAGCCCCACCTTCTGTACAAAGTGTCTGTTGTAAGGAGATGAAGGAAAGGAGTCTCTAAGCCCCATTGAGTCTTCTTACAGGTGAGAAAGGGGGTGTAAATCAAACTCTTCTTCTTCTTCTTCTTCTTCTTCTTCTTCTTCTTCTTCTTCTTCTTCTTCTTCTTCTTCTTCTTCTTCTTCTTCTTCTTCTTCTTCTGTTAGATGACAATAATCAGCCCAATTCTTAAAAGGCTTAGGTTCAAATCCCCCCTGAGCCACGAAGCTCATTCACTACCTGTGGACCAGTCTTTCTCTCTCAATATAACCCACCTGACAGGGCTGCTGTGAGAATAAGACAGATGTTTACTTCACCCTGAGCACTTCAGAGGAAGGGCAAGATGAAAACAATGCACAGATCTGCCGTGTGAATTTGATCCTTTGTGTGTGTGTCTTAATTCAATAGTCGTTAAGGTGGCAGGATTCACTGTAGTATTCAAAAGGACAGCCAAGTTCTTTCATTGATGACAGATCTCCAGGTGACAGAAGCTTAGGGCATGGAGGGGCTCCCCCATTATAGGACACAGGTGCATAGCGGGTCAGTTCCTCTTAAGCAAACTCCTCTTCTTGTTGCTTTTCCATCTTTGTAGCAACCATTAAGGGTCCTTTGTTGGCAGCCTCTAATGCTTCCTCTGAAGCTATTTAATGTTGCATTAATCCATTACCTTGCTCCGGCAAAGTACGTTAAAGTTAATTAAATGGTTCTAAAGTGCGCTGCTGTACGTTATAGGGTTTAACAGGTAAATAGAATAATTTAAATGGTCAGCAAGCTGGGATCGTTGCTTTGATGAGCTCTCAAGACAGGAGGTCATTTACATCTGTCCCCTTCTACCTTGCGTTCCTCCTCTCTTTCCTTTTGTCATCTTCTTTACTGCCCCAAAGCTGAAATGTAGATTTGTAAGGTCCTTGGGGCAAGTATCTTCTGCTTTTAAAAACAATGGATGACTTGTATTGTCGAAGGCTTTCATGGCCGGAATCACTGGGGTGCTGTGTGGTTTTCGGGCTGTATGGCCGTGTTCTAGCAGCATTCTCTCCTGATGTTTTGCCTGCATCTGTGGCTGGCATCTTCAGAGGATCTGATGGCATCTCAGATCCTCTGAAGATGCCAGCCACAGATGCAGGCGAAACATCAGGAGAGAATGCTGCTAGAACACGGCCATACAGCCCAGAAACTACACAGCACCCCAATGTATGACTTGTTACTGCTGCTCTTGTTGCCTTCTACGTCAATTTCATTCGGCAATTAATAATTGGCAGGAGAAACCAAGCAAGATTCCTAAAGCAGAAGACGAGTATGGTGGGTCTTTGGGCAGCCATCAAGACTCGCTCTGTGGTTTAATCCAGTCTGGGTGTCTTGCAGAGGCGTTATCCAGGGAAAATGTAGCCTGGTTCAAAACCTGAGTTTTCCACACACACCCCCATTATGGGTGGCCGCCATCCCCTACCACAACCAAACAACATTCTATTGTCGAAGGCTTTCACGGCCGGAATCACTGGGGTGCTGTGTGGTTTCCGGGCTGTATGGCCGTGTTCTAGCAGCATTCTCTCCTGACGTTTCGCCTGCATCTGTGGCTGGCATCTTCAGAGGCTCAGATCCTAGAACACGGCCATACAGCCCGGAAACCACACAGCACCCCAAACAACATTCTTTTGCACCAGGTCTTGATGTCAGTGTGTGGACCCTGGGGGGGAGGAGGAGATGTGGGAGCGTTGATTTTCCGCCCTTACGTGACTAACTGTCTGCAGCCCTAGGACATTTGACCCCATGTGTCCCCTTGGGTGGTACGCCTCTGGTGTCTTGTGCCAGATTTTCCTACCATCCGGCAATTCTGGCTGCTTCTGTTTTGCAGTGGCTGGAAATGTTCGAAATGCGACCTGCGGGAGAACCTTTGGCTGAACCTGACGGATGGGTCAGTATTATGCGGCAAGTGGTTCTTTGATGGCTGCGGGGGAAATGGACACGCCCTGGAACACTACAAAGAGATGGGCTTTCCATTAGCGGTGAAGCTCGGAACAATTACTCCAGATGGTGCAGGTTAGTCAAAGCAGGGTATACTCTCATAGCAAAGCCTTCTTCTCAGCTGATGCCAAGTGGCTGAAGGGAATGCCCAGTTGTCCAAAAGAAGCTGACTTTAGATGAGTCGGCATTGTGTTACCATCTACATTCACGTTCAAGGTTTTCGTATTGAGCATATTCGAAAGTGCTCAAAGCTGATAGGAATTGATGTCTAAGTCACGTAAGATCATATGAAGAGCCCTGCTGGATCCATCTAGCCCAGCATCCTGTGTCACACAGCAGCCAACCAATTCCTCTGGAGGCCTGACATTTGTGCATAGAGGATGAGGCCTCCCATAATGTTGCCATCTGGCACTTGGGTCCAGAGATCGATTGCGTCTGAATGTGGACGTTCCCTTTAGTCACCATAACCAGTGGCTACTGATAAAGCTGTCCTCCTTGAATCCATCGTGGCTAGTGGCCCCTTTTAAAGCCATCTTTGCCTGTGTCCATAACTACATCCTGTCGCAGCAGATTCCACATTTTAATCACTCTCCGAGCAAAGAAGTATTTCCCTTTGGCCATTTTGCATCTGCTGCCTGTCAGGTTTATTGGATGCCCTGCAGTTCTAGTATTTCGGGAGATGGATTCTAATTTATTTGGGCTGACGTGTCTTGAAGGGCTACTCGAAATGGGGACGCGTCTTTCTTTCGAGCCCACTACGGTTGTCTTTGCAGCTAGGCCGAGCTGGTGTACTGATCGGGCAGGCCACGTTTTAGCGGCGCTGCATATTTCACACAAAGGGCTTTTTGCCAGATGCCTTTTCACCTCACAGCGTTTTATCATGCTGTTCCCAAGAGCCTTGTGTCTCAGCTGGCAGTTCTCTAAGATCAGCCCCCTTTATCTCACATGCATTTGCCATGGAATTAATGCTGCGTCAGGAAGCAAATAAATCATTGGAACTTCTGGCGACAAACGAAAAGGGCAGCCTGACCCCGTCATTGTTATTCCTTGTGGGCTGAATTTATTAGCGGAAAAATTTATAAGCAGAAAGGATGGTCACGAGGTGCATATACCCACATTGATGCATGTTTGGTATAATGCAGAAGGGCTCCCATCTGTAAGAGAGTCAATCAGAGCGTCTGGAGTCACCTGCGTAATATTTTGTACCAAGCGGGTCGTTTAGAAGACCGACATTGTCTTTGGACATGGCGCAGCCATATGGATTTTTGTTGGATAACAATGGGACAGGATCTTGACACAGAATTTATTATTTTATCATTATTGAGCATTTTAAGTAGACAGTGTTAATTTTCTCTGGCGTGGAGGCCAGAAAGGCTCCCATGCTTCTGTCATTCGCCAACTGTGTGTAGCAGAATTGTTCAAAAGGGCATCCTTTTGAAGCAGTGATGGCGAACCTATGGCACGGGTGCCAGAGGTGGCACTCAGAGCCCTTTCTGTGGGCACACATGCACAGAGTTCATCGTGGGGGGGTGGCGGAAAATCACCCCACCACACCCACATCTAGGCTAGTCTGGGCACGATCCTTTGCCTGGGAGTAAGCTCGGTTGCTGGCAATGGGGCTTGCTTCTGAGTAAACCCTCCTAGGGTCGTGATTCACCCATTCGAAGTGTTGCACGGTTGCTTCACCAAGCTTACTCCCAAGTAACGTGCGCCTCGGAGCCAACCATTTTTTCTAAACTAAAACCTCAGTATTCAGGTTAAATTGCCGTGTTGGCAGTTTGTGATAAATAAGGGGGTTTGGGGTTGCAATTTGGGCACTCGGTCTCAAAAAGGTTCGCCATCACTGTTTTAAAGGAATAAATCTGCTGTCTAACAAAACAGAGAGTGCTTTTGTAAAAAGAACATGACATGATAGTCTGTTCCACTTTTTATTGTGTATATTCCCTTGCTCTTACTGTATTAGTTACTACTTCTATAATGCCATTAATCTTTGCATTATGACATACCGTGCCTGATACTTTTTTTTGGCATTGTTTCTAACTTTTGTGATCTTAGTCCTACTGCGTTGTTTGTTGGGTATCGCATGCAGTTTGATTTCATTGTTTTATACATTATAAACCACTTTGATTTAAAAAGGTGGGCTATAAATAAAATGTTTAAAAATGTATAATCCTTTTTATTGCTCCTTACCAACAGCCCTGACTACAGGCTAGTACCAGGGGATCAATGTATCTCTGTCCTCTGCATCATGAGCCTGGCCTTTGCTGGGGAGGGTGGGTTATTAAATCTAATAAAATAAATACCCCCCCCCCATTCCCACAGGGGCTCATGTACTACATTACAACAGGGGACATTCAGCTATCATTACAGACCAATCTGGGGAGGGGGGGGGGGAATAAACCCTGGATGCAGTGTGGACCCATGCTGGCTGTTTCATATCATAATTTTATTTCTCAAGATCCTTTGCATTCTCATTGGCTGAGGATGTCGTGTCCCTGGTCTGTCCAATAATCAGACTCAACTGATAATGAAATCCATTTATTGAAAGATAGCCTTCAGGTGTGATACATGGTTGACAAGACTACATTTGGTGCCAAAATTCCCCAAGATAGACAGCTCCACTCCTCCCGCCTGTTGCTAAGCAATCCAGCCCTCTGAGCCATTACTCAAAGCCTTGCAAGGCTCCTGGACCGCCCATCCTCCTTATCTCTCTGGCCCTTTCTGCACGGGTGCTGAGCGGGGGCGCATCGGCATAAATGATGCCGATGCATCCTTCCAGGACCGTTCGCACAGATGGTCCTGGTAGGGATGCAGGCGACAGTGCAGCCTTCGCACAGGCTGCACCATCCCTGAACACCTTACCTTCGTCTCCTGGCTTCCAGCACATTGGAGAAGCCAGGGGACACACACTCCTGGCCTGAGCGTTGGCTCTGGAGTGCCGGAAGCCAGGAGACTACGGTAAGGTGTTCGGAAGGGGGGGAATGGCGCCTTCCACCTGCTGCCATTCGCACGGCAGTGGGTGGAAGACGCGACTGTTGAAAAACCTTGCTCCTGGAGCAAGGTTCAACAGTGGCTCTTCGCACCGCTTGGGCATTGCAGCAGCGCCTGCTGTGCGAACGCCACCCCAGGGATGTCGTTTTTAGCATCCCTGGGGTGCTGTTACCCGCCCGTGCGGAAACAGCCTCTGTTTGGGAATTTTTGTTCTTTGAAGCTCTCCTGCAAACTCTGGCAAAAGTAACTGGAGAAGCAGTTAACAGTTAGCAGAACAGTCTAAAGCAGTGGTGGCGAACCTATGGCACTCCAGATGTTCATGAACTACCATGCTGGCAGGGGCTGAAGGGAATTGTAGTCCATGAACATCTGGAGTGCCATAGGTTCGCCACCATGGGTCTAAAGACACAGATGCCACATCCTGTCCGGGAGACGTGGCAAGAAGTGACCAGGGTTTGACAGAGAGGTTGTGATTTGACCAATGCCACAAGATCAATGTGTTGAATGGGGGAGGGGGCTTGAAAATGAGACTATGTTTTTCTATTCACTGGCTGTATCATGGTTGCCTCTCAGCATAAATCTCCCCACCTACCTTTGCTCCAAAATATCAACATAGGCGAAGGATTTAAATCTCTGTAAGGCTCAGAAAAGCTCACGAGGCCACTTGCTCGTGTGGGGAAGGGCGCTTTCAAATTTTAGAACAGTGAACGTCAGAATTCTCCGAGTTGGAATGGAAGGCGGAAAATATCCCATTGGGACGTCAGTGTGTATAAAGGTCCCTGTCCAAGGTCAGCTGTCAATGTGATAAGCGTGGGCACCCTGATGCATTGTGACTTAACCGGGAATGCATGAGAACTCTGTGACCTCTGATGTGTAGAGAGAACAATGACTTGTCTGGGGAAGCAGAGGCCACCTTGATGTGGAATGCCAACAGAAGGGCACACTGCATACCCATGAATACCAACAGGGTCACCCTTGGTAAACTCTGGCAATGAGAATTCTGGACCTCAGGGCTTTTGTTGTTGATGATACAGTAGATGTTGATAGGGAACCTTGGCATAAGCATAAGCATAAGCATTTATTGTCATTGTGCACGCACAACGAAATTTACAGCAGCATTCCTCGATGCACACAATTCCAGACTCATACCCCATCCTCACTTTCCCCTTCCTCCACCCATCCCTACACAGCCGCAAACACATCAACACGAAGCCACAGAGTTCAGCATCGCCACAGCTCTAGAGTAGAAGCTGTCTCTAAGCCTCTTTGTCCTAGTTTTGATAGACCTGTATCGTCTGCCGGATGGTAACAGTTCAAAAAGAGAGTGTGCTGGATGAGACGGGCCTCTCAGAATATTTTGGGCTTTCTTTCGGCTTCAGGAATTATAGAGTTCTTCCAAGGCACCTGTTGGGGTGGGGTGGGGGAATGGTGGAAATTGATACAGCCTTATATATTACTAGCAGCTTTTGGGGATGTTATTAATTCATAAGGTCACCATAAACTGTAAAAGGTTTGATGGCATGTCATCAGTCCTTGGCTACATAATCTAAAGGGATCTTTTTGGATCGAGATCCCTCAGGGAAAGAAAGGGGCTGTAACCCTTCCAAATAAACTCTGTTGACCTACGGACTGCCTCAGTGAGTTGATGTGCAAAGTGTTGAAAAGTAGGTCAAAGGGGACACTTGCGCTGAGTTTGCACTGGAGGGTTCAGACTGTTTTGATTACAGAAATCAGGCTGATAACTTGAAGATTTGTTCACTAATAAAACTGTATTTTGTCATGCAACCAAATAGCAAATAACAGTCATGGAGGAACTGCAAAGAAAGAGCTTAAATTACTATTCCATTTACTTTTTACTCTTGTGCGGGTCACCTGAGACTGGTCATCCCCCCCACAATTAAAAGCAGCATAGAAATCTTGTAAGCCTGGCCAAGGACAGTATCCTTAGCAGATGGTAAATATTGTAGCAACTCTCCTGGCTTTTTGCAAAGTATGAAACAGAATAGTCAAGAGGCCTTTTTTGCATGGGTAGTAGAACTGGGAGCCCTGTGACACAGAGGGCAATTTGCTATACTGCTGTCAAAGCGGTGCTCATGACCTGAGTTTGATCGCAACAGGAGTCGGTTCAGATAGCCGGTTCAAGGTTGACGCAGCTTTCCATTCGTCCGAGTTGGGTGAACTGACTACCCAGCTTGTTGGGGATAATGTGTGGATGATAGGGGAAGGCAACAGCAAACCACTCCGTAAACATAGTCCGCCTAGTAAATGTTGTGATGTGACATCACCCCAAGAGTCAGTAATGACCTGGAGACAGAGGTGGGATCCAGCAGGTTCTCACAGGTTCCCGAGAGTAGGTTACTCATTACTTGTGTGTGCCGAGAGGGGGTTACTAATTGGTGATTTTGCCACGTGATTTTTGCCTTAGTTACGCCCCTCCTCTCAGCAGTAGCCCGCAGAACTTGAAGCAGTCTAGCAGGAGGTGCACCGGCGTGCGTGGCAGCCTGCGCCTGCGTGCATTCGTTTCCCGCCCAAGAACCGGCGCAGCGGCTGTGTCCTTGCCACAGCCCCACCCAGGAATGCCCCGCCCTCAGAATGCCCGACCACACCCCCATCATGCCCCGCCCAGCCCCATTGGCGCTACGGCACAGCACAGTTTCTTCTGAATCCCACCCACCATGAGGAACCTTGTTACTAAAATTTTTTGGGATCCCCACCACTTCCTGGAGATTACCTTTATCTTTAATAGAACTGTACTGTATTGAAACGGTTTCAAAAGTTGCATTGGTAAAGAAATAGGGACTGTGACCTACACTACTGTATTCCTGCCTATTTCTATAAATATGCTTAGACTGTGTAGTTTCCACCCCATTTAATGTGTTCTGTTTCGTTTTCTTGTGCTTTATTTCAGCTTTGTTTCTGCTGTTTTCTTATTTCTGTAATCCAAAACCTGTTGCATTGATAGTTGGATGTTTCATCCTGTCGATTGTATCTGACTTTTTTTAAAAAAATTGCTGTCAAGTTGCAGCTAACTTATGGGGACAGTGCAGGGTTTTGCAAGAGATGAATAGAGGTAGTTTGCCATTCCCTGCCCCTGTGTGGCAACATTAGTATTCCTTGGTGGTCTGGGTCTCTCATCCAAATACTAACCAGGGTTGACCTTGCTTAGTTTCCAAGACGAAATTCAGCTAGCCTGAGCTATCCAGGGCGGATTCTGCATGTGCCGGGAGGCGGCAGAGGCTTGCGGCATGTGACACTGACACCCGGTGCCTCGCTTGGGAGCTGACCCGACACACACTTGGCGTGGGTAGGCCCCAGTGCTTCCCATGTAACTTGCTGGCAGCGCCTCCATGTGGAGTACGTGCCACTTTAAACTACCTCCTCCTTCCATAACATTAGCTCCGTTTGGGATGAGGAGACACGCCCTCAATGGCCTGGCTAGCAACCTTTCGAGGGCTCCAGGGGCATGTCCCCTGTCCCAGTAGAGAGCTACACAGGAGGAGTAAATCGCACATTATTTTATTTTTTTAAGTGGCGGGCCGGAAAACAGCACCGTCCACCCTGTGCTGTTCACTCAGCACTGAGTGGATGCCGCCGCTTTCCAAAACGCCATGGGGGGTGGAACACCGTTGCGGCTTCGCTCCAGCAGTGGTAGCCGTGCAAAGTCCTCCCACAGTGGTGTTTTTAGCAGCTGCACACCGCTCTTTATGACCCATGCGGAATCCGCCCAGGTCAGGGCATATTTGACTTTCATTATGTTATTGGGAACATAAGAACATAAGAACATAAAGAACAAAATGCGGCTGGATCAGACCAGAGTCCATCTAGTCCAGCTCTCTGCTACCTCGCCAGTGGCCCACCAAGGTGCCTTTGGGAGCTCCGTGCGGGATGTAGAAAGCAATGGCCTTCTAGGCTGACATGCTCCCAATCACCCTGGACTGTTAATGCATTTGCACAATCTTAGATCAGAGGGATCAAGATTGGTAGCCATAAATCGACTTTTCACTCCATAAATCTGTCCAAGAAGCCTTTTAAAGCTATCAGGTTGAGTGGCCATCCACCACCTCCTGGCAGCATATTCCAAACACCAATCCACCGCGTTCGCATTGAAGAAGTGTTTCCTTTTATTAGTCTAATTCTTCCCCCAGCATTTTCAATGGATGCCCCCTGGTACTAGTATTGTGAGAAAGAGAGAGAAATTTCTCTCTGTCAACATTTTCTACCCCATGCATAATTTAGGGGAGATTAAAATGTCCCTGTGGATCTGCACACATAGAAACATAGAACATGTGCTTCTCCACAGTTAGAATTATAAAAATATACATGGTTGTTTTATTTCACCTCTGCTGTATATAGTACTAGGCCATACTGAACAATTTTATATTTCCATGCTGCTCACAGATACCAATCTTGACATAAAATACTGTGGGGGCAAGTTCCGTGAAGCAGCACTTGAAATATGCCACAATAAAGTAGACTCAGGATTTGATTTGATGGTTATAGCCTTCAAACTATCAGATTTATTGTTTATTATGTCTATCACCTTTTATAGTTTTAAAGTTTTTATTCTCCTTTAGGGTTCTGTTTCCTTTATATTCCCACAGCTTTTGTGTGGGATTATAACTTTCTTTTTCTGGTAGGTTTTGTGTTGATTTCATTTGAACACATATTTACTGTTTTACTATGTTGTACCTTTTACTTTATTTACCTTACGCTGGTCTGTGGCTGTAATAAAGATTGACTGACTGACTTAAGTTATGTAATCTGCCTTGAGTCTCAGTAAGAAAGGTGGACTGTGTGTAACATAAACAAAACAAATGACAAAATGTGTGGTGCAGTTCTATACAACATTACTGCGGGTTCTTATACTGGAACAACTTGGCATAGGATGGTCTGAGAAATGCTGTCCACGGCCACATAACGAGTCTTGTCCAGACTTCTCATATCCAATTCTGTTACACTGTTGGTTAGTCTACGTTTCTAGGTCCCCACCAGTGGCGTATCTGCCTATGGACAAGGGGTACCCCTTGTCCCCGGGCGCCACTCTTCTGGTCATGTGGGGGGGCACAAAATCAGCCCCCCACGTGACCAGGAAGTCCCTGCTGTCTTCATCATTTTCGTGCCTTGGCGGCGTCCAAGACGCGCCAAAAGCGTGAAGCAGGACTTCCCTGCTACCCTCCGGCGCCCTCCAATCCCACCCCTGGACTCCTCCCTCCCTCCCTTCCTCCCCTGCCAGCTGGGCTCCCAGGCCAGAAGAGACTGCAGTCCCGGCCTCAGAGACCTTCTTTTATAAGCACTGAGGCCGGGGGTGGGGGTTGGGGAGCAGGAAGAGACTGCAGGCTGCTGGCTGGGAGCCCAGCTGGCAGGGGGAGTCTGAAGGGGAGGTGGGCACCCTAAACCTTGCCCATGTCCATGGTGACATGGGCGGGGTCAAGGGCAGTGGGGGTGGAGCCTGGGGGCATCAAGGGTGGAGCAGGGGTGGGGAGGAGAAGAAAAGGCCTGAAGTCGCAGGGGTGAGTGAAATTTGTCTCCAGAAACTGTCATCCCTGGAACACCTCTGGTCCCCACCACATATTACTTTTTCCCCAGGTGCTCCTTCAGTCTGCCAATCAAACATTTGTTGTGAATTCTATGACAGGAACTTCAATCCTAGCATGGGCCCAATTCAGATCAGTACTGTGGCATTTGTGCAGAGAGGGCTTATGCCTCTCTCCCTTGGAATCATTTTCCCCACCTGAAATGGCCTCACACCCAGAGTATTATTCAGTTTTGGGCAGTTCAATTTGAGAAGGATGTAAAAGGACCGTTTCCAGAGGAGGATAAGCAAGGCAATGAGAGGTCTGGAGACCAAGTTGAATGAGGAAAGGTTGAAGGACCTTGGTTTGTTTAGCCTGGAGAAGAGATGACGGAGAAGTGATATGACCGTGGTGGCGAACCTTTGGCACTCCAGATGTTATAGACTACAATTCCCATCAGCCCCTTCCAGCATGACCAATTGACCATGCTGGAAGGGGCTGATGGGAATTGTAGTCCATAACATCTGGAGTGCCAGAACCGCCCCTACTAGATATGATAACCATCTTCAAGTACTTGGAACTGGAAGGCTGTCATGTAAAGGGTGGCGTGGAGTTGTGTTCTATTGCCCCAGAAGGTCAGATCCGAACCGACAGGCTGAAGTAGTAAAAGTTTCTGGCAAAACATTCAGAAGAACGTCTTGACAAAGTACTTCCTCAGTGGAACTTCCTCAGGAGGTGGTGGACTCTCCTTCTTTGGAGGTTTTCAAGCAGAGGCTTCCTAAAATATTGGCTGCGCTGAATTCCCCCAGGGAAAACCATTGCTGCCAAAATGGTAAAGCCTGGTTTTTAATACCCCTTTTCTATTACATAGAAGCAGTGAGGATGACACTTTTTTCAAGGATTAGTCGTATATTGCCACATTTGAAGGCTGCCACTGTTATGGTGAGGCCTATACCCGCCCACCCCCCCGCCCACCCCCCCCCCCGGCACTGTATCTCCGATGGGCAGCAATGAAGCTATGGAGAACTGGCTCTCAGTATTGGTACGATGTCTGTTGGGTCTCATAAAGTAGGTATTCCCTCACTGCTATGAAAGCAAGGGTAATGTGAGAAAACGGAACATATTGTACTGAGTCACTACATTTACTTGTTAGCCAGGTTGGCATGTGTGCAGGGAAGTTACTGCTCCTCAGTCTGCTAGGTGGGTATTAAAATTTTGGAGAACATGTGTGTTGTGCGGTAATATTGATGGGTAGCATTTGGTGAATGTCCCCTTTGGTTCTTTGTTACACAGATGTCTATTCCTTCGAGGAAGAAGAGCCGGTTTTGGACCCACACTTAGCTAAACACTTGGCACATTTTGGAATTGATATGCTTCAGATGCACGTGGTAAGTATCTGTCTCTTTCACAGTTGCTCAATTGCTCGGAACGGATAGAAATACATTGCCTCTCACGTTGGCGTATATATTCCTGTTGAAACATCAGATGGCATGATAAAATATCATTGATCACTAACCATGGGTCAGGGTGGGGTTTGACTCACAAATGTTAGTTTAACCTCAGCTTGTGGGTTCTGTGGGGCAGAACTTGGAATGAGTTTGCAACAACAAATTTTTAAAAACAAAATGGTTTACTTTCTTAACATATAACATCAAACATTAACATTTAACATCACACTTCAAGGTCCTGTTCAGGTTGCATTTTCAAGTCCTTATATTTACAGTCTACTGATACTGCCAAGTCCAATTCTTCTTTGCAAGTGGGTTGGCTTCTGAAGACTCCAAGGGCTTGATGAACAGGATTCAACATGATGAAGGTTTCCAGGAGAACTCTCACCCATTACAAACACAAAAAACCCTTATCAAGGTGTTGAGGGCTTATACCAATCAAGGTCCGAGTCTGGTAGCCTTGTCTCCTCCAAACTACATGAGTTCTGCAGCCTCCTCCTGCTTAGGGTCTCCACCCCTTTCTGGGTCAACCCATTCTGAGCATGGGGGTTACATTAGCACACCACATGAAGCTCCTGTCTGCTGAGTCAGGCTAGCAGTCCATCTACTTCAGACCTGGCCATTATACGGCCCGTGGGCCACATCCGGCCCACCGGATGACCCTGACTGGCCCCTGCTTTAGAAGAATCCTTCATCAAAATGGCGGCCGGGAGAAGCAGCGCGAGACTGGGATTATTTAAAAAAGCCTCTCTCGGTCATTCACTGCAGCCCGTCGCTTGCCCCCCCTCTTGGGGCCGCTAGCTAATGCATGGTAGACGGTGTCAGAACAGGCGGGGAGAGTCGTGAGAGTTTTTTAAAGCTGCCGGATTCTCTCCCACCCTTGGAGCCCATACATTTAATAGCGCCCGTGAGGAAAAGATGTGGGGTGGCGTGAAGGCCAGTGACTGTTGCTATCTTGAACTGCGGCGAAGGGCAAGGAGCGGGAAGGGCTGACCTGAGCACGCCCCCTCTGGACGGGAGGAGGGCCCGGCCCTCCACAATATTTTCTGTTTCTTATGCGGCCCCATGGAAAAAATAATTGCCCACCCCTGATCTACTTGGTATTGTCTACTCTGGCGGGCAATAGCTCTCTAGAATCTTAGCCATGTGTGATCCTTTTAATTGGAGATTCTAGGAAGTAAATCTAGGACCGTCTTCATGCGGCGCATGTGTTGTACCACTGAGCCCCATAGCTCCATGGGTGTGATAATGCTGCAGGGAAACTCTGAAATAGAGAAAGTGGTGACTTTTCTGTGCTGCCGGGCTACCTGTAGTGAACAGCACTCAGTGATAACAGTTTCTGGAATGGTTCAGTAGGGGGAGGCACAACCACACTTACCAGCACGTCGAAAATTAAAATTCAGTCCTTTTATTTATTTATTTATGTATTTATTGGTTATATTTTTATACTGCTCTCCCCCGGAGGGCTAAGGGCGGTGAACAACAAAACAGAAATAGAGCACATAGGCCAAAGACTAAAATCCGTTAAATATTAGTTAATTTTTGGCTCTATATAAAATAGCCCCATCCCATTAAAACGCAGCATACTAAAATCAACATAATAGATGGCACCTACTATCAAGTCCCCTAAAAAACAGAGGGGGGGGGGACAGCAGGATCCACTGATGTTATAAGGGAGACAAGTATGACTTTTTAGATTTCCCCCCCTCCTTTCAATCAAAACCCCTCCCTTTTTTAAAAATGCCTAAACTTAAAAAATGTGCCTGTACATCACTTTTTTTGAAAGCTTTTTTTTTTTTTGCATTCAGACAGAGAACGGCGTGCGGGATAATGAGATAAAACCCAGGGTCTCCGAGTGGGAAATGATCCAGGAATCTGGCATGAAGCTGAAGCCAATGTACGGCCCGGGCTACACTGGCATGAAAAATTTGGGCAACAGCTGTTACATCAGCAGTCTCATGCAGGCCATTTTCAGCATCCCCGAATTTCAGAGAGCGTAAGTCCGGGGGGGGGGGGGGGGGGGGGCTTTGAATTTTCACTGTTGGCATGCAGGAGGATCACTCCACACAGTGGGAAGATGCAGAAGACAGAGTGCGCCAGACCTGCTTCAGATTATATGTCAGTGATGGCGAACCTTTTTGAGACCGAGTGCCCAAATTGCAACCCAAACCCCACTTATTTATCTCAAAGTGCCAACCCGGCAATTTAACCCGAATGCTGAGGTTTTAGTTTAGAAAAAAACGGTTGGCTCCCTCTTCCTCCACCCCACCTGCTTGAGCAGGGGCCAGTCTGCTCTAGCCTCCAGCAAGTCCCGTGCACACCTATCTGTGCCTCTCTAGCATCTCTGCCTCCTCTCTATGCCCCCACTCGGGCAGCAGCCACCCGGAGCACAGGCACCAGGCCCGCCAGCTGAGTCCTCCCTGCCCACCGCAGTGCACGCATGTCGTGCTCAGTGGCTCAGGCCAGCCTAGACGTGTGTGTGTGGGGGGGTGATTTTCTGCCCCCCACATGACGAACTCTGTGTGCACGTGCCCACAGAGAGGGCTCCGAGTGCCACCTCTGGCACCCGTGCCATAGGTTCGCCATCACTGTTATATGTTGTCAAACTGATTATCAGAGGGTTTTGAACTTATAAGTACTTGGGAAGAGAGTTCAGATGTGCAAACTATAACCTGATCTCTTCCAGATCACATCAGAACAAGAGAGACTTGCTCAACATTCAGACTAATGTGAGGACCAACTTCTGGCTTGGTTTGCTTGTAACAGAAAACCTACTTTCTCCCAAACTGATTGTGGGTGTGTTCTATTTAGTATTTACGTAGTTAATTTATAGCCCACTTTTCTCTCCAGTGGGGACCCAAAGTAGCTTCCAGTGTTCCCTATTTCTTCATGATTATCTGTACAACAACCCTGCCAGGTAAATTAAGCTATGTCCCTAGTCCAAGGTCATCCAGCAGACTTTAGCTCATTCCGCACATGCAGAATAATGCACTTTCAAACTGCTTTCAGTGCTCTTTGAAGCTGTGCGGAATGGCAAAATCCACTTGCGAACAGTTGTGAAAGTGGTGTGAAAACGCATTATTTTGCGTGTGCGGAAGGGGCCTTTCACAGCAGAGTGGGGATTCAAATCACAGCAGAGTGGGGATTGAGTCTGTCTTCCACACTCAAACAGCTGCAACAGTTCTGTGAGCGGAAATTAACTTCCATGTATTGGGAGTGCTGATCAGCGAGACCCCCAGCTCTCTGACACTTAGCAAAAGCCTCCTAATTAAAACAAACAGTAGTCCTCAAACTTTTCTCCTCTTACACTCTTTTTTCTGCCTAAATAGGTATGTGGGAAACCTCCCAAGGATATTTGACTATTCTCCTCTGGACCCAACCCAAGATTTTAACACACAGATGTAAGTGACAGGTTTTTTTTAAACTAAACACGGGTTCACTTTTTGCTAGATTTCTATGAACAAATACATCAGATTCAATTTTTTTTCTACCTTAGCCACTGATTTGGGTAGCTATGCTGTCTCAGGCTGATTCCGCATGGGCCAAAAACAGCAGTGTGAAAACGGTGTGAAAATGGTGTAAAAGGGTTTAAAACGGTGTAAAAGGGTTTATACTGTTTTCACACCGTTTTCACACTGCTGTTTTTGGCCCATGCGGAATCAGCCTCAGAAAAAGATGTTAGTATGGTCAGTTGAGGAGGGGGGATTGAGAAAATTGTATGCTTCCGCATTCGAATATAGTCCTGAATGAATATTTTTATGCGCTGCCTTTGTCAAAACCATTATTTTGTGCATTGTTGAACATGGTGCTTTGATTCAAGAGCATTTATAGTTCGTTGAAAGCTTACCACCAATACTTCTCTTTTGCAAACTGGGTGGGCACTAGGACCCAGGCGGAACATTCTCCAACAAAGAAGGTCCGGCATGTCAAGCTCTGTTACAGAGGAATATACAACCCTACTAGCATCTTTTTCTGAGACAGACTAAAGAACTTGCTTTATACTGAGACTTACTTTGTTAGCCCAGTGGTCCGAAATGCTTCTGTGTCTGGCAGTGACTTACAGGGTCTCAGGCAGTAGAGCCATAGGTGTCAAACTCGCGGCCCTCCAGATGTTATGGACTACAGTTCCCATCATCCCCTGCCAGCATGATGCTTCAGATGCAGTAGACTGACACATCGTTTGCAACCTGATCCTTTCGACTAAAGATGATGGGCACTGAATCTGGGACCTTTTGCATGCCAAAAGTGGAGGATCTCTTGTCTTTTTCTGAAGATAAATGTAAAAGACGTGGTCAAATTGATCCATGCTTAGAGATAAGACACTCATTTTGATGCTTGGAGGACATGTTTTCCGCTTGCCCCGGGCCTTTCATGTAAGGATAATCTTCCTTCTTATTTGGACTCTGTGGTTAACGCTACTGCTTATATTGCACCTGCTGTTGATCCAGCTGCCACTTAGATGGGAGTTTTGAATGGGAGAGATCCCAAGTTGTTAATCTTATCTCAGGAGAGTTGGAAGTCATCCCATAGGCATTGACTGACAAGAAAAGAGACTGCTTTGAGGAACTGTGAGCTTACCTTATTTATCCTCTATCTTGATATTTGAAACTTTAATAGAGAACATACAACTATGTAAGAATTAAGTAATATTAGGTATTGTTCATAGGAATAAAGGATTGTCCCCAAAGGGCTTGTTTTGTTCTGTTCTGTGTGTTGTTCTTCTATGTTGGTGCCACACTTTTCTACATTAAAATAATCTGTATTGGTTACTGAATTGTTTTGCATTTTGGCCATAGTGCATAGTGGGCATAGTGCATAGTGGGCATAGTGCAGGGGTCTTCAAACTATGACCCTCCAGATGTTCATGGACTACAATTCCCATCAGCCCCTGCCAGCATGGCCAAGTGGTAGGACTCATGGGAATTATAGTCTATGAACATCTGGAGGGCCATAGTTTGAAGACCCCTGGTATAGTGTAATAGTTGTCTAGATCAGGGGTCTACAACCTGTGGCTCTCCAGTTGTTTATGGACTACAATTCGAACCACGAATTCGAACCATGGTCTTTCAGATCCTAATGCATCATGCTGCGCTCTTGGTGTGCTAAGGGGTGGTGAACTTGGCTGGAAAACGGGTGCATTGGGGAAAGCAGAGTGACCCTATTTGTGTGTGTGAGAACAGGCAGGTAGATTCCACCCTGTTTTCAGCCTGCATCTTCTAACCTGCTGGGAAATGTGTCCTTTCTGTCTCCCTCTGTTCCTTAACTCTTCCACTACAGGGCTAAATTGGGGCACGGCCTCCTCTCAGGGCAATACTCTAAACCACCTGTGAAGTCCGAACTCATCGAACAGGTGATGAAAGAAGAACACAAGGTATTTGTCTGGTTTCGGGATTTGGAAGGTTTGTGGACAGGAGAACTGGAGAAGACCGGCCCTTTCAGGGGACCTCCTTCACTAGAGAGGGATGTTGGTTGTACCAGTGGAAAGCAGCTCAGTCTGGATGACTTCTGTGTTCAAGATTAACCACATCCTTTAAATTTTTTTTCCATTTTCAAACTTACCATAGCATATAGGTGAAGCAAAGTTTTTCTCCTTCCGCACGCCCTGAAGCAGAACGGCACTTGTCTGACCTCTTGTGCCATCTACAGAAGATCACAATTTCCCCCATGATGCGTTAATCCAAAACAACTGAGCAAACCTAGTAAAACACAGCGGAACATGGACACAATGGGATGGTTTTCTGTGAAACCCTTCCTGGTACCCCTGCATCTGCCCCCTGTTGGCCTTGGGGCCTTGGCCACTGTCCTAGATTGCCACCGCATGGAAATGTGTGTTCAAATCCCAGCTCAGCCATGTAACTCATAGGATATTCGCTTCTGCCTTTAGTTCCCTTTTTTTTCAGTGTCCCCTTGCTGGGGGAGAGAAGGATATAAATAAAATTTGTTGTAGTTGTTGTTGTTACGGGTGAGGAGAGAATGTGATAAATATGCCTGCGGTGTTGTCATAATGACATTATAAGGGCCCCTGCTTTGTTTCCCATCTTGTCTTCTTGTAAGCAAATTATAGCCATTTAATGTAAAGAGTATTTGCCCCCAAACGTGTCGATTTCATTTTCTGGGGATAACAGGCGCTTTGTGCCACAGCTGGTTTTGAATGAATTTCTTAGAGAGCAGTTGTGCCTCTGACTCCTTGCGTCTTTGGCATGTGTGTGCAGTCAGACGTCATCAGACACCTCCTGCCGAAAGCATCTGTGTGAGAGATTGAATGATCCGGCCTAGCTTATTTTTAGCTAAAATGTTTTGCAACTGTTGATGAGGAGAGCGTGCCCAGAATGTGTCCCTGCAGAAAGGCGCACCGTGATTTGTGTGCTTGTGTACTGCTGTAGATAGTTAGGGGACAGTAGGAAGTTGCTTAGAATAAAGTTTCTCAAATCAACATGGTTGTCTTATTTCCTCAGCCCACTCCCAACACCTAGGTGCAAAGGACTTTGGGACAGAGGAAAGGTCCAAGAGAGGGAATATTTGTATGGATCAGGGGACCCCCAACCTTTTTGAGCTCGCGGGCACCTTTGGATCTCTGACACACTGAGGGGGGCACAACCATGAAATGGCTGCCACAGAATAGTTCTCGCAAGAGGCAAAGCCAGGCACAAAATGGCTGCCGCAGCTTACTTCAGTTACACAGGGAAGATTCTTGGGCTGTGATAGCAACTGCCACCAAAACCATGTTTTTAAAAATCTGCACAGCCAATCAGAAGGCTTGCTGGGCAAAAGGCCCACTTGGTCCCACCCACTTTCCAAAAACACATGGTGGGTGCCATGTAAGGTGTCGGTGGTTGTAAATCTATTGTTATTTTTTAAAATATTGATATGGAGATTTAACATGATGGACACCATCCCTAACAGGTTTCTTGGCTTACACCCACCATGTATTTAGAGACACTCTACAAGTCCTGTGTTAACTACTGGAGTCACTGATGTGGATATCCCAGCTGCTGTTTAAAGTGAGCACAGCTCACGTGCGTAGCTGAACTGTCACATTCATGTCGAGTGTAAACTGTTGGGTAATTCAGCCTTGTAGTTTGCAGTGCAGGTAGCTTACCATCTTGCAGCTTTTCCGTGTGAAGCTAAAGCATCGGATGTAGAACACACCCTGTGACTTGGGACATAATCCTATAATCATTCAGTCAATTTTTTTTATTCAAGGAAGTCCACACATTAAATAGACTTTTAGTCAAAGTAGTAAATCAATCCCACAATCACATTACTGATGCATTTTCGTGCACCTGAAGAGAGCCCATAAACATCATTTGGTGTATTAAGGGGCCGTTACTTGCTCTTATTCTGGTTCATATGTAGCACAGGTGTAGTGGGTGAGAGTGTAAACTGGCCCAGTTCAACTCTGGTCTTACTATGTGAGTCTTTAGCCAAGTTGTTGACTCTCATCCTCTGCTTTCCCACTCCCCTAAATTGGAAATAATAGATTTCTGGTAAGGGTTACTTAGAGATTATTAAAGTATTGCATGAAGGATCAGTTATAACAATGGTGCAGTGCACACTGTACAGTATAGAAGAAGAGAAGAAGAAGAGTTTGGATTTATATCCCCCCTTTCTCTCCTGTAGGAGACTCAAAGGGGCTTACAATCTCCTTGCCCTTCCCCCCTCACAACAAACACCCTGTGAGGTAGGTGGGGCTGAGAGAGCTCCGAGAAGCTGTGACTAGCCCAAGGTCACCCAGCTGGCGTGTGTGGGAGTGTACAGGCTAATCTGAATTCCCCAGATAAGCCTCCACAGCTCAGGCAGCAGAGCTGGGAATCAAACCCGGTTCCTCCAGATTAGATACATGAGCTCTTTACCTCCTACGCCACTACCTCCTACCGCATTATTTGCATTATATGCCTATGCAGTATATGCATTACAGCAGGGCATACTGGCCAGGGGAACATATGGGGTCAAATATCCCCGGGCTGCGGCCATTTAGTCATGCGGGGGGCGGAAAATCGCTCCCCACACCCCTCCTCTTTCCCCCCAAATCCATACACTGACTTTAAGACAGACCTGAATTATGATAGAGCTAGGGATCTTGTTAAACTTAGAATCATAGATGTCGAGAGGCAACACGATCTGAATAAACTTAAACACCCAATTTTCAGTAAAATAATGCTGAATAAACTTTCAATAATGCCTTATCTTACTTCTTTGTTTAACGTTAACTATCGAAGAGCCTACAGCCTACTCCGTTACAACGCCCTTTTGTCTAACTATACCAACGGGATTTATAACAAAGTACCAACTGAGGGTAGAATTTGCAGTTGTCAAATAGGAGGTGTTGAAAACTCAGAACATATATTATTTGAATGCTCAACGTATTCTGTTGCCAAGTTTGCCTGGATATCAAGTAAAATCAGGAAGGCCCGACAGAGCACTACTGGCTCTGCCAGCTAATCCTTATCATTAATTATTATTAGACTGACATTCCACTCATTATCTTGAGCTGATGTTCTGAGTTCCTGAGGCCTGTTATCTGCATTTTGTTAACTGTTTTAATCTGTATATTTGTAATATCTGTAAATTTTATGATTTTAATTCTTTTGGATCTTGCTGGTCAATGACCGTAAATAAACTATGATGATGATGACGACTTTAAGACCTGGTGCAAAAAAAGTTGTTTGGCTATGGTGGGGGAGGGTGGCTGCCCATGGAGGGGGGGGGATGGAAAACTCAGATTTTGAACCGGGCTACATTTTCCCTAGAAACTCCTCTGCATTATGGGGCACTGGGCACATTGCATTCTCCTTCTCTTTTCAGCCTCAGCACAACGGCATTTCCCCGCGCATGTTCAAAGCTTTCGTAAGCAAAGGGCACCCGGAGTTTTCTTCCAATCGGCAACAAGATGCACAGGAGTTTTTCTTGCACCTTATCAATTTAATAGAGGTGAGCGAAGGTTAACTCTTCTTTTTTTCTCATTCGGAAACTGGAAGAATGGCATGTCCAGTCTTACCTCATGGTGGTTTGTGGATGTTGCACCACCAGGAAACACGGCACTTTTAAGGAAAAACACAAGCAAAAAAAAAGGCACGGCTGCAGCCTGAGTGTCTTGCAGCCAACAGTTTGGGGGCGAGACCCCGAAGGAACGGGAGCTGACATTTCTAGCTTCTGCCAAGAACACTTTGCTTGCCCTGATCAATCTGCTTGAGGGGACCAATTTGGTTGAATCGATACATTTCCTTCTACAGAGATCAACTGGGGAATTGACGTGAAGTGTTTGAAATGTTTTATCCAAAGAGGGGCATGAAAACAAAAGAATGCAGATCAATAAAAATGTCTTGTAAGATGAATTTCGTACATTTCACAGGTTGTATTTGTTCAAGAGAGCTTGGATCCACTTGACAAGTGTGTCTTCAAGAGACTTTTTTGTCCTCAGACACGTAGTGCAAAGTAGTGAGGGGGAAAATGCTGCCCAGGATTCAAATAGCGCTGGTTCTGTTTTGCTGTTAAGTGGGTGCATTCTTTGTCAGCAAGGATGAACGAAGGCCAAATGGGAGCCAGTGTGATATCACACTAGGACAGGGGTCTGCAACCTGCGGCTCTCCAGATGTTCATGGACTACAATTCCCATCAGCCCCTGCCAGCATGGCCAATTGACCATGCTGGCTGGGGCTGATGGGAATTGTAGTCCATGAACCTCTGGAGAGCCGCAGGTTACAGACCCCTGCACTAGGATCAGGGAGTCCCAGTTCGAATTCCCACTCTCCTGTGGAAACTTGCAGGGTGACCTTGGGCCATTCACATTCTCAGCACATTCTACCACACTGGGTTGTTATAAGTGTAAAAAGGAGGAGAGGAAAATGATGCAAATTGTTTTGGGTCCCCACGGGGAAGAAAGGTGTGGTATAAATAAAATTAAAAAGTGGCAGGTTGTCAGTGGCCGAATCAGTCCAATCCAGCCTGCTAACAGCAGCACTTTCCTCTGGCATAAAGAACCTGTCCCTCATTCAAGAAGGCCCTCTGCCAGTGGTGGGATCCAAAAATTTTAGTAACAGGTTCCCATGGGGGTGGGATTCAAACAGTGGCGTAGCGCCAATGGGGCTGGGCGGGGCACAACGGGGGCGGGGGTGGGCATTCCGGGGGCGGGGCATTAATAATTTCTCTGTTACTGTAAAAAAACTCTTACTGTAAAAAAAAAAGTTCCTAATTTCCAGCTGGTATCTTTCTGTCCATAATTTAAACTCATTATAGCAAGCCCTATCGTCTACTGCCAACAGAAACAACTACTTCTCCTCTAATTGACTGCCTGTCAAATACTTAATACTTTCAAATACTTAATTTTGTTTCTAGAAATCAAAAGAAGGATACTTTCCTTAAACAAGGAACTTTACCATATTTCTAAAACATGTTTTTAAAACAGCCCAACAGGGAGAATTATCCCATTTTCTACCTTTGCTAAGACGTTTTTGCCATCCCTAGGGCGCTGTAAACGGCCCGTGTGGAAAGGGCCTGACTTCTGTCAGGATTGAACTCAGATCATGAGCAGAGCGTGACTGTAGTAGCACAGCTTACCACTGTGTGCCGCAGGGCTTCGCCACAGGTGTGACTCCAGGAATTGTTCCAAACAATTCCCAGAAAACAAGGTTACATCAGAAGAGGTTCTTGGATATAACTCGCCAACAGGCTTTCTCCCAAGGAGGGAAAGGTTACTACACTTCACACCTTGGGGGGGGGGCTCTTATATGTTTTAAATTCATTCCAAAGTGTTGCCATTATCACTTGAGTTGTCAGATTCTGATATTTCCTACAGAGGAACCGCATCGGCTCCGAAAACCCCAGCGATGTCTTCCGATTTTTAGTGGAAGAGCGTACACAGTGCTGCCAGTCCCGGAAAGTCCGATACACAGAGAGAGTCGACTACATCATGCAGCTGCCTGTGGCAATGGAGGCTGCAATAAACAAAGGTAAGATAAGGAACTGTCAGCTTATGCTTCAAGTCTGTTGTACTATTCAAGCTGAAATGTGTGTTAAGGTGCTCATCCTTGGGGCTCCTCCACAGCGTAGGGTTCTAACCTTGGGTGGTGATTTAGACATGCGATGCACTGTTGTAGATCTAACTAGACATAGAGCGCTTTCCGCTTTTCTTGATGTCACTTCGAATGCAGGTTGTATCCTTCCCTTGCTCCTTTGATCCTTTGATCCTGATACAGTGGAACCTCAGTAATCGTAGCCTTTGGTTTTAGTCTGTTTCAGTTTTTGCTGGTGCCTCCATTTTCGGCTACGCCATTTGTATAAATTTATGCCTTTTGCGTAAATTTGCTATGCCATTTGCAACAATTTACACTTTTTGCATAAATTTGCTACTGCATTTGCGTAGCGCATGCGCAAACGGCATAGCTTCGGTTTTCGCCGGTTTCAGTTTTCGCTGAGTTTCGCCAGATGGGTTATCGGCGGAAACCGAGGTTCCACTGTACATGGTTATGTCTGCCCAGATGTTAGCTGAAGTAAACTCTAACCAGGGCAAACTTGTAAATCAAGATTCTGCAAGATTCAAGATTCCGCAACCACTAGCAAATCTTGGGCTATAACAAAATTAACTGTGGTTCAGAGGCCGGGGGAAAGGCAGGAGGAATTTGAGCACGGGTGGGAAGAAGCTGGTGAATTGAGCTGTGGTTTGCCGTGGGGGGGGGGGTGTTGCATGATGCTGTGCCCCACATATCTCTTTTCTTTGGCTTTGGATTAGATGAACTGATTGCCTATGAGCTGAAGAGGAGAGAAGCGGAAACAGCCAGGAGGCCACCTCCAGAGCTCATCCGTGCCCGGATCCCGTTCAGGGCCTGTTTGCAAGCTTTTCTAGAACCGGAGAATGTAGCGGACTTCTGGAGCAGCGCCCTTCAAGCCAAGTCTGCTGGAGTGAAGTGAGTATGCGCTTTTCATGGGTGTGTGTGTGTGTAAGCAGTGGAGCAGCAGTGGCGTAGGAGGTTAAGAGCTTGTGTATCTAATCTGGAGGAATCGGGTTTGATTCCCTTCTCTGCCGCCTGAGCTGTGGAGGCTTATCTGGGGAATTCAGATTAGCCTGTGCACTCCCACACACACCAGCTGGGTGACCTTGGGCTAGTCACAGCTTCTCGGAGCTCTCTCAGCCCCACCTACCTCACAGGGTGTTTGTTGTGAGGGGGGAAGGGCAAGGAGATTGTCAGCCCTTTTGAGTCTCCTACAGGAGAGAAAGGGAGGATATAAATCCAAACTCTTCTTCTTCTTCTTCTAATGTAATGTAATGTTTAATTTCTATACTGCCCTTCCCCGAAGGGCTCAGGGTGGTGTACAACAATATAATGATACAATATGAATAACAATAACAATGATAATAATCATTACAGCAGCAATGAACAGCAAATCAATTCCTACAATGCAAACAGTTCAAAACGTCAATAAATAGAACAGAAATGCAAAAACAAATCCCAAAAATATAGTACTATCCAGATGGCAACCGTAAAACACATCCTCACATTAACAATAAGTCCGTTACGGTAAGGAAAAAAACAGGGAACAAAACCCAGGACTAATCTAACTGCTAATGGTTCTAGTACAAGCAAAAATCCAATCTAGCCTAACCACTAACACCGATCAATTTACTATCTAAGCCAAGCTAGGCAATTACCATACCTAATACCGTATATACTCGTGTATAAGTCAACCCGCATATAAGTCGAGGCACCTAATTTTACCACAAAAAGTTGGGAAAACTTATTGACTCGTGTATAAGTCAAGGGTGGGAAATGCAGCAGCTGCTGGTAAATTTCAAAAATAAAAATAGATACCAATAAAATTACATCAATTGAGGCATCAGTAGGTTAAATGTTTTTGAATATTTATTTCAAAGAAAAACAGTAAACTGGCTCTGTAAGTGGAAAAGGGAGTCAACAAAAACAACATGGTCTCAACAATAACTTTAAAAGTACAAAAACCTTAGCTCAATCAGCAACCAAGCTAAAACACAAGAGTTAAAATCCTTCAAAACTGGATTCCTCATGATCATCATCTGTATGTCCAAATGTAACCCAACTTAGATTTTAAGAGGGATATTATCAGAAATGGAAAATCTACTATTAGCTTCCATTGTAAACAATGGGGGATGTGGCACCCCCTTTGGGGATCAATAACTTTGGATCCCCTGACCCAAACTTCACCAAACCTGGCTGGTATTGTAAAGAGACTCTCCTTATGAGACCAGCCAGGTTTGGTGAAGTTTGGTTCAGAGGGTCCAAAGTTATGGACTCTCAAAATAGTAGCCCCATCTACTAATAGCTCCCATTGAAAACAATGGGGAATGGGGGCACCTCCTTTGGGGGCCCATAACTTTGGACCCCCTGAACCAAACTTTACCAAACTTGTCTGGTATCATCAGGAGTGTCTTCTGAGGGTACCCTGAAATTTTGGTGCTGCTAGCATAAAAACTGCGCCCCCTGCTGGCCGGCAAAGTAAAACACACACAAAATTTTAATGACCCGCATATAAGTCGAGGGGAGCTTTTTCAGCATTAAAAATGTGCTGAAAAATTTGACTTATACATGAGTATATATGGTACTTGCAAAACTATCTAACAGTAATCCAATACCCACTAATACAATGATGGCCACTAAAACTCTAACTCAGCTAAGCTATCAGGACGAGACTACGAACTTAACACTAACACCACTAACTAGCTAAACCAGGGGTCTGCAACCTGCGGCTCTCCAATTGGCCATGCTGGCAGGGGCTGATGGGATCTGTAGTCCATGAACATCTGGAGAGCCGCCGGTTGCAGACCCCTGAGCTAAACTAACTAACCTATCCTCATTAGTTAAGAGCCAAGGCAGACTTTTAACGACAGAATGCCTCCACTGCTGGGTCGATGGCCAGTAGTCCATTGCCTCAAGCCCATTGGCCCTCTTGCTGCCCATGTGCCAGGGCTCCTGTTGTTCTAATCCAGTGGTGGCGAACCTTTGGCACTCCAGATATGCATGGAGTACAATTCCCATCAGCCCCTGCCAGCATGGTCAATTGGCCATGCTGGCAGGGGCTGATGGGAATTGTAGTCCATGAACATCTGGAGTGCCAAAGGTTCACCACCACTGTTCTAATCTATAACGTCTCCAGACTCAGCTGCCCAAGATTGTCCAGGCAGACGCTGTTTGGGGGTTGCTGCCACCAACCCCCACAGTCCCAAAATGATCCCAGCCAATAGTTGTAATAGGAATGCCTCTGCCACCGGTCCTCTCTGCTGGGTTGTTGTTTCCAGGCACTGCCGACGGTATAGGCATGAGTAAGCGCATCCCGCCTCAATGCTCCTGCTGGCGGGGAGCTACTGCTCCTGTGGATGGTGGATGGGCATTGCACGCGTTGGTCGTGTTCAAATACACTCTGGCAGGTGGGGGACCTCTGCCACCAGCCCCCACTCAACATCAGCGGACCCAGCGGGCACGGCAACATCAGCGAGTCCTCGTCCCCTCCTTGCATCAACAGGCCTCCGTTGCGGTCACCAGATCAAGGGCGGTTTCTCCGCTCGGCCAAGCCCAACATGCAACGGGTGGGGAGCCTCTACCACAGGCCCACACTCAACTTCAACAGGCCCAGCAACAGCGGGTCTGCGCCCCTTCCCCGTGTCCACAAACCTGTGTGTGTACCAGTTACGGGGCAGATGTGATCCAGGAAAGCGGTAGCGGGTTTGTGGCTTTGAGCCACGCAGCGTTCTCTAGAAATTCAAAGTTCAGCTCCCAAATGGCTTTAAAATATGAATTGCAACAAAATAAGGACATTCCATGGGAGAATGTTGTCCTCGTGGTTTGCTGGTGAGTTTGCTGGGGACGATTCTTAGTCTTGTACAGCAATTCACTGTAAGGGACACATTAATGTGACTCTTGAAATGTTGAACATTGTTCGGTTTTGCACAGTTGCTGCTCACTTTCTTCTCTGTCAAACTGCTTGTGTTTCTCAGAACCTCTCGCTTCGCATCATTTCCCGAATACCTCGTAGTACAGATAAAGAAATTCACTTTTGGCCTTGACTGGATACCCAAAAAGCTCGGTATGTGCTTTGAATAATTGATTCTCTTGTTAACTTTGTAAATCCCAAGAAGGTTTTGTTAAAAAAACCAAGAAAAGGAAACTCGATTCCGTAAGAAATAATCAATAAACTTTCCTAGATATTAGTCTAGATTATAATTCTAAGCAATTTTAAACCTGGCTTCATCATCCCTACCAAAGATCTCTGGGAATTATAGTCTTAGAAAGTACAAAATTCTTCTTCACAGAACGTTTCCCAAGTTTCTTTGCATGGGAGTTATAATGGTGAAAAACAGGATTGCGGTGGATTCTCCTGTGGAGGTCTTTAAAGAGAGGCTGGATGGCCATCTGTCAGGAGTGCTTTGATTATGAGTTCCTGCATTGCAGGAGGTTGGACTTGATGGCCCTTGGGGTCTCTTCCAACTCTATGGCTCATTCTGCACATGCAGAATAATGCACTTTCAAACTGCTTTCAGTGCTCCTTGAAGCTGTGCAGAATGGCAAAATCCACTTGCAAATAGTTGTGAAAGTGGTTTGAAAACACATTATTTTGCGTGTGCAGAAGGGGCCTATGATTCTATGACTGAAATGGTAATTTAAGTATGTCCTTAGCCTGCTTTCATGTTTGGGTTTTTTGTCCGTGAGCAAACTGAAGAGGCTGTCTCAAAGATGTGGAATGTTTCCGAGATTCACGTCTCTCATTTTGTCCTGTTAACAAGTGAAAGACCTGTATGTATTTTGAGGCTTTAAGGATGCAACTGATCCTGACAGCATCAACGCTAGAAAGTTATCTAGCCAAGCGATTGGAATACAGTCAACATAAGAGGGTGCTTAGCGTCAGAAGCACAGTCAGAACTCGTTTATCTGTCATGAAAGTTAATGGCAGGAGATATCCCCCTCCTCAGTGCTATTCCATTTCCCATTATTGCTTGACTGATAGAACGAGTGGTCTTCTTTTCTATGGAGTGTTCTTAGCCTCTCACCCCTCCTGTAACAGTGGAACTACTAAAAGGCCCTTTTGTGTATGAATCCTCCATCTGATGTGCTGGGGGGGGGAGGGGCGTCTGGAATCTGCTTGAGCTGCCCACCTGGTTCCGACATCCTTTATTTGAAATGCCTGGAATCCTGGCCTCTGCCATCTTGTTTTCAATGAAGAGAACATTTTGTATGGAGGGACTTTGAGTTGTGTGAACTGGCCCCTCCTCCCATTTCAGCGATACAGACTTCTTCGCCGTAACCAACCTGCTTGTGAAGCAACTTCCGACAGCGTTTTTAAAATATCTCTTTGACAATTTGAAGACTGTTTTAGAGAGAGATTTCTCAATGTTTGGCTTTAGGGTAGGTGGAAGGGTTTTGCGAGGCTCTTTCGACATAAGTTTGGAATGTTTTCGCAGGCTCACAATTTGTCCTGCTGTGCTTTTGCAGATGTTTCCATAGACATGCCAGATGTTCTGGACATCAGCCACCTCCGTGCCAAAGGCCTGCAACCAGGAGAGGAGGAACTTCCAGACATCTCTCCACCCATTATCATTCCCGATGATCCCAAAGGTACTGCCAGTTACTATGGGGAACTCTACCTACCCGCCATTCTCCACCCCAACTGTTAGTTCATCTTCTATTTTTATTTGTTTGTTTGGTTTCTCCTCACTCTTTCCACCTGCTAATTTCACACAGAGCTTCCTTGGATAGCAATCTTCAACATACCCATGATACATCCAACAAATAGCAGCCTTTTTTATTTTGCAAATTAAGGGTGTGTCTGCAAGAGAAGAAGCCAATAATAGTGTAGAGGTCTGATTCGCTGGGTTAAGACTGTACTATCTGGGTTAAGACTTTACTATCTGGGACTTTTAAGGAAACAACAACTGAATGGAAAACTCCTAGTGTCCTTTTACCGCTGTGCTATAGAGAGTGTCTTAAACTACTGCATCTGTGTATGGTTCTCCAGTTGCACAGTGGTAGATAGGAAGGCACTCCAAAGGGTGATCACTACTGCACAGAAGATTATCGGCTGCCCTCTCCCCTCCTTGGAAGAACTCTATGATTCTCGAAGCCTAAAGAAAGCCCAAAATATTCTGAGAGACCCGTCTCATCCAGCACACTCTCTTTTTGAACTGTTACCATCCGGCAGACGATACAGGTCTATAAGAACTCTAAGAGGCTTAGAGACAGCTTCTACTCTAGAGCTGTGGCGATGCTGAACCCCACGGCTTCGTGTTGATGTGTTTGGGGCTGTGTAGGGATGGGTGGAGGAAGGGGAAAGTGAGGATGGGGTATGAGTCTGAAATTGTGTGCATTGAGGAATGCTGCTGTAAATTTTGTTGTGCGTGCACAATGACAATCAAATGCTTTGCTTTGCTTAAGAAATGGGATCTAGTTTCCAGAAGCCTTTTAGGATTTGTGGGTCATGAACTTAAAAGCTGTAGTTGAGGTGTAAAGAGAGGGCCCAGAAGTAAGATGCGAAGCAGGCAAGGTGTGATTGGGAGTCAGCACTGAGTGAATCTAGCCAAGCAATGACCCAGTGGTGGGATTCAGCCGGTTCGCACCACTTTGGCAGAACTGATTGTTAAAATGGTGCTTGTAAACAACAAGTTGTTAAATTATTAGGGCTAATAAAGAATTAGGACTAATAAAAGGAAACACTTCTTCACGCAACGTGTGATTGGTGTTTGGAATATGCTGCCACAGGAGGTGGTGATGGCCACTAACCTGGATAGCTTTTAAAAGGGCTTGGACAGATTTATGGAGGAGAAGTTGATCTATGGCTACCAATCTTGATCGTTCTTGATCTGAGGTTGCAAATGCCTTAGCAGACCAGGTGCTCGGGAGCAGCAGCAGCAGCAGCAGAAGGCCATTGCTTTCACATCCTGCACGTGAGCTCCCAAAGGCACCTGGTGGGCCACTGCGAGTAGCAGAGAGCTGGACTAGATGGACTCTGGTCTGATCCAGCAGGCTAGTTCTTATGTTCTGAAGGCCCTTGCTTTCACATCCTGCACGTGAGCTCCCAAAGGCACCTGGTGGGCCACTGTGAGTAGCAGAGAGCTGGACTAGATGGACTCTGGTCTGATCCAGCAGGCTAGTTCTTATGTTCTGAAGGCCCTTGCTTTCACCTCCTGCACGTGAGCTCCCAAAGGCACCTGGTGGGCCACTGCGAGTAGCAGAGTGCTGGACTAGATGGACTCTGGTCTGATCCAGCAGGCTAGTTCTTATGTTCTCATGTTCTTATTTGAATCCCACCACCGGAACCGGTTGTTAAATTATTCGAATCCCGCCACTGCTGCAGCCCTCTGGTATATTATCTGTGCTGAAAAACAGAATTTTGGGCCCTGGGATTTGATGTGATTCGGGGCCCGGGGAATACAGCTTTGATCTCTGGGCCTTCCAAGCGTTAACCTGGCAGCTAATCAAGGGCTGGAGAAGTCCTGCAAGTTGCCCAACCATCGTCCCAGTGAGGAATTTCAGCCAAGTGGCCCGATCGGCTTCTTCTCTCGACCCAGAACTACTTTACCTCTAGCTCTGCGCAACGCGGCGCCTCTGAAATGTTGGAGCGAGACCGCAAACCCGAAATGCACATTATCTGTGTGTGCGCTCGCTGCAGACCTAGCCTATGCCCGTGGTGGCGAACCTTTGGCACTCCAGATGTTATGGACAACAATTCCCATCAGCCCTTGCCAATCGGCCATGCTGGCAGGGGCTGATGGGAATTGTAGTCTATGACATCTGGAGTGCCAAAGGTTCGCCACCACGGCCCTATGCAATCCCTATGCAAATCCCACATCCCTCACTTTGCTCCCTTTATTTCCAGATGGCGCGATGAACCGTTTCATGGACCGTATGTATCTCGTTTCATTTGTGCTGGTATTATTTTTTATCTTGTTTGTTGAGACCAGCTTTTACAATGAGGATTCTGGCTGGTGCTCGTGCGGGGCTGCTCTGTGCCTGCAGAGAGAGCTGCATGGAAGCTGTTCCCTTTGTCTTTTTAACTTTGCTCCCCCACAGCCATGCTTATTTACATTTGTTGAAACATTTCAAGGCATCTCAGCAGTCGGGAGACATCAGAGGCTCCTGTTCCGCAGCAGCACAGCTTTTCTCTTCGTTGCCTGTTATTGGCTTGGAAACCGGAAAGATTAATTTCCTTTGGTGCGACTGTTGGCCTCTGCAGAATACTAAATTAAGCAAAAATGTAATAAGAGGCCAACAGCTCATCCTCTCTGTTTCAACGGTGGGACTGTCAGGTGGTATCCAGCATGTGTAGTGGTTAAGAGCAGGTGGAGTCTAATCCGGAGAACCAGGTTTTATTCCCCACTCCTCCACCTGAGTGGCAGAGGCTTATCTGGTGAACCAGATGTGTTTCCGCTGGGTAACCTTGGGTCAGTCACAGTTCTTCAGAACACTCTCAGCCCCACCTACCTCACAAGGTGTCTGTTGTGGAGAGAGGAAGGGAAAGGAGCTTGTAAGCCACCTTGAGTCTCCTTACAGCAGCAGTGGCGTAGGAGGTTAAGAGCTCGTGTATCTAATCTAGAGGAACCGGGTTTGATTCCCAGCTCTGCCGCCTGAGCTGTGGAGGCTTATCTGGGGAATTCAGATTAGCCTGTACACTCCCACACACGCCAGCTGGGTGACCTTGGGCTAGTCACAGCTTCTAGGAGCTCTCTCAGCCCCACTTACCTCACAGGGTGTTTGTTGTGAGGGGGGAAGGGCAAGGAGATTGTAAGCCCTTTTGAGTCTCCTACAGGAGAGAAAGGGGGGGATATTAATCCAAACTCTTCTTCTTCTTCTTCTTACTGGAGAGAAAGGTGGGGTATATATCCAAAATCATCTTCTTCAAGGTGCTTTGCTTGATGCCCAGTTCTGTGCTTATCCAGAATTCAGGTAATGAGTTACATACATCTGCTTTCCTCTCTGAGTTTGAATATCTGAGCAAGTTGCCTTCTGCTCCCCCATTTACGTTACCCTGATTGGTCAATTTGTTGTTGCAGAGCAAGCTGTGTGTGTGAGTGAAGCTTCACTCCTTGCATATTTTGGAATCAACAAAAAAATCTGCACAGTTAATGCTACCTTTTGTTTTGAAAGGACTTTACCTTGCACGGATAGTGTCAGAGGGCTTAAAGGATGTTCATAGATGCTTATGATCTGCGGCGCTTGTATCTCAGAGTTGTGGGGTCTCTTTTCTCTGGGGGTGTCCAGAGCTTCGGTCCATTCAGAACAAAACTGGATCTTTGCAAATGCAAGTTGGCTGTAGGAATTCACATGGATTACTAATGTTGAATTGTACACTGTACTTCAGAGGAACAGCCCATCGTATCATGAGGTACTCCAAACTTTGGTCCAGGCAAACACACTTGGCCAACTAGACATAAGAACAGTTTTTTCCCGAATGCCATCACTCTGTTAAACAAATAATTCCCTCGATAATGTCAAACTATTTATTATATATTTATTATATAATTACTGCACTACTTTGTTCATCATTCCTATTACCCATCTCCTCCCAATTATGACTGTATGACTATAGCCTGTGCTGACATTTCATTTTATTTTATGATTTTACATTTTATGTTTTTATTACTATTGATTGTTTCCTGATTGCTTACTAGACCTATATGACAATCATTAAGTGCTGTACCTTATGATTCTTGACAAATGTATTTTCTTTTATGTACACTGAGAGCATATGCACCGGAGACAAATTCCTTGTGTGTCCAATCACACTTGGCCAATAAAGATTCTATTCTATTCTATTCTATTCTATTCTATTCTATTCTATTCTATTCTATTCTATTCTATTCTATTCTATTAGTTCTGTGCCATGCTATTAGATTCTCCCATGCTAAGTAGCATATCGGGCAACAAGCGCAAACTATGCTTGGAGTTAATTAACAGAATGAGAACAGAACTTTTAATTATGCAAAATGTGTGAGTACTGTAATTTAAAAAGGACTTCACTGAATTTTTTAAAAACCAGCTTGGATATCTAATGGAATAGATGGAAGAGCAATCACACCCTTTGGGGGTGAGGCGGCCTATAAATCTAATAAATAATAATAATGAATAAATAATAATTGTTGAGGCAAGTGGGAAGGATACAGGGCAGTCAATTATGCATCTGTCTAACTTCATTCTAAGACTGACTGTTTAGGAGCTGCTGCTGTCAATCTTACAGTTCTTATTACAGTCATGAGGACTAGAAACGTCATTTTACCAATCAAGAACTATTGGTTTATTCTACAGTATAGACCCATGGTGGCGAACCTTTGGCACTCCAGATTTTATGGACTACAATTCCCATCAGCCCCTGCCAGCATGGCCAATTGGCCATGCTGGCAGTGGCTGATGGGAATTGTAGTCCATAAAATCTGGAGTGCCAAAGGTTCGCCACCACTGGTATAGACTCTGTATCAATTCCACAGCATTATGCCATATTGGATATACATAGACTTGTCCTTTGAGGAATGGAAAAGTGGCTTATGGTTTAGATGCATTAAAATCTTCTCTTTCTTAGCTCCAGACATTGATGAATCCTCAGTAATGCAGCTAGCAGAAATGGGTTTCCCACTCGAGGCGTGTCGAAAGGCTGTCTACTATACTGGCAACATGGGTGCAGAGGTGGCTTTCAACTGGATCATTGCCCATATGGAAGAACCAGGTCTGTCATTTCAGTCCCCACTCCATTTATTTATTTATGTATTAAATTTCTAGACTGCTCCTCCCCTTTTGGGCTTGGGCGGTTAACAAAATAATAATTACATAACATAAAAACCAATACACAATATGTAAAACAATCCAAATCTGTACTTTACAAACTAGCAAAGAAATCAAGGTGGCCACATAGTTTACAAGTTTATCTAAAAAAAAATATCCCATACAGGCAAGCTTGGTCTGGGTGGAACTCAGCCCACCGGTGTCAACAGCATCACCTGCAATAAAGCTCAGAATTCTCAAAATAAGTTATTTTAAGGTGGAGTGCAGGTGAGGGAAGGCACTAAGGTGGTAAGAACGTTGCTGCTGCAACCACCTGAAGAAGAAGAGAAGGAGGGTTTTGGATTTATAACCCCCCTTTCTCTCCTGTAAGGAGACTCAAAGGGACTTACAATCTCCTTTCCCTTCCCCCCCTTCTCACAACAAACACTCTGTGAGGTGGATGGGGCTGAGAGAGCTCTGAAGAACTGTGACTAACCCAAGGTCACCCAGCTGGCATCTGCTGGAGTGCACAAGCTAATCTGGTTTCCCAGATAAGCCTCCACAGCTCAAGTGGCAGAATGGGGAATCAAACCTGGTTCTCCAGATTAGAGTGCACCTACTCTTATTCACTACACCACGCTGGCTCTCAATGCCTGGTGGAACAGCTCTATCTTTATCCTGACAATAACCCTGTGAGGTAGCTTAAGCTGAGAGAAGTTAGAGGTCCAAGTAAGATTTCATGGCTGAGCAAGAATTTGAACTCAGATCTCACAGATCCCTGTTCCAACACTCTCAACTACTGCTGGTTGTCTGTAATGGGCAGGCCGGCCCTTTTGCTGATGAGACATCAACTTTAGCTCTAAGCTGTGCTGGCTGGTGGATGTATCAGCTGTTTTGCTACCTCTGCATCTTCACTCCCATCAACTTTACCCCGATACATCATGCTTATTCACATGAGACAGTAATTTTTTCCTGTGTCCTCGTGCAGGGAACAATAATGTGTTATAAGGTGTCACTTTGGCTAGAAAGAACTACCTGGTCAGATTGCATGGATCTGAATATTTGTCTTTGTCTGCTAGACTTTGCAGAGCCGTTAGCCATTCCCAGTTATGGAGCAGCTGCTTATTCAGGGGCAGGTGGTTCCGGAGCTCTTGGCCTGGATAACCACCCCCCAGAAGAGATGGTGGCCATCATCGCCTCTATGGGCTTCCAGCGGAATGTCGCCGTCCAGGCATTGAGGGCAACGGTGAGTGGTCCAGCAATGACCTTGCATTTGTTTAGAGCCCAGATTCTAGGCATTCTCTTCCTTTTGTCATCAAATATGACCTCCAGAAGCTGATACAATAAATGCATGCCCTTCCCCAAAGCAACTCTTAATATTTGTGTGTAAAGTGCTGTCACGTTGCTCCCGACTTATGACAACCCAGTAGGGTTTTCAAGACGAGACTAATGGAGATATATAAATTACAATAAGCATAAGCATAAGTATTTTATTGTCATTGTGCACGCACAACGAAATTTACAGCAGCATTCCTCGATGCACACCATTTCAGACTCATACCCCATCCTCACTTTCCCCTTCCTCCACCCATCCCTACACAGCCCCAAACACATCAACATGAAGCCGCAGAGTTTAGCATAGCCACAGCTCTAGAGTAGAAGCTGTCTCTGAGCCTCTTTGTCCTAGTTTTTATAGACCTGTATTGTCTGCCAGTTGGTAACAGTTCAAAAAGAGAGTGTGCTGGATGAGACGGGCCTCTCAGAATATTTTGGGCTTTCTGTAGGCTTCGGGAATTATAGAGTTCTTCCAAGAAGGGGAGAGGGCAATCAATAGAAATAGGTGATTATTGTTTTTATTGCACTGTGACACTTTATTATAAATATTTATTGGTTGTATGCAGCAGGGAGTGAATAGTATTTGTATTTCATTTGTACATGCCACTCCCAGGTTTGGTGTTTTCTTTACTAATAGAGATGGCCCTGCCTCCTTCTGCACAGTGACCCTGGTTTTCCTTGTCGGTCTCCCATCCAAGTACTAACCAAAGCTGAGCCTTCTTAGCTTCTGAGATTTGATGAGATCAGACTAGCCTGGTCCATCCAAGTCAGGGGAACTTTTACAGTTAGCAGCAGCAAATCTAGCAGAAGGAAGCAGCAGTGGCATAAGTGGTTAAGAGCAGGTGCATTCTAATCCGGAGGAACCGGGTTTGATTCCCAGCTCTGCCGCCTGAGCTGTGGAGGCTTCTCTGGGGAATTCAGATGAGCCTGTGCACTCCCACACACGCCAGCTGGGTGACCTTGGGCTAGTCACAGCTTCTCGGAGCTCTCTCAGCCCCACCTACCTCACAGGGTGTTTGTTGTGAGGGGGGAAGGGCAAGGAGATTGTAAGCCCCTTTGAGTCTCCTGCAGGAGAGAAAGGGGGGATATAAAAAAAAACCTCTCAAGGGAGGTGTAGAGAAAAAGGCTGACTGCCACTTCTCAAAATGTGATTTGGGTCAGGATTTTGAAATGCACAACAAAAACTCAGAGGCTGAAACTTTAAATAAAAATATTTGGGAGGGAATAATCCAGGGTTAAAACAACATAATATAACAGTGGTAGCATAACATGAAACTGTAAGCAAAGATCAAAACAGAAAATATTGCGAACCAAGCTGAGTTTAAGTTATTCAAAACAACTATGATAACATACAAAAAAAAGATACGCTCAGGCAGTACAGAGTAACAGGCAATAGAAGCAGAATGAAAAGAAAGGTAGATCTAAAGTGAGCGGCTTTTATGCAGCAACTGAACTATCAGCAGTGCGCAGTGCGCAGTCCTCCCTCTTCTATTTACTTCAATGCTACCTTTCCACCCAATCTGGGTCCCCAAGGGGAGGCCCCGAAAGTGCTGAAACGTTTGATTAAAAACAACGTTAAAATTATAAAATGATTTGATAAAAACACACGACAAACACCACCAGAACCAGAGAGGAGGGGCAATAATTGAGTAATGGTTAAGAGCAGGTGCAATCTAATCTGGAAAACCAGGTTTGATTCCCCACTCTGCCACTTGAGCTGTGGAGGCTTAGCTGGCGAACCAGATTAGCTTGTGCATTCCAACACACGCCAGCTGGGTGACCTTGGGCTAGTCACAGTTCTTTGGAGCTCTCTCAGCACCACTCACCTGACAAGGTGTTTGTTGGGGGCAGGGGAAGGGAAAAGGAATTGTAAGCCCCTTTTAGTCTCCTTGCAGGAAAGGGTGGGCATAAATCCAAACTCTTCTTCTTCCTATTGTGGATATGTCAAAAGAAAAAAAAAGTCTTCACACTGATAAGAGGCAGATAAATCACCTTTTTCCAGAGGTTTGGTACCACAACTGAGAAAGTGCTTCTAGGGTTGCCCTCTATCTCGCTTCAGGTGGAAAGAGCACCCAAAGCTTGGCCTTTCAAGATGACTGCAGTGAAGAGAACGTGGCAGTTTTTTTGCGATCATGGCAACAGTTCTTTGTGCCAGAGTCTGTGTTTTGCTCGATGACAGATGCATACAAGCCTCCATAAAGAATGCTGATAGTTCTCTTGTTCTTTTTTTCTCGGGCGGCCAGAACAATAATTTGGAACATGCCATCGACTGGATCTTCAGTCACCCGGATGCGGAAGGGAACGAAACCACTTCTGAGGCTCTGGACGTGGGGAACCATGTGAATGCCAACAGCCTTGCGGAATCAGACCCCGAGGGGCCCACGATCAAAGACGGGTCTGGACGTGAGTTGGAGGAAGAATCTATGGGGTAGAAGGCCCTTTAGGCTGAGCAGGGGTCTACAACCTGCGGCTCTCCAGATGTTCATGGACTACAAATCCCATCAGCCCCTGCCAGCATGGCCAAGACCCCTGGTCTAGATAGAACTGACACACCTCTAAACATTTCAAAAATGGCTGGTGTGCAGTGTGTGTGTGTTTTTTTATTAATGTCCCGCTTTTCAGATAAGGGCAATGAGGATGATAGAAGGTTTGGAGCAGAGAAGGGCAATGAGGATGATTGAAGGATTGGAGCACCTTCCTTATGAGGAGAGGCTGCAGCGTTTGGGACTCTTTAGTTTGGAGAGGAGACATCTGAGGGGGGATATGATTGAAGTCTATAAAATTATGCATGGGGTAGAAAATGTTGACAGAGAGAAATTTTTCTCTCTTTCTCACAATACTAGAACCAGGGGGCATTCATTGAAAATGCTGGGGGGAAGAATTAGGACTAATAAAAGGAAACGCTTCTTCCCACAACGTGTGATTGGTGTTTGGAATATGCTGCCACAGGAGGTGGTGATGGCCACTAACCTGGATAGCTTTAAAAGGGGCTTGGACAGATTTATGGAGGAGAAGTCGATCTATGGCTACCAATCTTGATCCTCCTTGATCTCAGATTGCAAATGCCTTAGCAGTAGGGAACGCAAGACAAATGGGGAGCCAATCCCCCAAACAACACTACTTGCCAAAATAAACAAGGAAGAAAGTAATTTAACACTATTTTTGTAATTTATGTAATCAATATAAGTGATGCAATAATACATTCATTTGGAAAACATAATACAAACTACGTCCTTCACATTAAATTCATTCATAAGTGACAAAAACCTTTCATGAATGATATGTGGAAATGAAAGGAACGGCTGAAACAAGATGAAAACAGTCCATAAATAAATGGATGAATAAAGTGAAAGTAAGTTCCTCCCAAATAGTCAGAGATCACAGTCCACATCCATCAACGTGCCAGGAAATAACAAAAAAGCACCCGCTGCTAACGATTCATACGGTGCAAAAAGCTAGTTTAAACTTTTTTAGTAGCAACTTTTTTTAACGGACCAAAAAGATTAGTTATGTCCAAATAAGCAATGCGAATTCTTTAATGAATGATAGACCTTGATACGGTCTTGCCTGTAACGTCTGGTGACTGTATATAGTACGCTGAGGGGGATTCCCGCGGCAAAAAGCCGCATTCTTTGAAGGGTTATACAATCCAAGCCGTTTCCTTCACATATGTCTGACGTAACACAGATGTTTGGCAATATGCACTGTGCTCTGCTAACACACAATCCAAGATCATAAATCTGTTGGCAATCTAGAAAATGCACTGGTGTCCAGCCGATCTTGAACAATAAGCAAAACGCTTTGCGCTAAAAACGTTTTCGATCCTTCATCAGTGCCATCATTTAAAGTGCTCACATGCAATAAATAAATTCAAGTGTATTCTTGATCACTCTCTAACATTGCTACTAAAAAAGTTTAAACTAGCTTACTGTCACTTTAATCATCCATTTATTTATGGACTGTTTTCATCTTGTTTCAGCCGTTCCTTTCATTTCCACATATCATTCATGAAAGGTTTTTGTCACTTATGAATGAATTTAATGTGAAGGACGTAGTTTGTATTATGTTTTCCAAATGAATGTATTATTGCATCACTTATATTGATTACATAAATTGCAAAAATAGTGTTAAATTACTTTCTTCCTTGTTTATTTTGGCAAGTAGTGTTGTTTGGGGGATTGGCTCCCCATTTGTCTTGCGTTCCCTACTGGTTTTCGTACTTGCCTGTTCATTGCATTGTCAAATGTCTTAGCAGACCAGGTGCTCGGGAGCAGCAGCAGCAGCAGAAGGCCATTGCTTTCACATCCTGCACGTGAGCTCCCAAAGGCATCTGGTGGGTCACTGCGAGTAGCAGAGTGCTGGACTAGATGGACTGTGGTCTGATCCAGCAAGCTAGTTCTTATGTTCTTATATTTACCACCCAAAGCCCCTTAGATCAGAAAGGACTTGGCTTCCCCTGAAGACTGCCACTGTTGAAAGAGCTTCCTACCAAGAGGGTAGGACCTCTGCACCACCCACCACAAGATCAGGAAGGGCCACCCATTCCATCCCCGCTTGACCATTTTGATCTTTCCTTTAACAGGATATGAACTCTTCGGGTTCGTTAGTCACATGGGAACATCGACAATGAGCGGCCATTATGTTTGCCATGTCAAAAAGGAAGGAAGGTGAGAACGACCCAATTCATTACCGATCACACTTGTGTGTGAGGGTGGAGGATGTTCTGCAGCTTGAGGCTTCAAAGGGTTAGATGCTTAATTGGAAGGAACTCCTGCTGAAATGAAGTTCTGAGTTACGGTTGTTTTGCTAGCCAGATTCTATTTCTAATGGCCCAGATCCTCCCGCACCCCCTGCTGGCCATTTTTCTCCTTCTTTCTTCATTGGAGAACTAGTATTCTCTGATCCTGATTTCCTCCCTGTCACTGATGTTGTGTGGTATAGTGGTTAAGAGTGGCGGGCTCTAAAGACCAGGTTTGTTTCCCTGCTCCTCCACATGAAGCCTGCTGGGTGACCTTGGGACAGTCACCGTTCTCTGCAAACTATCTCAGCCCCCCTGCTTCACAATGTGTCTTTCATGGGATAATGATTGTAATGTGCTTTAAGTCCCCTTAAAGGTAGAGAAAAGCTGGGTATAAGAAGAAGAAGAAGAGTTTGGATTTGTATCCCCCCTTTCTCTCCTGCAGGAGACTCAAAGGGGCTGACAATCTCCTTGCCCTTCCCCCCTCACAACAAACACCCTGTGAGGTGGGCGGGACTGAGAGAGCTCCGAGAAGCTGTGACTAGCCCAAGGTCACCCAGCTGGCGTGTGTGGGAGCACACAGGCTAATCTGAATTCCCCAGATAAGCCTCCACAGCTCAGGCAGCAGAGCTGGGAATCAAACCCGGTTCCTCCAGATTAGATACACGAGCTCTTAACCTCCTACGCCACTGCTACTCCATCTCTTAAAACCATCATAAAAACCATCTCTTCCTCTTCTTCCTCACTGTCTCCTGTTCCCATCATGTACTGTCCTTCTGGCAAGTGTGCGCAGCAGCACCACTGGCCACTGCATTTGTTCTTTCTCCCAAATAATCATCGAAGATGCCAGCGAGATGTTCAGCTAAGTGATGGCAAACCCGTAGCACTTTCAGCCCTGCCTTGGTCGCCATGCCTATGGTTTCATGCCCTTGATCTTGGCAAAAACCAGCCCCTCTCTGTGGGCATAATCCAGCCAGCTTTTTCCTCTCGGTCACCCCTAATTCTCCTACTTGGCTCTTCTATGCAGGCCTCACAGCCCCTCGCGTAGCCTTTTTCAGCGTGGTGTAGTGGTTAAGAGCAGGTGCACTCTAATCTGAAGAACCGGGTTTGATTCCCCGCTCTGCCACTTGAGCTGTGGAGGCTTATCTGGGAAACCAGATTAGCTTGTGCACTCCAACACACGCCAGCTGGGTGACCTTGGGCTAGTCACAGTTCTTCGAAGCTCTCTCAGCCCCACTCACCTCACAGGGTGTTTGTTGTGAGATGGGGGGGAAGGAAAAGGAGATTGTAAGCCCCTCTGAATCTCCTTGCAGGAGAGAAAGGGGGGATATAAATCCAAACTCCTCCTCCTTCTCTTCTTCTCCTTTTTCGGTGGTCAAAGGGAACCTCCTCCCACCCCTTTTTCGCCAGCAGAAACACTGGTTGGCTCCAATCCTGTGTGAGAAAAGGTGCACGTGGCCCTCCTCAGACACTCTGCCTTAAAAGTGGCCCTTGGAAGTCCCTAAGACACTTACCCAAGATTGCTGCAGAAATTTTGTGGATAAGCTCTCACTTGTTTTGAGGACATTAGAGGCCTTCACAAGGCACATGTGGCATGCCATACATACTTCGGAGAGGGGCTGACCAGTCCCCCGGCCTGGGCCAGTGAGGAGGGCGGTTGGGGGCGGGGACATAAAAAGTTTTAAATGTTGAGAAAAGTTTTTGAAAGGGGAAAGGAAACCGACCAGCAGGGGGCCATCAACCCATTTCAGATTTGCCTGGGATTGGCCTGGAAGTCTCTGTCCAGGGGACTCACTACCTGTTTCTCTTTCTTTTCAGATGGGTGATCTACAATGATTTGAAAGTCTGTGCCTCTGAGCGGCCACCCAAAGAGCTGGGCTATATTTACTTCTATCACCGGATACCAAGTTAGGCCGAAGGGGTCTCCCTGGGCCTTAGGAAGCCATAGCCTTTTTATTCTGCCGAATATATATATAGACATATATGTATTTGAAAGAAGCAAAGCCTTTGGACTGCCAAAAATGGAAAACATTTGGAGTACCATTTATAGCTTAAATCAGGATCAGTCGTTTGATGCCTTCTTAAATATTAGCAGGGAAAAAAAAATCTTAGGTCATGGTGCATTGTAGGATTTTTAAATTTGTATACTTTTTTTTTCCTATGGAGGCTACAAGACTGTTCTAATCGCTAGTGGAGTTTGCAACCCCTGGAGAACAGGAGGCTGTTCCTGGACTGTGAAATGTCCCCCTGACTTTTGTGCCCCCCAAACTTGATTTGAATTGTCTAAGCTGTTGACTGGGTAGAGGTGACGTCGCCTTTTCCAAATTTAGCGGAGGCTCTGTTGGCCGGCACAAAACACAGCAAAATCATGCATATCCTTGGTTTAAAAGGGTCTTTTGGTTTACCTCAGAATCTCATGGGCCAGATTCATTTGCCAGAAACGGTACATCAAGTTGAGATTAAAAAAGCCACGCCGAGAAAATTCAGTGTCGTGAAACAAAAAAATCTGGATGTTTGTTTTTTTAACGAAAGCGCGTCAGTTGATTTTTGGGAATCGTATCTTCAGCTTCTCCGTCCTGAGCATCGGAACTGTTGATCGCAGAGAAGCTCCTAAGAGCTGGTCCATTCATGTCAACGGAGGCATGCTGTTGGATCTGCTGTTGTTGTTGAGGACAAACCCACAAGAGCTATGTGTGTGGGTGTGAATGTAAGCGCATGCACCCATCAGGCCTCTATTTAAGGCTGAAGATCACCAAGCCAGAGTTCAGTTATTGTTTTTCCTCCTCAGGCATGACCGCAAATAAATTGGAGCGCACCTGACGAATGCGATGAGAATGCTCTCCCCAGCTGGGGCAGTCGATTTGATTTTGATTTTTTCAAACAACCGTCCTGATTATCCACAGATTACAAAAGAACTAATTATCCTGTGTTTCTTGGGCGTCCTTTCTGGAAAGCCCCCGTCTGCTCCCTTCACCCCTGGTTAATTATCTCACTCAATTTTCGCAAGGATTTTAATTTTGTTTCCGACTGCTTGTTTGGATTTGCAGTCCCGAGAGGACGAGACCCGCAGACTTGCTCTGGAAATGAGTAGGCGGCTCTGTCGAAAAAGGGCCGATGTATTTGTGTGCTTTGCCAGACTTCTAGTATGTTGAAGTGCTCTTTGCGACAATCCAGGAGCAGCTGCAGCATGTCTGAGTCCTGTAGCCCACAGGTGTCAAAACTCGCGGCCCTCCAGATGTTCACGAACTACAATTCCCATCAGCCCTTGCCAGTATAGCCAATGCTCATGTTGGGAGAGACTGATGGGAATTGTAGTTCATGAACATCTGGAGGGCCGTGGGCTTGACGCCCCTGCTGTAGCCGCTTCAGGCCACTGTCTCAGTCCCTCGGCCCAGAGCAGCTAACGCTCCTTCCAGCTTCATTCTCTGGGCCTCTTCGGCATCTTTAAGGACTGTGCTGCTCTCTGCATTGGGCATAAAAGAACATAAGAACAGCCACGCTGGGTCAGACCAAGGCTGATCAAGTCCAGCAGTCTGTTCACACAGTGGCCAACCAGGAGCTTGGAGGGGCAGTGGGGGGGCATTAGTATTTCCATGCTGGGGGGGTAGGGGGTGGGGACAGCAGGGGGCATCGCCTCCACTGCCTGAAGCTGCCGGTGCCTCTTGGTCAGGGGTCTTCAAACTCTGGCCCTCCAGATGTTCATGGACTACAGTTCCCATCAGACCCTGCCAGCATGGCCAAGTGGTAGGGCTCATGGGAATTGTAGTCTATGAACATCTGGAGGGCCAGAGTTTGAAGACCCCTGCTCTTGGTTTATCACAGGGCAAGCCTTGTGAGTAGGCATACAAACAACTGCAGAAGGAATCTTATGCAGATCAACTCCACTTGCGTCCCTTCGTGTTTGCAGCCAGGAAGAGGAGATAGGATGGGTGATGCGTGAACTTAAGACTTGGATGCTCAGCAGCCAGACAAGGCAGAGCCCTGCTGTCCATTTGACAACACCCTTGAAGACTCCAGAGCATGCTGCCTAAGGCCTGCTCCACCGCTACTCTTTGTCAACTTTGATCTGGGCATGTAGGAATGTGATGCCGTTTCTCACCCTCCTCTAAGGCTGCTTTGAATTTCTGTTTCCTGCTGGGATTCTTGCCAGCTGATCTGCTCCATCTGAAATATGCGGGGAGCATGTGTGGTTCACTAGGAAGGGGCATCGGCTAGAAAACTGTTACCAGCAAGCTTGGCGACTAGCCCCTTCTCCCTTTGACATCCTGCTGCAAGGAACCGGAAGGGAGACCATATCTTATTTGCCCCGGGAGATTCGACACTACCTTCTTCATCTTCCTGCCTTGGTGATGGAGGCAGGGTGTTTGGAGCTCTCTAGGGCTCCTCTTAGGTCTTAGGGAGAGAGAGAGAGCAAAGGAAATATTTAGTTTAGAACCAGATTGGTGTCAGACAGGCATCTTTTTGCCCCTGGGGGATCAGTTTGGGTGTCCAGACCTCATTTCCTTGAAGCAAAATCTTCATCTCTTTCCTGTGGTGTTTGCAAAGTTCAGACTTTGATGTGCAAGGAAGTCCAGTAGCAGAATTTTACTATGATATCCCAGACTCTACCAGGAACCAAAGTCTGATCTTGTGCTCACTGCAACCACCAGCAGAAACCTTGTAGACACTGGCCATTCCCAGACTAGCATTCGGCCATTGGGATGTTCTTCTGCGCCTGCCCCCCCTTGAAATGAATGTGCCAACAGAGCAAGCATCAACCCACCATTCCACAAAACGTACACCGTTGTCGTCAATTGTGCACTCAATAACATGACCGGTGGAAAAAATATCTTCTTTTAAATTCTACTAGACACGAAAACAAGTCAAAGGCCCTCTTTTCAACATACAAATCTTTGCAAGGTTGGGGGGTGTTTTGAAAATATCTTTTTTTTTAAAAAAAACTTGATTTCAATTTGGTTTGCTCTTTTTTTGACATTGGCAAACTCAGGAGGAAAAAAGTCACTACGGATTTCCCTTTGGTTTTCATCAAGCGATGAGGACACAGGCTGATGCAGAATCGGTGTTTAAAACATGCACAATATTTGAACGGCAAGGAATCCAAGATAATCCTTTATGGCCTCTTCCGATTTGTTCTCTGACAGTGTTTTCAGTGTTATCGGTGCAGAGTTACTCTTGACACCTTGATCCTCACAGATGCATTTAATCCCATTAACAGTAATGATTTATTCCATTATATCTTTTGGTGCAAGTATCTTTGTTTTTTAAAGAGATAGTTGCATACATATAAATTGCGGCTGAATGGGTCCCAAGCATATCTTTACTGGGCAAGCATTCACTGAACGGAAGCCTACTTTGCCTCTCCCTGGAAAATTGGCTTCAGAATCAGTTCCAGATGTGTGTGATGATCAGATAACTGCTTTGGAATTCAAGCTGTTGCACAGTAAACTTTGGGGCCACTTTGGATGCTTTAAAATCCTCCATGCAGAGTAACCCCATGGAGGAAGCAACATGGCGGCAAAGGTACTGCTTTCCGAAACCATCAACACAAAAGTTCAGTAGTTCGAAAAACACAGCGCCACAACTAATGTGATCTTTCCTGCAGTTGTGTGTTGCCCATGTGGCTGTTGCCACAGGGAGGATTTTAAGGCATCTGGACTGGCCCGTTACTTTGCAGTCCTGTAAGGTGGATGTCTTAGATGCCCGTTGTGATATTAAAAAACGGAGCCTCCTGCATATGACCTTCGTCTTCCACCTTTGTGGCAGTTCCACTGTTTTTCTGTGAAGTTTGGTTGCTGAGGCATTGAACGACTATGCAAAATCAGAGTGGAATTGGATGTGCCTTTCTGACATAGTCTCTTCTCACTCGCCCTTCCCCGCTCCTCAAATCCGATTGGAATCATGGTATGAGTTCCGTCACCCCTCTCAACGTTGACGACTGCATCCCGGAAGTGTTTGCAAAAGCTGATGGGTGTTTTGCACCGCTCAGAGTTGTTTGCTTCAAGCACTGTTCAGGTTTTGGAGAGAATTTGCCTGCCGTGTAAAGGCACGCGAAGGCGCAGTTGCTGTAATTGTTTCAAATTAAAAAAGAAATTCTCATATCTTTTGAGTCCAAGGATCTTTTTTTGTGGTGACCTGTTTCCAAGCAATTTGGCAGGGCTTGTCTGGCACCATATGTAGGGCAAGGAATTAAACCCAAGAGCTGTTCAATGTACTGCCGAAGGCTTTCATGGCCAGATACAACTGGTTGTGGTGGGTTTTCCGGGCTGTGTGGCCGTGGTCTGGTGGATCTTTTTCCTAACGTTTCGTCTGCATCTGTGGCTGGCATCTTCAGAGGTGTATCACAGAGGGAAGTCTGTTACACACTGTGTCCAGAGAGAAGGAAATGTTTAGGGAAGTGGTGGCGAACCTTTGGCTCTCCAGATGTAATGGACTACAATTCCCATCAGCCATGCTGACAGGGGATTATGGGAATTGTAGTCCATAACATCTGGAGTGCCAAAGGTTCGCTACCACGGGTTTAGGGTATATATTGTCCATGTCCCAGGGTGGGGAACCAATCAGTAAGTGTTTGGGTAGAACTTGTTATGCAAAGATGTGGTTGATAGTATTGTATTGCGGGATTGTATTGTATTGCCAGCCACAGATGCAGGCGAAACATTAAGAACAAGATCCACCAGACCATGGCCACACAGCCCGGAAAACCCACCAGAACCAAACCAACGAGCCTCTTCTCCTGCTCCTAAAAGGAACCTCTTCAAATAGGAGATGAGGTGTTTGGGACATCATGAAGCAGTTTCCCATATTGGGATTTATCCTGCCACTTCCAGCCAGCACACTTGGAAAAGGAGGAGGAACGGGACTTTCAACTACTATGCCAGAGAATGTGGAACCAACATAGAGCAAATTATGGGGCAGTAGCTACAGCCAGGAAGAAAACTGGGGAAAGGTGGTAGCTCAATGGGAGAACATCTGTCTGGCATACAGAAGGTCCCTGATATCCTCAGCATCTCCAGTTGAAAAGGATCAGATGGTAGGTGATGTGAAAGACCGGCGCCTGATCTCTTGCGGAGCCACTGCCAGTCAGAGTAGGCAACACTTACCTCGATGGCCCGGTGATCTGACTCAGCCCAAGGCAGCTTCATCATCTCCACGAGAGCGCCTCTCCCACTATGTCCCCTAAAGAGCATTGTGCTCAACTAATAACAAGTTGGTGGCTGACTGAAAGGCTGTCTGGCTGTGTCCTTGACGAGAGACAGACAGGGTATTCTCAGGCATGGCCCCAGCCTGGGGGAATGGGCTGTGAGACGAGATCGGAGCCCTGGGTGATCTGCCACAATTTTGCAGAGCCTGTAAAAGGGTTCCACCGAGGCCTACGGTTGAAGTAGCAGCAGTATGCATCAAGCAGGCACCCCTCTTCCTCTCTCCTTCCTGCCCTCCATTTTGCTTTGTTTCCTTTCTTCCGCTGCTAGGAATGAGGAGTAGGTGATCTATCTGTGTAATCTGTTGGGTTTTTTAAACACCATCTGGATGGACTTAGATTATTACAGGTATTTATACGGAGAGACTCTATTGATTTTACTGTTATCGTATGTAGGAAGCTTCTCTGAGCCAGCAAGGGAAAAAGTGTGTCTCTGAATAGAAGAAGAAGAGGAGGAGGAGGAGGAGGAGTTTGAATTTATATCCCCCTTTCTCTCCTTGCCCTTCTCCCCTCACAACAAACACCCTGTGAGGTAGGTGGGGCTGAGAGAGCTCCGAAAAGCTGTGACTAGCCCAAGGTCACCTAGCTGGCGTGTGTGGGAGTGCACAGGCTAATCTGAATTCCCCAGATAAGCCTCCACATCTCAAGCGGCCGAGCTGGGAATCAAACCCGGTTCCTCCAGATCAGAGTGCACCTGCTCTTAGCAGAGGCGTTCCAGGGGTAAATGGTGCTCGGAGACAAATTGTCTCCAGGATGCCCCCCCAGTCTCTGCCCCCCCCGCCCTTGATGCCCCCAGGCTCCACCCCCACTGCCCTCGCCCCCTCCCATGTCACCATGGACATAGGCAAGGTCTAGGGTGCCCACCTCCCCTCCAGACTCGCCCTGCCGGCTGGGATCCCTCCAGGCAGGCCAGAAGAGACTGCAGTCCCGGCCTCGGAGACCTTCTTTTATAAGCACTGAGGCCGGGGGGGTGGGGCTTGGGGGATCAGGAAGGGGTTGGGGCACATGAAAACAAGGAGACAGCAGGACTTCCTGGTCACGTGGGGGGCTGATTTTGCGCCCCTCACGTGACCAGAAGAGTGGCGCCCGGGGACAAGAGGTACCCCTTGTCCCTAGGTAGATACGCCACTGGCTCTTAGCCACTGCTCTTAGCCACTACGCCACTGCTACTCCATTTAAACAAATAAGTGGATTCATAACTGGAGAAGATGATAGGATCCGAACCCAGTTTTCTTCCTCTCTGGCAGATATAAACCCATTTTCTTCAACCGGGAAATAACTTGAAGCCACGGACAAAAGTTTATTTTAAAACATACTTAAAAATCGCACGGCTTTATAAATACAGGAAAATAAATACAATTTAAGAAGTGGAAAATGAATCACAGGAAGGCATGCTGCCATTAGCATACAAAAATATATTGACTGTGGTGCTCTGCAAGTTGTACCTTTTGTATCAGCCCAACAAATACACCAGATGTCCATATAGTTTGAAGAATGTAAATTGCGTTAAAAGAGCAGAGCAATGGAGACGTCACTTTCAAGCCTCAGTAAACTATTAGATTCATGTTTAACTATTAAATGCAGCTAATAATGCACTAGGTATATAGAGGCAAAGTTACCATTATTTGGAAACTAACCTTAAACTCCATATTAGAGATTAACCCAGTCTGGGTTAGTTTTGAACCTTTGAAACTGAATGTAAACATTCACGCATGGGACTTTACTCTGCTCGAACTCACATTCTTTGTACTCTGAGTTTCTCATCCTGTAAAGACCTGTTTGTGTGATGCATCTCTTGAAGAGCTTTGGACATGATAAAGAATTGTGATAGTCTACACTGTGATATCAAAAGATCTTATGGAGAAAGGTAGGTGATGATCCAAAGAAATGGTAGTCTACCATTCCAAATGGAAGAGATGGAATCATTGTGTAGGCCCAGTGTAAACATATATATATTTTAAAAAATATTGATTCGTAGTCTGCTTGTTCTCATTGGGATTCAAGGCAGGTTACATGTACAGTAGAGCTATTTAGTCAATTGCACAGAATTGTCAGGAAAAGAACCATACTCTGTCTCACAAAAAGATGTTAGTAGATTGTATATTCTTTCGCCACAAAAGTCATCATGCCAGACCTTCTTTATTGTCCTAGTGCGTACCCATCCCTGCTTCCCCCATCCATTTGAAAATCTGTTGTTCAGTGTTGTTCAACGAACCATTAGTGCTTTTCTATCAAAGCACCATGTTCAATAATGTTCAATAATGCACAAAATAATGGTTTTGACAAAGGCAGCGTGTAAAAATGAATGGTAATTCTCATTTTCATTTGGGACTATATTCTAATGCGGAAGCATACAATTTTCTCAACCGCTGCACGTAAACTGACCATAATAACATATTTATCTGAGACTGAGTATAGCCAACCTCACATCAGCCATTGGGCCTGCCCATATCTCTCAGCCTTGATCGGGGATGGCTATGTTAAGTAAGATGGTGGTGTTCCCCTCCAAGGAGAAAATGAGAGTGATGGGTAATCCTGTGGTCGCTTGGCAAAAGCTGAAATTGTCAGCAAGGCCAGATGAGACGCAACCTGATTTGATGGATGGAACACTTGACTATAACGTTCAGTTCTGGTGATAGAGTGGAAAGGTTGCGTTCCTTGGTCGACTGCCACTAGATCAGGGGTCTGCAACCTGTGGCTCTCCAGATGTTCATGGACTACAATTCCCATCAGCCCCTGCCAGCATGGCCAATTGCAGGCCCCTGCACTAGACGTATCGGAGGTTCAGCGATCCATATCCTTCTCAACCCTCCACAAGGCATAATAATTGTTCCAGGCAAGTTGAAAGTCATTGCAGGATTGGCGCTCACAGAAACAAACTGTACATTTCAGATGTAAATGAGGTTCTTTTGACTGTACTTGAGTTTTGAAAGCCCCAAACACAATTTCAAACGTTCATCATCTAGCAGCGGAGGCAGCATAGGATGCCTTTCAAAATTATATAGATTCTTAGTTTCATCTAGATATATTATACCCGATATATAAAATATATATTTATAAACATTTCTTTCCTAAATTTACAGTTTTTAAGATTACAGTTATTTATATATATAGGAATTAAAAAGCTGCTAACCTAAAATGCAATTTTTAGTCCATCCGGGATGGCCCTATTGAAGTTATTCGACCGGAGGGAGGGAAAGCACGTTAAGGCTTGTTTTACAAATGCATCAGTGGCCCCTTCCGCACACGCAAAATAATGCGTTTTCAAACCACTTTCACAACTGTTTGCAAGTGGATTTTGCCATTCCGCACAGCTTCAAAGAGCACTGAAAGCAGTTTGAAAGTGCATTATTCTGCATGTGCGGAATGAGACACCGAACCAGGTTTGTGTGTTTGCAGATCTGGTACTTGGGACTGATTTGCACATGCAATTAACCCGCCAGTAATTCATCTGACCCGGGTTCACAGCTCAACAACTGAATGCCCACTTCATTTGGAAAAAGTACTTCATTTGAACACAAATCTAGTACTTTCAGCCACACTGAATAATGCACTTTTCAACCGGATTTCACTGCAGGGAATAGCAAAATCCACTTGCAAACTATCACTAAAGTCAGTGGTGGGATCCAAAACTTTTAGTAACAGGTTCCCATGGTGGTGGGATTCAAACTGTGGCATAGCGCCAATGGGGCTGGGCGGGGCACGACGGGGGCGTGACTGGGCATTCCAGGGCGGGGAGTTCCTGGACGGGGCTGTGGCAAGGACGCAGCCACTGCGCCAGTCCTTGGGTGGGAAACGAATGCACGCAGGCGCAGGCTGCCACGCACGCCGGTGCACCTCCTGCTAGACTGCTTCAAGTTCTGCGCGCTACTGCTGTGAGGAGGGGCGTAACTAAGGCAAAAATTACGTGGCAAAATCACCCATTAGTCACCCCTTCTCGGCACACACAAATAATGAGTAACGTACTCTCGGGAACCTGTGAGAACCTGCTGGATCCCACCTCTGACTAAAGTGCATTGAAAGTGTTGTGCAGCCTGCATTGGCTCTGTTTCCCATGCAACCTTGCAAATACTGAGAAACAAACATTCATGCCTGAATGGGCATTCAGTACGTTTTGGTTTTTTCCCTCCTTTGCCGAAGTCAAATTAAGGAGGGGGGAGTGCGAGGCCAAGGAGTCAAACTGTGACCCAAGGGGAAGGGGCAAGCATGAAAACAAGGAGGTTCCTGCAGCCCTGTGACCCCCTGTATTCACTGTTCCATTGAGCAAACACGCTCACTAACAGTGCCCTTATTTTTGTCCATGCCTCTTCAGCAACCACCCAGGTCCACCTAGAGCAGCAACTATTCACATTCTTCAGAGGGTGTCTGTGATGATTCAACCACTACTCCAAAGTTCCTGTCAATGTACAATAATGTCACTTGAGGTCAACCGTTGCTGACACATTGATCCCAGAAACCAGAGGCATGCCTCCATGCTGAGGTTTCTCTCTACTTTGGCTTAACTTGGAGTCCACACAACAGTGACGAAGAGTTTGGATGTATACCCCACCTTTCTCTCCTGTAAGGAGACTCAAGGTGGCTTACAAGCTCCTTTCCCTCTCCCCACAACAGACACCTTGTGAGGCAGGTGGGGCTGGGAGAGTCCCGAAGAACATTGACTAGCCCAAGGTCACCTGGCAGGAATGTAGGAGTGGGGAAACAAGTCTGGTTCGCCAGATAAGAGTCTTTCATTCCTGTGGAGGAGTGGGGAAACAAACCCAGTTCTCCAGATTAGAATCCACCTGCTCTTAACCACTACACCAGTGGTTCTCAACCTGGGGGTCAGGACCCCTTTGGGGGTCGAACGACCCTTTCACAGGGGTCGCCTAAGACTCTCTGCATCAGCGTTCTCCATCTGTAAAATGGATAAATGTTAGGGTTGGGGGTCACCACAACATGAGGAGCTGTATTAAAGGGTCACAGCATTGGGAAGGTTGAGAACCACTGCGCTACACCTCTTTCCCCATCCTCAACATGCTCTTTCCGAAATCTTCTTTGTCCTGGCCAAATGTGCGATCGAGCCACCTGCAGAGAAAGGCACACCTTTTCTTGTCCACATCAGCACCATTTCTCGCGTGCCAGTGGTGGGTTTTTAGGGTTTTAAAAAAGGAATTGCTATAGTGGCAGCCCCAGTATCCCAACTAGCCATTTCCCATTAGATCCTGGAAGCTGAGCAGTCTTGGTAGTTGGATGGGAGACCACCAAAGAAGTCCGGGGCTGCTCTGCAGAAGCAACCGCTGCTCATCCCTTGCCCTGAAAACCCCGTGAGGTAGAATTTCATGAGCTATCATGAGTCTGTTGAGACCCAATGGTGTATGTCACCTTTTCTAGTGATGTAACAGTTACTTATTTTGAACACACCCCAAATGCATGGTGGGAAACAGTGCCTTCAAGGAGCTGGCATACCAAAGTGTGCAGGAAACTGCAATGTACACACTCCTGCATTGATCCACTTGCAAAGGCTTCTCCATGGGGAAGCAGTCTGAGCAGTGGCGTATCTGCCTAGGGACAAGAGGTACCCCTTGTCCCCAGGTGCCACTCTTCTGGTCACGTGGGGTGTGTGCAAAATCGGCCCCCCACGTGACCAGGAAGTCCTGCTGTCTCGTCGTTTTCCCGTGCCTCGACCCACCCGAGGAACGCAAAAAACGATGAGGCAGCAGAACTTCCTGCTGCCTCCAAGCGCCCTCAACCCCACCCTGGACTCCCCCCTCCCTTCCTTCCCCAGCCGGCAGCCTGCAGTCTCTTCTGTCCTCCCCTCGGGCAGGCCAGAAGAGACTGCAGTCCCGGCCGAGCAGACCTTCTTTTATAAGCACTGAGGCTGCGGGTGGGTCCCACCCCTTCCTGCTCCCCAAGCCCCACCCCCTGGCCTCAGTGCTTATAAAAGAAGGTCTGCTCGACCGGGACTGCAGTCTCTTCTGGCCTGCCCGAGGGGGGAGCCCAGCCAGCAGGGGGAGTCTTTGGGGGGAGGTGGGCACCCCAGACCTTGCCCTTGTCCATGGTGACATGGGCGGTGTCAGGGCAGTGGGGGTGGAGCCTGGGGCATCAGGGGGCGGAGCTAGGGTGGTGTGGAGGCAGGGCCTGGGGGCGTCCTGGAGACAATTTGTGTCCGGGCGCCATTTACCCCTGGTACGCTTCTGAGTGAGTAGCTCATGTGGATCTTTCACATGCCACCTCTGCCTCTTATTTGCTCTCTGGCTTGAGTATCTTATGTGGATCTTTCACATGCTGCCTCTGCCACTTCTAATTTGCTCCATGGCTTGAGTATCTTATGTGGATCTTTCACATGCTGCCTCTGCCTCCTCTAATTTGGTCAGAAATAAGGGCATGCAACAGCTAGGTTCGAGTCCAGTAGCACCTTAGAGAACAACGGGATTTTCTAGCTGTTCTACTGCAGACCACCACGGCTGCCCAATGAAACCATCCGCATGCAAAAGCCACATTAGCAGAATTTAGGTTTGTTGCAATGAAAATTAATTTGGTTACATTTTGGTCATACATTCAGTATTAAGATGGTGGTGGGAAGTGTGGTCACGTCACAGTGAAAATTAATTTGATTATGTTTTGGCTCTGCATTCAGTGTTAATATGGTAATGGAAAGTCATCAAGTCACAGCTGATCTATGGTGACCCTGTAGCAGGGGTGGCCAACCTATGGCGCTCCAGATGTTCACAGGTTACACTTCCCATCAGCCCATCAATTGTAGTCCATGAACATCTGGAGCGCCATAGGTTGGCCACCCCTGCCCAAGTAGTTTGTCGTTGCCTGCCTTTGTGCAGTGACCCTGGACTTCCTTGGTGGACTTCCATCCAAGTGCTAACAAGGACTGACCCTACTTAGGTTCTGAGAGATGGTGAGATCAGGCTAGCTTAGGCCATTCAGGGCTTAATAGTACTAGTCATACTTAATGATACTGGATATGTGCATTTGGTGTATGTGTATGCATAGTGGTGGCGAACCTATGGCACTCCAGATGTTCATGGACTACAATTCCCATCAGTCCCTGCCAGCATGGTTAATTGGCCATGCTGGCAGGGGCTGATGGGAATTGTAGTCCATGAACATCTGGAGTGCCATAGGTTTGCCACCATGGGCTAGGACAATAATAATGTGGCTTTTTGAGGTAATGATGAGTGTGTCGATAGGGGTCCTGGACCACGAACTACCAGACTAATGGTAAGGCCAAACTTGATCCAGATACTTGCTCACTAAAAAAAAAAGGCTGGTATTGCCCAGAGGTGTATCAGGGGGAAATGGCACCTGGAGACAACTCCTTCTCTGAGTGCCCCCACCCCTGTGCTCGGGGGCGTGGCCCTGTCCCTGAGCCTCGCCCCAGCCTCCGTGCAGGCTGGGTTGCCTAAAAGCTGGCCTGCATGGAGGCCGGGTGTGTGTGTGTGTGTGCGCCAGTGGCAGGCAGCGCAGGCAGGCATGGTGGCTGCCCGCCGCTGAGCCCCACTTCTTGGCAGGGGGTGGGACTTGGTGGCATGCAGCTGAAACACACACTGTTTGGTCATATGGGGGGCAACCAGCGTACCCCACATGACCAAAGGCGTGCGCCTGGAGACATGTCCCTATAGGCCGTACGCCTCTGGTATTGCCCCACAATTATTAGTGATTTTTCATATAGCAACCAAAATGGCGTACCTCTCATTTTAAACTAACCAAGGTGCCTCTTCCCGAATTCCACCTTGGACGTCTATTAAAAGCAACCGATGCTTGACGGGCAGATTTTGTTAAATGACAGGCTGAAGCGTTTGTCGTGCACAGCATGAACACGTATAGACTGTTTGTTTTGCATGCATCATGACAAAAAGGGAATGTTTAGGCAACAAAGGCGGTCACATGCAACACACTGATACCTGAGGCAATGTGTTTCTTCCGAAGAAGTTTTTTTTTTTACAAACTTTCTCTACCATTGGAAAAAGACAGCCTTAAAAATATAGATATGTTTCCTAATTTTAAACACTGCTTTATATTCCCCCCCACCCCAGCTGGCCATAAAAATAGTCTCTTGAATGGGAAGGAAGAAAACAGAAACTGGACTGCAGACAAGAAAATTAAAATTGGAATTACAGGAAAAAGAAATTCTGCTTGAAGAGGGGATTGACATGCATTAAAAATGGAAAGTGCTCGCTGGCGACACACCAAAAACCCAAAATGAGCAGATAAGGAGATAAATCTACCTTTAGCCTACTGCTCATTTTTCTATCAAGTCCGGTCAAGTACCTCGGCGATGCTGTGTCTGAAGTAGCTTCTCTGGATTGAGCTGCTCATTTAAATATAAATTGTGCCCAGTTAATTGCATTACTGTATTTCATGGTTTTCAATTGTCTTCTAGAGACCCCTGGGTTTTCTAGGAAGCCCATTGGAGGTTTCTGGGCGAGAAAGTCAAGGACATCAAACCGGCTTCGCAAACATCTTTGCCTGCACAACTTTCTCCTGGAATGTGCTCCATAGAGATGGTGTTCTGAGACACACACTCAGTATGCATTGCTGGTTCATACAGGGACCAACTAGCCTAGCTCACACATTTTGGGACCTGAATGGGTGGCCAAGAACATTCAGAAGGTCTCTGATTCACCCCTAGCACGAAAGCCTGGAGAACGGTTGCCAATCAGAGTAGACAACGTTGGACGGACCAATGGTGTGGCTAGGTATGCATAAGGTGACCAGACGTTCCGCTTTTGGTGGGACAGTCCCACCTTAAACCAAATTGTCCCACGTCCCATGGGTTTTTTGAACCGCCCCAATTTTTGGAAGGCTGTCGCACTGCCTTCTGGGGCGCTCCCCTTTTCCTGCCCTGTCACAGGGCGGAAAAAAGGGAAGCGCCCCAGAAGGCAGTGTGGCAGGCTCCCGCACACGCGGCTGCCCACCCGGGTCCCAATTTACAAAGGTGACAATCTGGTCACCTTAGGTATGCAGCCACTTCAAATCTCAGAATCTTTCTGAATGCGTTGTGCGGGTGGGAGAGTGTCAACAGCAGGTACGCAGGAAACTCTTGGCAGACAAGTCAACGTGGGGAAAAATTCTGGAAGGTAGAAAATTGGAAGATGGCAGCTCTGGCGTATCTAAGGCCCTTTCCGCACAGCAAATGTATAGCGGGTTACAGTCGGGATAAAGTCACCCGCTTTCCTGTTTTTGCATTCACGTGCATCCGTGCAGGCGGCGATTGGAGCCCATGGAAATGCAGGTTGTTGTTGCACCTTCGCATGGAGGCACATCTATTTTTTTTATTTACCTCCCACCGATGCGTAGCTATGCAGGCATGCACAAATGAACCCCCACAGCCATGCTGATGTCTCACGATACCACGATAAGACCCTTTGCGCCTGCGTGATTATGCAGATGTAAGCCAGGAAATAATAAAAAAGGAAAGCACAGCAGAATAGTGCCTCCTGTTATTCTCACATTCCAAGGGAAATAGGGAGGGGGGGCTTACGGTGGGAACTCTGAGGGGATAAAGGCAACTATAATTTCGTAGTCTAACAGAACTGGTTTTCTGAAAGTCAGACACTATTATCAATAAAGACTTCTGATCAAACATCCAGAGTCTACTTATTGACTTCAGTCTCAGACCTGACATCTTTGTGGGCAACTCAAGAATCAGCAAATGTGTCTGACAACCTCATAAAAAACAGCATATGCTTTCCCTCTAGCTATGCCCTGAGAGCATTGCAGGTTGCAGGGAGAAAGGAAGCAGCAAGATAGCATGTTTGTGCATGAGTTTTATTGCTGGCTGTGGAAGGTGTCTATTACTCCCCAGCACCTGCTTTTTCTGGAATTCAGTGGCCTCCGAGCTCTGCCTTGGGCATAGCAGAAGATGATCTCTATGGCCCCTTCCGCACACGCAACTGTTTGCAAGTGGATTTTGCCATTCCGCACAGCTTCAAAGAGTATTGAAAGCAGTTTGAAAGTGCATTATTCTGTATGTGCAGAATGAGCCATTGATAGGCCAATCCATGTCTATGGAACTTCCATTTTTAGAAGCAGTATATCTCAGCTCCTGTTGCTTGGGAATGACTATCAGTGGTGGGATGTGCCCTTTGTGCCCAGCTTGTACAACTTCCTGGAGGGGTCTTGGGCTAACCGCTGCTGCAGACGGTCACTGCTGCCAACGTGAACTTTTGGTCTCTTGCAATTCCTACATTGCCTCGAGTTTAGAGGGAAATCACCAAGTAAAGGTTGATTTTATTGAAAGCTTTTGCCACAAGCCAACATTTTTTGGATGCAATTTTGGAGGGATTGCTACAAAGAAATTAACTTTAGGGAATGTTCTCTGTTTTGGTTGACCAGTCCTCCCATTTGCAGTGCCAACGAATATTACTACAATGCCCTGCCAAAAATGAGCAAGCCATGGTTCAAAATCTGCCAACAAAGCCCTGTGTTTATAGAGCACAGTTTGCTACTTTTCATTTTTATCCAAGTACTTCTGTTCATGATCAACACTTTAGGAAAATGAAAAAATATAGACAATGTAAAATGAGATTCTCAAGAACATTTAAAGAAAATATTTCCTGTCTAAAAGAACAGCACAATGAGAATATGCTTGTTGCATCTGAAGATATCCATGAAAAGTTAGACTGGATATTTTTTGTTTGTTAAAGTGCTACAAGATCCCTGTTTATTTTAATTTTTTTTAACCATCCAGCTTGGATGGAGGAGACCCACCCACCCGGCCAGTTTTATTAGCCTTGCCCCCCAAATTCTTAAAGAATGATATTCCATGGAACCATCAAACTTCAGCTAAAAATCTCACCAGTATCCCAGTTTTATACACTCCCCCTGAAATCAACAATATTTAAAGGAGTTTTAGTTGAGGCACTTGTTCACTGGGGGCTGGTGGGAGCTCTTGTGTAGACCCTGTTGAAAGGAGCAGAGTATCATGCCTGTGCTTGGTCCTTTTTGTTTCAACAGGGCTTGCACAAGAGAACGTCTGGGGTGGGAGGGGGGGGGTGAACTCTCGAGTCGGTGTTTTGAGTCCCAAAGGACTGAGCGTCCTTCGCATCCAAGCTCCTAAGAGAATGGATGTTGCAATCCAGTTTCGATCTGGAATGCTTTTTGGTAAATTCTGCTTCCGGTGCCTTGCCAGAGACTGCAGGGACAGACCTTTGTCCTTTCCCAGTCTGATGTACGTCCCCTTTTGCTACTTCACATCAATACCTTCACCATCCCAAGCCAAGAGCTGATGATCAGTCTTTGCATTGTCAAACTGTCTCAGCTAGGAGGAAGCCCCGCTTTGGATCAAAAGGTCCTTGATGTCAACGCAGCTGCATCTGTACCTTTTGTTCCTAAAGCCAAAGTGCAAAAAGAGTGGGTCTGCTCCCACCCCTACCAAAAAATAAAATCAAGAAAGCTACATTAAAGTGCATTACGTTTGCAGATCCTAGTTCTATTGTGAGCTCTGCTCAAAACAGGCCTTCAGGAAGCAGAATGGGCACCTGGGGCAGAATCCAGCCAGTTGGTGCCCAAGTTGGCATTCCAGCTGCCTCAGTGCCTGTGGTCAGAGGTGTGCCCCTCTGGGAAGGAGCCACTCCCTAACCGCTCTAAAGGGTCAGTGTAGAAGTGACCACACATACATGATGGCATTGCCCGGCAATACCGAATCGCTCCCATAGCAGCGTTCTTCTGGAACAGTCAAAAACGAATTGCTGATTACTAACAAGAAGCAGCAGGCTCTCGTTCAAAGGTACGGAGGGTTTGGAGAGATAAAGTGGGGATTCCAAAAAGCAGAAAAGGGTGCAACCTGTTAGGGCCAGCCCTACTCCTACAGACCCCAATCACTAGCACAAACTGCTGTCTAAGCCTGCGCCACAACTGCTCGACAAAAATGTCATTCGACCGACAAAATTCTCCAGGCATTTGAGATTTCCCCCACGGAAGGCTTCACGAGGTCAGACGACAGAAGAAAGAAAACCGAGCGAGGTTATTTTTAAGCCCTGGGGGCTTAACAACCATTGACGGGAAGGGGCGCAATGCAGTGAACATACATCGACTATCGTAACTGTGGGGAAAGGATCTGGAAGAGAGAAGTTGGCATCCCTCAACTGCAGACATACATTTCCAAAACTGCATATCCTATGGAACTGTACAAGGTATTACCTAAACACATTCTTGGGTGTTCCTCTGAAGATATAGCATGATTTTTTTAAGAGATATATTTTCTTTGTACAGGTACATGTTACAGGGAACGCAGTTTATTCCAGTAATGTTTCCGCTGAGTCCCGCCAATGTCACGATAGCGCTCGTTCACTTGACTCCCCCGTGAAAATTTGAGCAAGGTGGTATTTACAAAATGTTGTGCTTTTTTAACTTCCTGTCTGGAGACCTGGTGAAATCCCGCAGAACTCTCTTCCGCTGGAGAACGTCTGTGCGTCCGTCTTTTGTTCAAATCGGAAATCGAAGGACATTTATGTTACTGTACGTATTTAAATAGTTTTTTGATTTTCGGACGGCTTGGTTGCATGTCTGCTAGGGATCGATGCTGAAAGCTCTTAGTAAAACATCCAGGTCGCCCACATTAGCCGCTTGAAAAAGTTCTGGCTGGTCCATCATCGATAAAGCAATTCGCAAAGCTGACCAGATATTACCTGAAATTGCAGGGTGGGAAACTTGCTGCTGATTTTGGCTCTTTCGTTGCAAATTGAGGGCTGTGAGAAAATTGCTGACGGCTTCTCTGTAACGTAGAAGAGGGAAAGATACACATCAAAAACAGAAGGTCGACTTTTCTGCAAGATTAGGATCCCAAGTGACAGTCAGTAACATGTGATTCTGATTACTGTCTCTCAGGGACATTCGAGGTGCCCTACTGGATCAGACCAGCGGTTCCTCTAGCCCACCATCTTCTTTCACTCAGTGGTAAAAAAGATGCCTGAGACATCTAATAAGGCACATGGTCCAAGTCCTTCCATTGAGGTTGTCTCCTACTATGGGTCCAGAGGAGAGCAACCAAAATGGTGAAAGGTCTAGAATCCATGCCCTACGAGGAGAGTCTTAGGGAGCTGGAGATGAGAAGGCTAAGAGGTGACATGATAGCCATGTTTAGATATTTGAAGGGATGTCGTGTTGGTGAGGGAGGAAGCTTGTTTTCTGCGGCTCCAGAGACAAGGACCAGGAGTAATGGGTTCAAGGTGCGGGAAAAGAGATTCCACCTAAACATCAGAAAAAAAACTTCCTGACAGTAAGGACTGTTCACCAGTGGAATGCACTACCTCGAAGTGTAGTGGAGTCTCCTTCTTTGGAGGTTGCAAAAGAGAGACTGGATGGCCATCTGACAGGAGTGCTTTGATTGTGTGTTCCTGCATTGCAGGGGGTTGGACTTGATGGTCTTTGGGGTCTCTTCCAACTCTATGATTCTACCACAGGGATTCAAAGGCTGACTGCCTCTGACTATGGAGGTTCTCTTTAGCCTGCAACAATAGATGGACCTTTCCTTCATGAATCTATTTATTTTATTTCATTAATTTTATATGCCATCCTTTCCAGGCTCAGGGGACTACCAACATTTTCTAAAACAATAAAATCCATTTTAAGAACAATCTAAATAGCATTTAAACTCCATTTGAAACCGACTCATACTTGATGGGGACAGTTCATTTGAAGAAATCTGTCTAGTCCCCTTTTATTTATTTGCTTACTTTTTATTTATGTATTTATTTATTTATTATTTAAATCTAATATACCGTCCACCCCCGAAGGGCTTTTCTATATTGTCTATATTGCTTTCCCGAATCTTCTCACATATGGCCGTCCACTTGAAAATGTCACCCAGCTGCTTACAAATATTCAGTCTTTCCATAATCTGTTTATAGACAACTGCCTGTAAATCTGCTTTTCCTCATAATCCCCGATTATGACCTGATGCATTTCAAGTTGATGACAGCTCTCTTTCCCAACGGACACTTGGACTACCTCTTGTGCTGGAGACAGAGAATAGGTTTCTCAAGAGAGAGCGGACGGGGGTGTGTGATAGAGAAGAATTCATGTAGCCTGTAGTGTATTGTAATTGTTTCTCTCACTTGTGTCTCTTGCAGGTCTGCGCTTAATGCCCATCTGTATAATATAAAGCTGTTGTGTTGGCAACATGATCTTGGCTTGGATCCAATGGAGCCTTTCTGACGGTGAGATTTTCATCTGCGGAATGTGACGCCCTTTCCCTCCTGCTGCTGAAAAACAGGATTGACATTTCAGCAGGAGGGGGCTATACCACAAAGGGAGAGAGAAGGAAGTCCTGCTCTGTGGACGGAAATCCTGCCACCTGTAGAAATGCTCCGTTGGATATAAGTACATGGCAATGACAGGCTGTTATCACTACAAGGGTGTAGCTCTGCAATATCATGCCAGGGGTTCTGGGCACCGCCCCCCCACAACTGTGCCCCACTCCCAAACTCCGCGTGGAGTTCAGGACGGGGGTCAGCTGTGAGGGGCACCGGCCCTGCAATGCACCCCCCACATTACCTTAGGGCAGTGGTGGTGAACCTTTGGCACTCCAGATGTTATGGACTACAATTCCCATCAGCCCCCGCCAGCATGGCCAATTAGCCATGCTGGCAGGGGCTGATGGGAATTGTAGTCCACCACGGCCTTAGGGAGTGGTGGCTGGGGATCTAGACTCCCCCTGCCCCCGTACCCCTAGCTACGCCACTAATACAAATCAAGAAGTTTGAATGTAGTGATTCAGAGGAGGAGGGAAGGGTTAACACACACCATTCTCCTCCCACTTAAAGCAACTTCAATAGCTAAACTTAAAAAAAAAGTCACTAAAAATAAATACAGGAAAATCATAAATACAGGAAAATCACCACTCCCCCAGTGGTGTTCTCCAAGTACACCCTTTTTTATCTCCCCATGGAGATTAAAAAAAAACAGTTCCCAAACTTGGTGGGCCCAACCCTTGCCAAGCAAGCCTTCTTCTATCCACACCTCCCTCCAATTTTTTTCTCTCAGTCACATGACAGCACAATAAAATGCAGTGGAACCTCGGAAATTAACACCTTCAGAATTCGCCGATTTCGGTGTTCGCCAGTTGCCTGTTAGAACGTCTCGGTTCTCGCCGGGCGCTTTGGATTTCGAGATTTCAACATCCGAGGCAACTTTTGTGAAAAATTAACGCAATTTGCTACGCTGTTTGCGCATGCGCCTCGGAATTAGCCGGTTTCGGTTTTTGCTGACAATCGCCGGATGGATTATCGGCGAAAACCGAGGTTCCACTGTAGTGGAGCACCAGGTCCACCCCCCGCCCCCCCACAGCCTTACCTGTAGGCTCCCAGGTTGATGCAGCTGATTCCTAAATTGTACCTGGACCTGATGAAGCCAGGCTGAATTTCCAAAGCTCTCGTATAGGCCTCCACAGCTTCCTCACTCCGATCTCCGTTTGCTAGGGTGGCACCTAGACGGTTCCACAATGAATAATCCTAACAACACAATGACAGTCTTCTAGTATTGGTGCAATTTTCCTACGAGTCAACTTTTTAAATTTGTTAGCCTGTCTGTTCAAACTAATGGCCACTCCACACACACAGACACACACGCCACACACAAAGCAACAGCCCCCTCCTTTAATTGGGACGGAACAGTGACTTACAGTGGTAGAGAACATCCTATAAAACTGATTTCTGTCATCAGCAGGCAAGCCAAATGCGGGGTGAGAATAAATTTGCCTGAAACTGAGACACTCTGGCAATTGACATTGCTTTTTCAGGCATTAAAGGGTCAATGGGTGATGTGAGAGCTCACGAAGGCTGGCCACCATTACAAGGAATGGGAATAGAGCAGCAATGGGTGAAACTTTTCCAGAAAAAGCATAAAACGCACCTCTGGCCGAACAGTCAGGGCAGCACTGAAAGCGTCTATGGCTCTGTTAAACTCCCCGCTCAAATGGAAGAGCACTCCGAGGCCGGTCTGTAAGTCGGCGTCTATCATCTCGCCATTCTGGTGGGCTGCCTCCAGGTACAGTTCCTTCACTTCTTCCAGCAATGAACTAGTGGGCAAAATCACCACAACATGGGGTAAAGATGGTGTTGCCCTACCCTTCATACCCCGCTTTACTGAAATATGGATTTTATATTATTATTCCTGCAATATGTACTGGCAGATGCCAACTCTCATATTTGTGTGTGTGTAGCAGAAGTCCAAACCAAAAACAGACCAAGTGCAGAAATGCCTGCTGGCAGAATTAAAACATTGATTGAGTTATTCCAGATAACGAAGGCTGGAAGTGTCATCGATTGCATCTTGATTACCACACCCCGCCAAAGAAGTTCGCTAACACAAAGAACCTGGAGAACTCCCTGATACCAGACTTTGCATGTCCTCTGCCTTCTAGATACTATCTCCTTGACAATAGATCCTTTCCTAATGACAAACGCCTCAGCCAAATTTGAATACCTGGGCAGAAACTCCAATCAAGAAACAATTGGCTCTATTATCCTGGGACTTAGAAACAATAGCTGAGCCATTGATTAGCTCAACCCAGCAATCCCAGCATGGAAACCCAGAAAATCCAGGAATAGAAACTTACTTAAAAATCCAGGAATAGAAACTTACTTACTCCCACCCCAAACTATGCTAAGGGGTATAAAAATACAGTGCACCCCAAGTTCCACGTTCTCAATGCTGGCTCTCCAAGCTCTCCAGGCTCTCAATGCTGGCTCTCCAAGCTGGCTCTCCAGGCTGGCTCCAGCTGCTGCTGGCTCCCACTCGCCATGCTGGCATAGGAATCCTTGCCTTCTTCAAGACTTCTTCAGCTGAACTTAGGTAACATATGGTCCCCGTTGCTCCCCTTCCCAATCTATCACCCAAACCTATTTTTCCTCCCTGCTTATATCACTTAGGAACTGTGTGTATGCTTCTTAACGTCTCACTGTATGATTGTTTTGCAACTTTTAAAAATATTTAACTATAACTATAATAACTCTGTAGAACATTTCAAAAGCCGTTTCTGGTATAGCCGTCTAAAAGATCCCACCTAGCCTGCCTCTCGCACTGTCAAGCTGAGTTACTTCCCCATTGCTACTTTAAAAATATATTCTAACTGTTAAGCTAGGTAACAATGGAAACTACCACTCCCACACCAGCTCTGCCCCTCTGAAAGAGTTGCTGCTACCTTCAAAACAAAAGTTGCCATGTTTTGTCCAGGAAGTGAAGTGTGACAACCAGTCCTGCGTGTGTTTGGGGTTTCAGGTTGGACCAGGGTCATGTCAGCGGTAGTGAGCATCTATTTGCTTGCTCCCATAACATAAGGTGACCAGATGGTCACCTTTGTGAACCGGGACAGGCAGCCACGCGCACACGCGCGCATGGGCGCATAACCACAGGAGTGCACTGCCTTCTGGGGCGCTCCCATTTCCCACCCTGTGACACGGCGGGAAACAGGAGCACCCCAGAAGGCCATGCTCCTGCGGCCACGTGTGCATGTGCATGCGGCCACAGGAGCGCACTGACTTCTGGGGCGCTCCCATTTCCTGCCCTGTGACAGGGCGGGAAACAGGAGCGCCCCAGAAGGCCATGTGCTCCTGCAGCCGCGCGCGGGGGAGGCTGCTGCACTGCCTTGCGCCCCAGAAGGCAGAGCGGCAGCCTTCCAAAAATTGGGGGAATTGAAAAAACCCACGGGACGCGGGACAAATTGTTTTAAGGCGGGACTGTCCCGCCAAAAATGGGACGTCTGGTCAGCCTACCATAACATCACAAATATACCTCCCATGCAAAGCAATTTTGCAGCTGCTGGGTGATTGTGGGGAGTGAAAAGTACCACGTGCATTTACCCCTCCCCCAATACACACACCAATATACAAGACTCCTTTAAAAAGTAACTAAGTAACTAACTTTTCTGTTTATGATTTTATTATTATTTATAAAATGTATATCCCATCTTTCTGCCTGAGCAAGGACTGCCAAGGCAGATAAGGCGTACATGATAAGATAACAGGCAGGGTGAGGCTTAGTTACTTTTTAAAAGTTAGTTACTTTTTAAGAAGAGAGGCAAGATTTGAAGATTCATCTGTGTGCAGCTTGCTGCTACACATGTGTTTAAGGTCAGTTGCAAAGACATGCGCACAATGCACATGAAATACGTCTTGTGAACCCTTCAGAAAGCTACACCGGATGGTCCCAGCACTTTGTATATAATCTGCCATAAAGGGTCCAGAGAGAAAGAGGGTTGCCAACCTCCAGGTAGTAGCTGGAGATCTTGTGGGATTAACAGCTGTTCTCCAAGAGACAGAGATCAGTTCAGTGGGAGAAAATGGCTGCTTTGGAGGGTGGACTCTATGGTATTATACCCCGCTAAAGTTCCTCCCTTCCCCAAACTGCAACCTCAGGCTCCACCATGCCAACATCTCCGGGTATTTCCTAGTCTGGAGTTGGCAACCTCACTCCCACCATGCAGTCCATAGCCCCAGTTCTCAAAATGCGCTTGACGTGGCTCTTACCTTTCCTCTGCTGTCTTGGACATCCTCCTGGTGAGCGCTGGTGAGCCTTTCTTGCTCCTGGTCAAGTACTTGTACCTGGGGTTCTGCTTGATCCAGTTCCGTAGCGCCTCATAGGCTTCCTGTTGGTGACCAGTGTTGGTGAAGCTCACTGCCAAGGCCATGAGAGCTTTTAAGTTGTTTGGCTGAAGCTCTAAGCACCTGAGCAGAGCAGAGGAGAAAACTTTATTAATGGGTCCAAGGAGATATATTCATTGACTCAGCCTGGCTCTCAAAGGTGGGAACCGTGGCTGCTTTCACACATCATCCTCTTTTTCCTGATTCTTCAAGTTTTTTTAAAGTTCCAGATGAGTTTTACTCCCTCTAGTGGTCAACTCAATATAGCAGATGATTAAATCTAGCTTATTGCCCTGCAGATCCATGCAGCAGGTTCTCTTCACAAAAATGAGTGTGATGTTGAATTGACCACTAGAGGGAGCAAAACACATGCAGAGCTTTAAACCCCCCCCCCCCCCCCCAAGAAACAGGCACTTTGAGATGAAGAAAAAGAGAATGTGGAAGACCCATCTGCGGGATAATGCATATTGGTAATTGTTTAACAATCCTGGAAAGTCTGGCTGCAAACGATTGCTAAAATGTACATGCACTGACCAAGTAGCTTTTGAGATCAGGCTATAACACGCCATCTTCCCTCCCAAAGACAGTACAGAGGAGCTTATCCTTAATTTATTTTCCTCATTGGGAGGGAAGGTGGAATGGTATAGCCTGAACTCATCAGATCTCAGAGCTAAGCAGGGTCAGTTCATGGAAGGAAGATCGTCAAGGAAAGTTCTGCAGAGGAAGGCAATAGCAAACTAGCTTTCCTTCTCACTTGCCTTGAAACCCCCTTGCTGGAGTTGCCACAAGCTGTCGGTTTTTGACACACACATTTCCCACATTTGTAGCCTGACATCTTTCCATCATGGAGCTCCCAATGATGTCATAAAGCAGTGGTTCTCAACCTTCCTAATGCTGCAACCCTTTAATATAGTTCCTCATGTTGTGGTGACCCCCAACCCTAACATTTATCCATTTTACAGATGGAGAACACTGATGCAGAGAGTCTTAGGCGACCCCTGCAAAAGGGTCATTCGACCCCCAGAGGGGTCGCGACCCATAGGTTGAGAACCACTGTTATAAAGGATCCCTAAATTCGAGTCAAGAAATATCTTAGAGACCGATAATATTTTCAGAGTATGAGCTTTTGGGAGTAAAACCCTTTTCATCCTCTCTGGCTCTTGAAAGTTCATACCCTGAAAATCCAATATTTGGTCATTGACTGTAAATAAAGTCTTCTTCTACCCTGAAAATCCTGATGGACTCTAAGGCCCCCGTGATGTTTTCCTGCCGATAGCAACGGCAGCAAAGATCTCCATGTGTTTAGCATGCAGCTGTCAGGATGAGTTCAGCTCAATTAAGTCGCGCTTCTAATGAAGAGATAAACGTTTCGAAAGCGGAAGAGCGCCACACATGACAAACAGACCTTTTATTTGCACAGCTCTTCGCTGGTATTTGCACGCCTCTGTTGACTCAACACAGAGAATACGAGATCATGGAACAGCAGCTCCATTTCCATCTGATCCAAAAACCTTGTCTCCTCAGTTTCTAGGTACGCATGTTAATCATAACTCCAATCTATCTAATTCAGGGGTCTTCAAACTATGACCCTCCAGATGTTCATGGACTACAATTCCCATCAGCCCCTGCCGGCATGGCCAAGTGGTAGGGCTCATGGGAACTGTAGTCTATGAACATCTGGAGGGCCATAGTTTGAAGACCCCTGATCTAATTTGTCTCCCCTTGACTCTCACAGAATCATAGAGTAGAATCATAGAATCATAGAGTTGGTGGAGACCCCAAGGGCTACTTCTCCTTCTTAGAGACATGCCTTTATGACGGCAGGTCTAAACTCTTTTCCGCTGTCTGTTCTCAAAAGCAACATAGCTGAAGAATCTCTGATAACTTTTCTTTGGGATCAACGTGGCAACCAAGAGCGGACTGATCCCTGCAATTACCACCACCTACCTCTGGAGGGCAACAATAGCTCCTTGCTCATTTTCGTTCTCAGCTTGGGTTATACCAAGATACTGCCAGGCCTGCAACAAATATATCAGTTGGGTTAATATTGTTGTATCTAGGGTGGCCAAGTCCCATCTAAGGGTGTGGTATCAGTAAGAGACTCTCCCGATGATACCACCCAGATTTGGTGAAGTTTGGTTCAGGGGGTCCAAAGTTATGGACCCATCTTCTATTAGCTCCCATTGGAAACAATGGGGGATGGGGCACCCCCTTTGGGAGTCCATAACTTTGGACCCCCTGAACCAAACCTCACCAAAGCTGGGTGGTATCATCAGGAGCGTCTCCTGAAAAATATCTGAAATTTTTGGTGCTGCTAGCCTAAAAACTGCGCCTCCTGCAGGCCAAAAACTGAAAAATGTTAAAAAATACAAAAAACCCACAAACGGGGGGAGGGGCGGAGCTTCGGACATGTAATGGGGGGGTGAACCCGAGAACCCACCCTTACCTACGTCCTTGCCTCTAACTACTGGCAAGGGATGGGAGATAGGGTTGTCAGATCCAGGTTGGGAAACTCCTGGCGATTTGGGGATGGGGCCTGGGAAGAAAAAGGACCTCAGTGGAGTCCAACGCCCATTCTCCAAAACATCCATTTTCTCAAGGGGAACTGATCTATGTATCCTGGAGATCAGCTATAATTCCAGGGGATCCCCCAGCTCCACCTGGAGGCTGGCATCTCTAGTTGTGTGTATTGATGAAACCTTCCTTTCCCCATAGGGTTAAATTTCCCTTTGGCTTGACAGTGTCTAATGGCCACTCCATCAAGCCCAGTGCCCAAGAGCTTGCATCCCACAAAGCGTTTCCGTGGTCAGAAGCATATCTGCCCGCAGGTCCAGGTACATTTCCTTCCTCCTCCTGCCATCCAAAGTCCCCTCTCCAAATTTTACTCAAGGGGTACGGGAAACCCCCCAGGGACAACATTAGGGCAGCATTTGGGGCTGCAGTGTAGGGTAGAGATGAGAAAGTCAATTTCCATGGGTGGAAAACTTCTATCCGCAGAAATGCACTTTTGGATCCCAACCAAGGTGCTGACCCTTCACTGTTTTCTATACATAGGCCCACAAGCTCCATCAAGCCACTTCTTCATAGGTGTCAAACTCACAGCCCTCCAGATGTTATGGACTACAGTTCCCATCATCCCCTGCCAGCACCATGCTGGCAGGGGATGATGGGAACTGTAGTCCATAACATCTGGAGGGCTGCGAGTTTGACACCTGTGCTCTTCTTGTTCCAGAAGACAACAAGCAAGGATACCTCGGAGTCATGAGGGTCTTGCAAAATGGCCGCCTCCAGATACAAAATGGTGAGTGGCAGATCCCCTTCTTTCAGCTTTTTCAGACCTTCTTCAAAAGCGCCCGGCCAGTCTTTGAAGGGGTTTTCAGTATGAAAATAATAGCCCTGGAACAGATATTGGACAGTGAGAAGCAGCTCCAGAGATGGTGAACCAACCTAAGCATCTTCATCATCACCTCCAAAGGTGCAAGACTTCCTCTTCGTTTGCCATGTGCACGGACACAGGACATTATGATTATTTTTAATTGTGATGGCTATTTTGGACAGAATCTCAGACTTGAATGGCCTAGGGGCTAACCTGGTGTCGTCAGATCGTGGAAGTTGTGCGGGGTCAATCTGGGTTAGTATTTGGATAAGAGACCACCAAGGAAGTCCAGGGCCGCTGCACAGAGCCATGCAATGGCAGACTGCCCCTGAACATTTCTTTCCTTGAAAACCCTGTGGGGTAACCATACGTCAGCTGTGATTTTAGAGACACAGCATGGCATTTTAATGCTTCATGCATTTTAAGATATTCCTTT